>NC_084482.1:148092902-148412845 GCF_030035675.1 Rhineura floridana
GCACAGCATGTGAAACAGATAGGCAATGATCTACAGTATACAGTAAATCAGACAGTGATATTTTCTACATGCATGACATCAAAACAGTGCATACTAAGACAAAAAGGTGGTTTGTCAAACTTGTATTAGCACCTTGCCTAGAAACTTTGCAGTCCTGGCTCAAGCACGACACTGAATGTCAAATAGACAGTGGTGCATCTCTAAATGTAATGGGTTACAGAGATTATCTCAATATTATGCAAGATGGAGAGGCAAAGCCATCACCAAGCAAAGCTAAGATTAGACTATATGATGGCACAATTCTCACACCACTAGGTCAATGTGTGCTGCAGGCAGAGTATCAAGGAAAAAGATACCAGCTAGAATTTCAGATTGTGAATTCCAGGCAAAAGCCCCTCCTATCAGCAAGCACTAGTGAACCTATGAAACTGGTAACATTAAATACTACACAAGACGTCCATATACTCAGACTTGAAGCCTACAGTACCTCGGCTATGGGACAAGTACAAGGTGGCATAGCAAAGGCACACATTCTTAAAAATTACCATGATGTCTTTGAGGGACTTGGCTGTCTTCCAGGCACCTTACAATTCAAAGTGGATGACACTGTGCAACCAGTGCAACATATGCCACGTAGAGTCCCTGTCACATTAAAAGAAAAAATAATAACTGCAATAAGACAAATGGGAAAAGATGGAATAATTGCCCAAGTGACAGAACCTACCAAGTGGATAAACAGTATGGTAGCCATAGAGAAACCTGGTAAACTTCGCATCTGTATAGATCCAAGTAATTTAGACAAGGCATTATTATGAGCTCACTACCAGATGCCAGTGTGGTGTAGTGGTTAAGATGTTGGACTACGACCTGGGAAACCAGGGTTTGAATCCCCACACACCATGAAGCTCACTGGGTGACCTTGGGCCAATCACTGCCTCTCAGCCTCAGAGGAAGGCAATAGTAAACCACCTCTGAATACCCCTTACCATGAAAACCCTATTCATAGGGTCGCCATAAGTCGGGATCGACTTGAAGAGTCCATTTCATTTTTCACCAGATGCCCACCATAGAAGAAATCTTACCAGCCCTTGCCAAGGCAAAAATATTCTGTGTCTTAGATGCAAAAGATGGGTATTGGCAAATCTTATTAGATGAAGAAAGCAGCCACCTTGCTACATTTTGGACCCCAGAAGGACATTATAGATGGCTGAGAGTGCCCTTTGGAATAAAACCAGCAGCAGAAGAGTATCAGCGCCGCCAACAAGATGCACTGGCGGGTCTGAAAGGAACCAGTGTAATTGCAGATGACATTTTGGTGTATGGCTGTGGAGATTCAATGGAGAAAGAATGCCATAGCTGACCATGATTGCAACCTCATCTCTCTCCTGGAAAGGGTGGGAAAAGTCAACCTGAAACTCAATAAAAATAAGATGAGGCTACGACTGACAGCAGTACCCTATATGGGACACCTCCTAACATTGCAAGGCTTACAACCAGATCCAGAAAAGGTGAGAGCTATCCAGCAGATGCCTAAACCATCCAATACCAAATCTCTTCAGCAGTTAGTTATCTGACTAAATTTCTTCCTTACCTTTCTGATGTTTGCGAGCCTCTCTGATGACTATTGGACATGGGTGCATCCAGCAGGGGGAACTGCAGGGAGGCTGCCATGGAGATCTGGAGGCTGAGCTCTAGTATAAAGGTCAGGTGGGAGGAGCCTGAGCAAACATAGCAGATCTTGTAAGCATTCTCTTAGTAAAGCTTTAGGTATAGCAAGCAGGTTTCTGTCCTTTCAGCAAAGAAAGCACTATTAAAACACACACATTCTTAGTTAATGCATTCTGAGTCAACACATCCTGGTTTATATTTCTAATCTGATGGCTAACATTAAGACAAATTTGGATATAACTGAGGCTCTTGTATAAAGAAAGCCGTATCTTCATTATCAGGTTGAAGCACAACAAATGTTAGAATAAAAATTATATATGTTACTTATTATTTAATTAATATTTGTTTTCTTTATGATTGTTGTATGTATTATGAACCATGGTCCAAGGAAATTTTCTTCTGGTTGTCTGTAATCATGCACATATTTCTTTCCAAAAAGATAAAATAAAATAAATAGAATAAAGCAAAGTCAGAGAACAACAGGAAGAGGGGAAGGAAGGGGCAAAGGAGGAGTACTTGGGTCTGATGCTTGTTCTGTTTCTCGGTTTATGAAGCTGAAAGTGATCATCCAAACTTGGCCAGTGTTTGCATGTTCCACAATCATATTTATATGTTTTTGTATGTAAGGGCTTTTAGTCTCATTGTCACTGAGATTTTCTTTTCAGCTGATGACACTTCCATGTCATAAGCTGGCATTGTCCTAGTCCTTGTTCTAATTTGTGATTGTTTTTCTTTTTTTCTTTTACAGTGAGCAAATCCAAACCAAGTATAAAGGTAGGGTTTTTTAAAGTACTTTTTCTTTTCTATAAATTAATAGCCATATTTAAATGCTGTTTGTAATGTTAAGAGCTGTGATATCATTTGACTTTAATGCTTCTATTGCACAAAAACTACCTAGGTTTATTCCTGATTTTACATTTCACTGAAAAATACTCTAGTTCAAGAAGATGTTCCTAGCAATATAGAGCTCATGGCAGAATTGTAAATCTAATCTGTGCCTTAACACCCTAAATAGTTTGTCCATCTTCTCTCATACAAACCTGCCCAACTACTAAGATCTTCCGTGGTGTTCCCTGTGGCAACCTGTGATAGGGCCTGGTGCTTACTCTGATGTCATTTTGATGTCAGGTAAAGATTAATATTTTTTTGCCCATTTTTTTCTACATACTTTCAAATGTCTGGCTGATGTGGGTTCTATCAGTTATTACTGTTTTTCTGTTTTTTTATGTACTTGTAATTCTAGTATTTTTATTTACTTAGTTTAGTGATATTTTCCACTAAATTGGTATATACTTAGAGCAGTTCTGTTCCAGTTTTTCTCCAAGTAATACACATCTAGAGCAATTTCCCAATCAGGTTTGCACTCCTACTGGTAAGGACAGAAATAAGCTGGTCTGCAAAACTGCTTGGGGATGGCCAGTAGGATTTGAACTTCTTTATGTAAAATCATTCTCATGTGCCATATCACAAGCTGCTTTTGAAAGCCTCTTCAGTTTCAGAAGAAGCTTACCATGTAACTTGAATGGCTCTTTGAAAACCACAAGCCTAAAGCTGTCTTGGGTGTGCAGAACTAGGTGTCTGGTTCTTTGGACTATGACCAAATGGTCTTTAAATTATTTCACAAGCCAGTGTTTGTTTTAGTATTGAGAGAAACAGACTAAAGAAACTTCTACTTGACCCTCTTGTGCTTCACCATTACAGCCCCCTCTGAAATAGGCTGTAATCCTAAAATTAATTTTGCAAATAGTTGTCCTACTTCCTTGGCTGGGGCAACTAAAAATGCATTTCAATAGCATGGCTCAAGAAAGCAATTTCATTTTTTGGAGGTTATTATAAGAGGTACATTGTTATTGCTTTAACAGACGTGTAATAAAAACAAACTCTTAAAACATACACTGAGAACAAAACAGAATGAGCATATTCTGAAATCAGTGCAAACTTCCTGTGAGAAGAATGAATGTTTAACGAAACAGAAAGCAGGATCAAGACTTTCACTGATAAAAGATGGGAAAAGCAGTGAGACGTTGATATCTATTAAGGATTCACCCAAAGAACCTTGCAATAAAGACCATGCTTTTATCATTCAAAAAGACAACAAAACTGCAAAGCCCGGTAACGCCAGGATTTCAGTTAAGAAACCTCCACCGTCTAACAAGAAGTTAAAAAAATATCCTGCTTCTGTTGAGGAACTAAGGGACAATTTAGTATGTTTAACACAACAGCAGCTTGAACAGATTTTGATGGCTGTAAAAGAAGGAACTAAAGGAGTCTCCCAGCTGCAGGATGAAAAGGAAAAAACAAGTAAGATATTTATTTTATACCCAGAATTAAATTATTTTCCATGTAGTTTTAGTTATGTCTGATGCCTGGAAAGTAATGAGATCCTTATGTCAAAATTAAATGATCAAATAGGCCACTACAGAGTTAAAAAATGGAAGATTGTTTTATTGTTGAATAGTCTTTCACTGGTTCTCATATTCATAGCCATAATATTTATTTAGTGAAATACATTTTCCATTGTATGGGGTTAGAAAAAAATAGTAATGTTTCTTTTACATTTAGATTCTAATGCTGTATGATTCTTGTTACGATTATACCCTCTTAAAGGCTTAATATAGAACACCATGTTCTAATCTTTATTGTGCTTATTCACAATATAGGTAAGTCCTGTTTTCAGAAGTTATTTGAGTTTATCTGAATTCATCTATGTGCATTTTGGTGTAAAACCTTTTAAAACAGCACTCCTGTTTCTATGAACCTCTTGACTGCTATAGTATAGGGCTTTGCCAACCAAGCTAGATAAATGCAAGTTCCCAGAATTAACTAATATACCTTCCTACCTTACCAGATTCAGATTCATGCACAGCCTTGCTACATAGGAGGACTGTCTGAAAATGTATTCTTACAATACAGGCATAGAATTCTAGTCAGGAGCATGTCCCATGAGTTAAATGGAACTTATTCCTAAGTAAGCAACAGTATTATTGCAACTGTAGCCTTGCTATTTCACTCACAAGGTGTAAATGCTACTTTCTCTTGTGATGAAATAATATCAGAAAGACATATTGGTGTCTGATCTCAAGTCAAGAGTTGATTCATACTTTGCAGGATTTTGTGCAATAAATAGAAGCATCAATTGGGAAAGATTAGGACTTTGCTTCGGGTTTTGTAATGAGAAACTGTATGCCATTCATAATAGATGATAACGTAATGCGTTTGAGTTTTGCCATATAAATTCAAGCAGAGTTTAATAAGTAACTGTGAATTGGTCCACAGACGTAAGTATGTTGAATATTCCAGAAACCGATTAATGCACCAGCTTTTAATTCACAAGTAAATTGCTTAGAATTCTTTTTGGCGTTGCAGTGTCATCACATAAGTGGTTTAGAAGTATATCTCTTTAACAAAAACAACATTAAATAATGGCCTTGATGCAATTTAGCTGACTTTGAAATGTTTCTTAAACGGTTGTACATAGGACACAAGAAAAAAATGACTGCAATATTCATTTTAAAGAGTACTTTCTACTTTCTAGCACCGAACAGTGCAGATAGGAACATTCCTGCTGATCAGACTCCAGAAGAAAACATAATGGGATTACTCCAAAAGGCCGGTGAAATTCCATCTATTCCAAGTGAACATAGTTTCATTTCAAACAAAAAACAAGAAACATCCAAGCAGGCCGAACAGAAAGTTATTGCGTATGTGGATCTTCTCAACTCAAATTCAGATTAGCTTGGAATTTTTATTGTATGAATGCTTTTGAAACAGAATGTTACCATAAGCTTATGTACAGTGGATAGGCCATTTCACACTATATAGTACCCTCCCTATTGACATCAGGCAGGTGCCTTCGCTGTATTCTTTAGGGCACCTGCTTAAAACTTTTTTGTTTTGATAAGCCTATACAAATGCATAGAAACTGTTGTGTTTTAATTTTTCTTTGTTTCTGTTTTTAATTACTTGTTTTTGGCTGTTTTATGAATCATCTCAATGCCTTTTGTAAAATGCTGAGAGGTTTTTTTTACAATCAAGGTGTATATACAATTTAATAAATAAACAAACAAAAATACAGGTTAGTGTACAACCTAACAGCATGGTCCAAACCTAAAATGCGCTGGGATGAGTGAGTTTGAGATAGATGCACCTCAGGCTTTCCTATCTGAGCAAGGACTCAGCTGGGGACAGCCCAGCATAACTCCTTCAACCAGGCTGAGCCAGGGCTATGCTGAGTTAGCTGGTAAAACTTACATGAGGGTTAGTTCCCAAAAAGGGGTGTGATGAGAGACTTACACCTGTTCCAAACCTGTTTTAGCTCAGTCATGTGACTTGGCAACCTGGCAGAAGTTATGCCAGCAAAAAGGTGGTGCAAGCCAAACTCTAGTTTGAAGGCTTGTCTTCCCTCTTCCAGGCTTGGGTTAGATCAGCCAGCAGTAGCTCAGCTCTTGAATGGAGATTGTATTAGGGGTAATGTATGCAGCCTTAACTTTAGCAAGTGTAAGTTCTGCCACCTTCCTATAGGTAGGATTGCTGTGTTATAGGATGATATAGGTGTACCTGGATGAAAACCTAAACACTATGTTCTTAAAGAGTATACATTGGACACTGAACACTCCATATGGTCAGATGCTGTTGGACACAGTCATTATGCGAATGAACACAGTCACTAGTTTGATTTGGCACTTTATGCCAGGCAAAGATTTACAGCACTGTCCTAATCATGTCTACTTAGAAGTAAGCCCTAATGAATTCAGTGGGGCTTGTTGCAAGGTAAGTGAGGTTAGGATTTCACCTTGACCTGTTTCTTTAGTCAGGAGTTATTAAGAAAGACCCATAGAACATGAGGAGGAGTCAAGGAGACATTTGCTTTTCCCTGTACCAAGTGGGAAGACAGCTTGGGTTTTAACCATACAAGCAGGAAGAACTGTAAGAAATATATCTGTGTGAACCTACTGTGAGAGTCTTTCTTCCAGCCCTAATACGATCATTCGCAAAGGGCTGGATCCAGACTTCAACTTCCAAAGAGAGAGAGATTTGTTCTGTCCTCAGACAGATTTTGGTATGGTGAAGGGATTCAGTGGGTGAAAGTGACCTTTACTGATTCCCTTCTCCTCTTGCAGCCCCCAGTACATGCTATACTATACTAGAGAATTCCTCAACATCCTGGATGAGTGTGGGAGGTTGTGCTCGATGCTGCCAGAGGTGGTGGTGGTGCAGGGAGATCAATAAAAGTAACCTCATCATCACCACCCTGCCACCAGCAGGAAAGCAAAGTCTGGATCCTGCCCAATCTGATACATTACTAATTAGCAGCTCTTTTATCACCTGATCTTTAAACCCCTTCTCATTTTCTTCAACAGGAATTCATGGAAACCAGCTGATATATTTAGTACTCTGGGAGAAAGAGAGAGGGGTAAAACCTTATTAGATACTAAAAAGTCCCAGTGGAAGAAGGAACTCGGTATGGTGTAATTAACTGCATTTATATAGCTCTTCAGGCAGGCTTTTGGGGTGGGCTAGATTTTATTATCTTTGTGTCCAGATTTTTAATGTTTATTGTATCTGTATGCTTATTTTGTACGTTGCCCAGAGTGGCTGGATAGCCAGCCAGATGGGTGACTAAGAAATTCAATAAATAAATAAATAGTATGCAACTGATTGTTAAATAGACACCTCATTTTACGTAAGGGTATTTTATCTTGTTAAATTGCTGTGAGACTCTTTTGTAAAAAAACTGATTGACAAATGTAACAAATAAAGATTTTCTCACTGTAGTTAGTGGTTTATAAAGAGGTGAAATATGATCAATTCACAAGCCAAGCTTTATAGGACAGTGATGTTTTGTGTGCTATTAATACAATATTTAAAGTAGGGGAGCTTGATATTAAATTTTAGTTTAAACAGTTTTTTCCCCCTTAGCTATATATGTCCATCAAATAACTGATATCTAAAATATATGCAGTATTTGTAACTGCATACTGATGTAAGTAGGAGACTAGACCATGGCATTTGCATTTTAGCTTAGGGCCAGACTAGATGAGATGCCATTAGCAATTGTTTGAACTGCTTTTTTAAATGTAAATTGCTCCAAATTGTGCAGAAAGCCGAATCTGGATCTGGTCTGCAGCAGGCTGCAAAGAGTTAAAGCCCATCTAAATCTGGATTGAGGCCCTCGTGTACAGTTTATGTAAAAAAAGCAACTCACGTCATTGTTAACTGAGTAAATGGTGTCTCATCTAGCTTGGTGCTCTGTTGAATGATTATGGGGAAATTCTCTGTAAGTTTCAGTTCACCATCTGTAAGATTGAGAAAAAATATTGACCCCCCCACAGCTGAGTATAAACAAGAAAAAAAATAGAAAGTGCATTTTCTAGGCAATACATCTCTTTGATTGCTTCTAAGATACGTATATAATAATATCCAAAAAGTGCTATAGAAATTGCCCTGCTTTGAGATTTAGACGACAGGACATTATTCTCCTTCTAAATAAAACATACTTGAGGGGGGGAATTGAAACTTTAAAATATTAACCAATGATACTGTGAAAATACTTAATTCTAAGCTCTTTGGGAGGAAGGGCAGGCGGCATATTTAACAAATACATTTTCATATGTGTATTTCACAATATGATAGTTTTCCCTTTGGGAGAAAAATATTCTTTGACTTTAGTATTTATTTACCACATTCTCTGCCATTATTTTCCATTGGTGAGAATTGATGAACTTAGAGTAAACATCTCTTTAGAAAAAAGTCAGTTTGGTTATTTTTAGTTAACTTAGGGAGTGTTGCAAACCCAAGATCTACCTGGATAAGCAGTTTGGAATAGGCAGACCTCAGTGATGAGCCCAGGCTCATTCTTGTCACATCCTGTCACAATGGATATTACACTAATTATTTCTGTCTTTTAAAGATGAGCAGGTAGCTTTAAAGAAGAAACTGAAAGAAACTTTGGAAACAGAATTAAAATATCACCTGTGGCAGAAAATGGATGCAGTAAAAAGCTGTCCAGAAAAAGTGCCGATGGTCCAGGTAAAAATAAACCATTTTGTTTAATGCATAAAAAGTTGCTTATATTTTTACTTGGATTCTTATTCTACCCTTTGCTATTATCTAAAATAGATCGGACTGTTGGTCTCATCTGAAAGGTGGTTTCCCAGGTAGCATGCCATCAGGTAGGTTATATCACTGCCTAGTGTCTGAAGGCAGGAATGCACAGGAGTCAAGACTTGAGCTGTTCCTTCTAGTCCTCACCCCAGTCCATTCCAGACGAGACCGAAGGAGGAGATCTTGACAGCAGTCTCATGGTGAACACACAGCTCAACAAGAATACATGTAAAAAACAACTGCAGACACCATAGGAGCAGCAAAATATTGATAATACATGCCTCCAAGCCTCCTCTGGAAATATGGAGCTGCTGGAGAATCAGCCACAGGAAATAAGTACCCAGGGACCTGTTTTGACTAAGTACCTGCGCAGTGAACACCAAGAAATGTAGGTAACCAAACCCCCTGAATGCCTTGTAGCATTCAGAAAGGGAACTATTGCCAGGTAGTCGCAGACCAGTGCCATGGAAAGAGCACCTGCAGAGTGCCAGTAATGCTAAACTTAACTGCTGTTTGAATGAACAGAAAGAATAAGAGAAGGCCAGGGAGCCTGCCTCTTGACAAAGGTATCTGTGTGTCTTTTGATTCTATTACAATCATCCTCAATCCCTTCCAGAAGACTACCTGTCAAAACAAAAAGAGTAAAATCAGAATATACTTACATTTAAAGCTTTTTTTTAATAGCTGAAATGCTTAATTACAGGTTGGAAAGAAGAATATCACCTCAGTACATATATGCCAATGTGTGTAACCTTGAGTCTGTTGTGGTGTAAATTAGTATATTTCTTAAGCAGAGAATAACAGTGGTCTGAAATGTGTGTGTGCCAGTGTGTGTGTTTACCTAAGAAAGCAGGCTTTTACCCTGCATTGAGATCACTGAGACTTAAGACTTAGTAAAATAAGAAAAGCTACTTTACTTATAGAAATACATAGTAGATAGGAAAGGCAGAGCTAGTTCTAACTAACTAAGTTGGAGGCATAACGCCCAGGCTTGGGAGTTACCCTCATGGCTAGGAGAGAGAGAGCAGACACAGAGGTGGCTCCTCTCTCCCAGACAGTAGGAGAATAGAAGAGTGGAAAGGGCGGAAGGAGGAGGGGCAGGTAAGCTTCCTTTATGACGTATCAGTCTCACAGCGGAAGGAAGTTAGTCAGAGCATCACCGGTAAAGGTAATCAAGCCTATCCATCTGGAGGACCCTAACTCTATCTCCCTTCTGGAACATAAAAGAACAAAACAGGAGTTGTTCTTGCCCCACTTCCAACAGAGTCAAGTTGCACAAATTGAACAGTGAATTAAGCTGTACGAAGCCTGAATTGTTTTGACAATTTTAATATGGAACTTTAAACTGTTGTAAGTCACCCAGGGACTTGCTGGTGAAGGGCAGGACTTAACTGAGCAACCATCACCTTGATACGCACACAGAAGAGGGATGTCGTAACCAAAATTCAGCACATGCACAGGTAGTGGTGGTGCGGTGCAATAAAAGAAACCAGAGCAAATGCACACAGTAAAGCGGTGTGGTATCCAGATGTCAACACATGCACTAGAAGAGGGATGCGGTGGATATTGGGACCGATGAGGGGATAGAGGGGTGCAGTGAAGCCCAAATTGCAGGTCAACATTCCTTCCTGTGGAAATCGGAGGCTGAAGATACATGCGGTAGAGGGATGCTGTGAAGCCTGAAGCATAGGTCAACATTCTTTCTAGTGAAAATCAGGGGCCGAAGACACACACAGTAGAAGGGTGCGGTGAAGCCCAGGACACAGATCAACATTCTCAGAATCTTTTTTTTTTACTTTTCCCTTGTAACTTCTCCTTTTGTCTAAGACGAGAAGGGAAGAAGACAAGAAAGTACAGATCAAGGGACAGGCTAGATAGCAATAGAAAAGAAGACCAAAAAACAAATTTCCTTGCTCCCATTTTTTTTTAACAGGGAACTGCCTAAACCACCACAGGAGAAACAGGGCAGGAAAACTCAGGAAGCAAAAAATGGTAGAGGGGGGAAAGGGTGGGAAAATGACTTCAGTAAATGGTGGCTGGAAAGGAAAACAACGGAAAAGCTCCAAAATGAACAGGGATAGCTGGTGAATAGAAGAAAAATGGGGCTGAAAGGCAGCCCGTCTGTACACACTCCTGAGGCAGATGGGAAAGCCACAAATGGAGCTGCAGCTGCCAGCTCCAAAAGCAGCTGGGAGGAGCAACCGCAGGCGGCCAAGGCGGGTCCATGGCCCACGTGAGGTGAAAGGGCAGGGATGCAGGCCGGAGCGGTAACTACTGTCGATGGGGGCCGACAGAAGGAGAGACCCCAAGGAGAAGCTAGGCAGTAGGGCAAAGCTGCCGCCGCAAACTCTAAGGCACAAGCAGTGACAACAGTGACAAGAACAGTGGTGGCAGGAAGAGCTGTAGCTGCAGAAGCAAGCTCCAAGGGCAAGTGTGGCAAGAGAGGCCGCTGCTGCCACAAGCTCTGAGGGGCAAGCAAGGATACCTGGAGCAGCAGAAGCAAGCTGAGGGCAAGTGGCAGCTGGAGCTGGAAAGGCGAGCTCCAAACAGTAAGCAGAGAGAAGGGACAGGGCCACAGGGAGGATGGCACCGGAGGCTAGCCTTGGGGGGGAAAGGCCAACAATCCCCACTAACAGGGAACAAAAAACTTTTTTTTTACAAGTACAAGTAAACATCAAAAATACAAGTAATACAAGAAGAAACAGAAAGAAAGAGATGCAAGAATAGAGTCACAGAAAACTAACTAAGCTGAAAGAGCTAAGGCTGAAAGATCCGCATTGGCCAAAGGCAGGAATGGACTGGGGTGAGGCTGGAAAGAACAACTCAAGTCTTGTCTTGTGTGTATTCCTGCCTTTGGACACTATGTGGTGCTATAATCCACCTGACTGCATGCTACCTGGGGAAAAGCCTGCCTTTAAGTGTTTAGTTGCACAGTGTCTAGTGATTAGATAATTTGGAGGTCCCAGGCCTTATTCCAGATGTCTTCGCAGGCCCATTCTAAATGAAGTTCTCTCCCAAAGGCTTTTAGAATTAATTGTGATGTCTGGTAAAGGGTGGTTACGGTGTTTGTGTGTGTTTTTATGGGACATTTGTATGAAACATGTTTACATTTTAACACCAATGGAAAAAGGCAGTTTGAAGTCACCAAGATACTTTGTTTATAGATGGCATTTTCAGATGACTTCAGTGCTGCAACGGAAGATACGCACATTTGTAGAACTTTAACCACTGAAGCTAATGAAACTTCACCCAGTGTTTCAAGCGGCCAAACTGGACAGTTCTCCAGTTTCAGTTCTCCTGATTTACCAGCTATTCAAACCTCATTTGTGTTAGGGGTAAGAATTAATTTGTATGCAATGTTTCACATTTCTGAGCCTTAAACGTTTCCATGCTAGATATCATTTAGAAAGGAACTGAAAATAAAACTGCCAGTATTATGATCCATTATACAAATCTATGGTGCAACCACATTTGCAATACTGTGTAAGTTCTGGTCGCCTTATCTCAAAAAAAATATTGTAAAGCTGGAAAAGGTTGAGAAAAGGGAACCAAAATGATTAAGGGGATGGAGCAACTCCCCTATGAGGAAAGGGTACATTTGGGGCTTTTTAGTTGAAAGAAAAGGCAAGCGAAAAGAGACATGAGGTATAGAAAATTAAGCATTTTGTGGAGAAAGTGAATAGAGAACTCAGGGACATCCAGTGAAGCTGAACGTTGGAAGATCCAGAACAAAGTACTTCTTCACACAGCACATAGTTTAACTATGGAATTCTCCCACAAAAAGTAGTGACGGCCACCAACTTGGATGGCTTTAAAAGAGGATTGGACAAATTCATGGTTGATAAGGCTATCAGTGGCTACTAGCCACAATGCCTATGCCCTTCCTTCACCATCAGAAGCCTCTGAATGCAAATTGTGAAGAGTGCTATTGCACTCAGGTCCTGTTTTCAGGCTTCCCACAGCCATCTGGTTGCCTACTGTGAGAACAGGATGTTAGACTAGATGGGCCGTTGGCCTATTTCAGCAGGCTCTTTCCATGTTCTTATGACAGTGCATTTTTCTGCTTATCAAATGTGGCTTTCAAGAGTTTGGCTAGGCAGGCATCATTCAGAGATGCCTTAGATAGGGTTAGGGGAATGGCAGGATTAATTAACTTTCATAGGATCAGATATAGAACCCAATGTGTCAGGTGGGACTCTAGGGGTTATTTGGTTTTGCCGCTTGCTCTTTTGTCGGACTATTCTCAAGTGGGAAAATGTATCTCATTCAAGTACACAGCGTTGAATTCTTAGTTTGAGTTTAGACTTACGTACATTCTCATTAACATAAACATAAGTAAACATTAGTATGATAGAATATTAAATAAAGAGTTTGAGATTGACTTCATTTTAATACCTATTTAGACAGTACTATTTAGACAGTACTAGTACTATTATATTCAACATATATTTGTTTATTCCAGTTACATATAATGGCATGAAAACAAAAAAAAAATGCCTTACTTCTTACAAGGAAATTGACATTGGACAAATGTATTGTCTTTACTATATTTTATAAAACTTTGCCTTTATTCCCAGAAGAAAGATAATACACTAGCCAAATGCTTTTTAAATCTGAGTTTATTGTGAACCAGGAAAGTGTGGTTTAAAAATCGCTTATAGATTTTATCTGGTTCTTAAGGACTGAATCACTTGTGATGTGCATTGAATAGCTACAGCCTACAGTGACCTGGCCCTCCAATGTTGGAGGCCTCATTGTGCCTTGTGCACTGTAACTAGGGTCAATAGCAGAACCTATGCAGCTGTTAAAATACTACGGGTGTGATCAGAATACTGCAATATCCACTATACAAATAGCTGCTGTGATTATTCAGACATGTGCATGTCAGCGTACAAAGTGTCCCACTTGTATTGTGTAAATGCTGAAGAAAAGTCAAATGGATTAATCTGAGAATAAATGGAAGTAAAAGATGTCTTTTTCTTTTAGGAAGCGACACCAGTGGAGCATTCTTTTAGTGCTGTAAAACGTGAGCAACAGAAAAAGTGGCTTGAAGAGCTTGATAAACAGAAAGAAGCTGACAAACTACGAAAACTAGAAGAAAAGTGTAATTTATCCAAGGTAGCTGTGGTTTACGAAGGGTAATTTGAAATAAGAAAGTATTTTTGTTGTCCATGTCTGCTCATTCATTCATTGGCGATCACTCGTGGCCGAGTAAGATTGTCTTCCAAGATAAGGTCTTTAACAGTGGGTCTGTAAGTGACTGTGGAGGCCAATTCTGGATCCACACAGCCTCCCACAGTGAGGACATAGGTTTCCAGATGGAAGATGGTTGTGATGATTTGTTTGACGTGCCTTCCGCTCAGGTCGTTTGTCCTGTTCGCCCTGTATTTGTGCTTCTTCAAAGTCCACAGCACCTTTGATAATAGCTGTACTCCATTTGGGACATTCATGGGCCAAGACTTCCCAGTTCTCAATGTTCATGTTACTTTTTTTTAGATTCGCTTTAAGAACATCTTTAAACCTCTTTTGCTGTCCACCAATATTCCATTTTCCATACTTAAGTTGGGACTAAAGTAGCTGCTTTGGAAGACGGTGAACAGGCATTCGAACAACATGGCTGATCCAGTGAAGTTGATGTTGAAGGATCATTGTTTCAACACTGGTAGTCTTTGCTTCTTCCAAAATGCTAACATTAGTCCGTCTGTCTTCCCAAGTAATTTGCAGAATTTTCCAGAGGCAGCGTTGGTGGAATCTTTCAAGAAGTTGGGAGTGGCGTTTATAGATGGTCCATGTTTCACAGGTGTACAGTAAGGTCGGTAGTACAATGGCTTTGTAAATAAGCATTTTGGTCTCCCTGCGAATATCCCGATCCTCGAACACTCTATGCTTCATTCACGAGAATGCAGCACTTGCAGAGCTCAGACGATATTGAATTTTAGCATCGATATCAGCTTTTACAGAGAGATGGCTGCCAAGATAGGGGAAGTGATCAACATTCTTCAGTGTCACACCATTGTTGGATTGATGGTGCTACAGAGGGACTAGTTCGCACCTGTTGACGAAGCACTTCGGTTTTTTTAATATTAAGTGAGAGCCCAAGCTTTCCATATGCTTCTGCAAAGACATTTAGGATAGTTTGAAGATCTTTCTCTGAATGTGCGGACACCACATTATCATCGGCATATTGAAGTTCTACGACAGAGGTTGACATTACCTTACTTTTTGCTTTCAGCCTACTGAGATTAAAAAGCTTTCCATCTGTTCAATATATGATTTCCACACCAATAGGAAGTTTCCCCTCAATAAGGTGTAGAATCATAGCAGTGAAGATAGCAAATAAGGTAGGAGCAATGATGCATCCTTGTTTTAAGCCTGATCCGACTCTGAATGGATCACTCCGAAAGCCATTGTTATCCAAAACTGTTGCTGTCATGCTGTTGTGAAGGAGTCGCAAAATATTCACACATTTATCAGGGCATCCAGTTTTCAGAAGGATGGTCCAGAGGGCAGTTCGATTCACAGTATCAGCCTTAGTCAGATCAATAAACGCCATATATAAAGGTCAATTCTGCTCCCAGCATTTTTCTTGAAGCTGTCGTGCAGTGAAGATCATGTCCACTGTCCCCCTGGAACGGCGGAAACCATTTTGAGATTCTGGGAGGACATCCTCTGAGATTGGAAAGAGGTGATTTGCAAGGATTTTACCTGCGGTAGAAAAAAGAGGGATACCTTGATAGTTCCCACAATCTGTTCTATCACCCTTCTTAAAAAGGGTGATAATTATGGCATCCCTAAAGTCTTCCGTGATCTCCTCCCTCATCCAGATTTTTTTGATGAGTTTATGAAGTTGTTGTGTAAGTTCAGGCCCACCTTCTTTAAAGACTTCAGCAGGAATCCCATCAGGTCCACTAGCTTTGTTGTTCTTCATTTGATTGATGGTTTTACTGACTTCATCCAAATTAGGGGATACTGCAAGCTCATCTCTAGTTTGTTGTTGTGAAATTTGCAAGAAAGCTTCACCAGCCACAATAGAGTTATGATTAAGGAGGTCATTGTAATGCTCTTTCCAGCACAGTGCAATAGACTATCCTTAAGAAGTTTGGTACCATCCATTGAACGTAAGAGATTTGTACCATGATTTGTTGGTCCATAGACGGCCTTTGTGGCATTAAAAAAGCCCCATGCATCGTGAGCATCTGCAACATGCTGGATTTCTTGAGCTTTCTTTATCCACCAGGCGTTCTTAAGTTCTCTAGTTCTTCTTTGGACCTCAGCCTTTGCACTGGCATAGATTTTTTTCTTAGCAGCACAGTTAATGTCTTTCTGCCATATCTGGAAGGCTTTCCTTTTCTTGTCGATATGTTCAGTCTCACTATCGTTCTCATCAAACCAATCCTGATGTTTCTTAGTTTGGTACCTAATAGTTTGTTCACATGCTGCAATAATGGATGTCTTCAATTTAATCCAGTGTTCCTGAACATTTTCAGGGAGTTCCGTCGTTAGATGTTTCTTGAGAGTTGTTTCAAAGCAAGCTCGCTTAATGGGATCTTGAAGGACATGGATGTTTTTCTTCCTTGGAGCCCAGGTTTTCTTCCTTGGAGCATACGTTGAGGAACAGTATTAATGACCATAGTGGATCAAATTAATCGGTGATCTGTCCAGCAGTCATCAGCACTCGTCATGGCCCTTAGTGAGGAGTACATCACAATGATCTCTGGCACAGACAATTACATAATCCAGGAGATGCCAGTGTTTTGACCGAGGGTGCTTCCATGATGTTTTAAAGTTATTTTTCTGGTGAAAGAGTGTGTTTGTAATAACAAGATTATGCTCTGCACATTTAGTCAGAAGTAGAATGCCATTCAGGTTGCTATTGCCAACTCCTTCTTTCCCAATGGTTTCTGGCCATAAATTGAAATCATGCCCAACTCTTGCATTGAAATCACCCAAGGGGATAATTTTATCCTCCTTAGGTATCTCTGATAAGATGGTGTCCAGGTGGTTATAAAAAATTTCCTTGATGTCTTCATCAGCATCTAATGTTGGTGCGTAAGCGCTCAGAATAGTTGCCTGCTGGTTTTTGGCAAATTTTAACTGGAGAGTTGAGAGTCGTTCATTAATGCCAGTAGGAACTTCTGACAAGAGCTTCACAAGATTATTTTTAATAGCAAAGCCTACTCCATGTATTTGTTCTTGTTCAGGCAGTCCTTTCCAGAAGAAGGTATAACCTCCTTTTTCTTCCTTCAATTGTCCTCCTCCTGCTCTTTGAGTTTCTTGGAGTGCTGCTATGTCAATATTGAAACGTCTCAACTCCCTCGTGATGATGGCAGTCCTGCGTTCAGGACATTCACTATCTGTATTGTCCAGCAATGTCCATATATTTCATGTTCCAGAGTTCAATTGTCTTTTGCAACCGCTAAGTGGTGATCCCACAGGACACTGTAATCCAGTCAGGGAGAGAGATGAGGCAGAGTATGTTTAGGGCACCTTTTCTAGCCCCCTCCCCATATGGGGTGAGCAGAGTGGATCCTGAATAGGACTGCTCAGTCGTGGATATAGCTGCCGAACTACTCAACTGCCTCAGTCCTTGAGCCAGGACGACCGAGTCTGCATCCACCGCCCATGTGCTGGTCCATGACTAGGGGCTTCTGGATTTCACAGTCCTGCCCCCGTCTACTACTCTGGCCCAGTTCATAAAACCACCTCGAGGAGAGAGAATTCCATGAGTTAGGCCATCAAATATACAATCAGATGTGCAAAACCCTTGTGATACATGTTACCTGAACTGGGGGAGCAAGGGAGAGAGTAGTATGCATGCCTTCTTTTAATAGGTATATTATTTCTTTTGTTTTCATTTATATTCCAGCCTCTCATCAAGGAGCAGGAATATGCTGTTGGAGGATTGTATAAGGTGGGCCTCAGACAGCAAAACTGTACATAAACGTTCTACTGAACAAAATGGGACTTATTTCCAAGGAACTTGCATCCCTATGTGTTCTAGAAAGAGGTTTATCTTTCTAGAAAGTACAGTGGGAGAGCACAAGGGCAATGCTAAGCATTGTATGGAGCATTTGTACCCCTTTGGGATGTGCTTGTGGCCATTCAGTAGCTAGGTGTCTTAGCCTGTGACTCTAACAAGGCAAATCTTGCTGTTTAAACAGTAGCAGATGGCATGGTGGCGCGCACTGCTCACTTGACTTCCCTCCAACTGAGTTGCTGCTGCATGCTGGGATGGAGAGGGGCGAGTTGGTAGCGAGGTTGGTGTGGTGCAGATGTGTTGGCAGGAGGACTTGATTGGCTACTGTGTTTAAGAGTATTTAAAATAAAAATCTTAAAATATTTCTACAAACATACTTTTACTGGAGGTAGTTCATAGCATTTGTTGCTTTTTGAGGACCCTGAGCCAGAAAACTTGAGTATAAAAATTGTATTTTTAATGTTTTTGTTCCTTTGTATCTCTTTAGGGTGAAGAGCATGACAAGTGGACAATGCATTTTGATTCTTTCAAGAATCATGCTAACTCTTTTTTAGAATACCCTTTAAATGCAACATATAAAAAGCAGCCTGAAACTTTACACCTGTTGTCTGAACCCCAGAACCAGACTGCTTTTACATCTACAGCTATATGTCATCACACACCTACAGAGGTGGAGATTTCAGGAAAGGCAATTGGAAATATTTCAGAGCCAAATCAGAAAGCCAGGTGAATGCCCACCTTGATTTTTCCCAATTACTGCCAACATTTCATTAGTATAATAAATTATAATGCTGTTTGCTCTTTGAAAACTGTGTGCTTAATATATCTGTTTCTGTTTTAGTTAGCATTCTGTATTTATGTGCAAAACTCTAGAATAACTGTCTTCAGATTAGTTTTAATGCACTGAAAGTCTTTATCAGTAAATTAAAGCACTTATTATGGATAATAACTGGTGCACAGAAATGCCATGGGAGCTCTTGCACTCTATGATGCTTTGATATATTTCTTTAAATGATGGTGTCTTTCTGTCTAAATGCTCTTTTGTTCAGTTTCCTTCGGTCAATGACTGCCCTCTTGGATCCTGCTCAAATTGAGGAGAGAGAAAGGCGACGGAAAAAACAATTAGAACATCAGGTAGGATCACTAATGTCTAATGTAGTTTCTTTTATTTCCTGTTTTTCCATAAAGTCTGAGAAAACATTAAAACTTGATCAAAACAATAAACAGAACAAGTAATGAGAGGAACTATAATTATGTAGTTAGGCTTGGATTGTGGTTAGGTCCATGAGATATGGCTTCTTTTCTCCTAAACAACCCTGAAGCACAGCAAGAAAATGTTTTTCTTTTTAAAGAGAGTAATGCTTTACTCATTGGAGGAGGGGTGTAGAGCTTAATTTCTCAGGTGCTATAAAAGCCTACAATTACTAAACCTGTGCTTCAAAAATATAAAAACTGAAAAGCATGTCTAACATTAATGAAACAGGATTGAAAATATAAATCCAAAGGCTTCCACAAACCCTAAAGCTAAAACAACAACCTTGTAGCGTAATCCTAAACATATTTACTCCAAAGTAAATTCTGTTTACTCCCATCATTCAGGTTTACTGCTTAGGGCTGCCATTGTGTATATGTCCTTACCTAAGTTAAGCCCTACTGAACTCAGTGGGACAAATTTCTGAGTAAACATGCCTTGGATTGCACTATAAGGAAAGTCACTAAGACTTCCATAAAAAAGTAAGGACAACTTGAAAAATCAACATGTACTTTTACTTACTTCAGTATAAACCTGAATCCCAAACTTTAACAGTATCACAGTTTTCCACCACATATATATGATCTAATACATTTACAGTCTCTCAAACAAAGACAAGATGTTGTTGTTGTTACTGTTGAGTTTATATTCCCACCCTGGGCTCCTACTGGGAGGAAGGGCGGGATATCAATCAATCTCCCACCTTTCTGTTTCTAGAAAGAAAAGTTCAAGGTAGCTGTCACAAAAAAGCACTATTAACAATTAACCAACAAAACATATAAATAAACATTTGAACATACTAGAGAGAGAGGAACAGCAGAGGAAAAATATGGTGAAGTAAAGAAGTACCATCTATGAACAAATTTAACTCAATGTTCCCTTATTTAGCTGAAATCGCCTTCAGTGTTTGAATATTTGAGACGTTATTTCATTTATTTACAGCATTTATATCCTGCCATCCACCTCAAGGTTGCAGGGCATGTTACAACATAGTGCAAAATATACAATAATACTGAAATAGATAATTTATTAAAATTACAGATTCATGCATTATAAAATATCTCTCATATCTGAAAATAAAACAAGGTTATCCAAATCGGTAAATGATATTGGGACCTGTGTTACCCTTAAAGCTTCAGATGACCCACATGTCAATCCAAATTTTACAATTTTAGAATCAAACCACATCTTGAAACTTTATTTTTACCCCATATCCTAAGTGCCATACTCTCCCTCTTGCATATACATGCTCACTCTAGCTTGCCTAGGATCTTGAGTGAGATAGGGATAGAAAATTATTTTAGGTGCCTTAAGCAAAAGATGACTGTACACGTGGACATCACCAAATGGTCAATATAGGAATCAAATTGATTATATAATCGGTAGCAGAAGATGGAGAAGTTCCATACTTTCTGCAAAAACGACCAGGAGCAGACTGCGGTACAGATCATGAACTGGTAATATCGCAAATCAGAGTAAAGCTAAAGAAGAAGAACAAAGCAATCGTAATGCCAAAATACAATTTAAATAACATCCCAGAACAATATAAAGATCAAATTTGAGGCTTTAAACTTAGTTGATAGAGAACTAGAAGAACTATGGATTGAAGTCAGAGACATTATCAAGGAAGAATGCAAGAATACCTCTAGTTAAAAAGAAAGACCTCAATTGATGACTGACAAAAATCTTAAAATGGTTAAAGATAGAAGGAAAGCAAAAGCAAAAAGAGATAGAAACATGATCGGAACCCTAAATGCAATAATACAGCACTAGTACGTAGAGAACTATTACAGTAGTTACTGTATAGAAATAGGACAACAAAAAAGGTAGAACAAGAGCCCTATTCTAAAAGATTAGAGAAATGAAAGGGAAATTTAAACCAAGAGTAGGGGTGTTGAATAATCAACAAGGGAACACACTGGGTGACCGAGATGAAATAAAAGGAAGATGGAAGTAATACACTGAAGAACTCTATAAAAGAGATGCAAGGATGACAGATGCATTCATGGAGGAACTGTGTGATGAAGAACCAGAAATTTTAGAATGTGAGGTGAAAGTTGCTCTTAAATACTTGGAAGAAACAAATCACCATGAATAGATGGCATACCAATAGAGGTGCTACATGCTACTGAGACTGAATCTGTCTAAATTTTGACAAAAAATTGTCAAGAAATATGGAAAACTAAACAATGGTGCACAGACTGGAAGCATTCAGTATATATCCCAATTCCAAAGAAAGGAGATCCCAGGGAATGCAATAATTTTTGAACTATTGCCTTAATATCCCATGCAAGTAAAGTAATGCTCAAGATTCTACAACAAAGGCTCTTACCGTATATGGAGCAAGAAATGCCATATGTCCAAGATGGATTTAGAAAAGGAAGAAGCACCAGAGATCATATCACAAACATACATTGGATAATGGAACGGACCAAGGAATTTCAGAAGTAAATCACCCTGTGCTTTATAGATTACAGCACAGCCTTTGATTGTGTAGATAATGAAAAACTATGGAATGCTTTAAAAGAAATAGGAGTGCCACAGGATCTGATTGTCCTGATACGCAGCCGATACTCTGGACAGGAGGCTACTGAAAGGACACAATATGGAGAAACCGATTGGTTCCCCATTGGAAAGGGTGTGAGACAGGGGTGTATTATATCACCCTATTTGTTTAATCCATATGCAGAACATATCATACGGAAAGCGGGATTGGACCAAGATGAAGAAGGTATGAAAATTGGAGGGAGAAATATCAATAATTTAAGATGTGCAGACGATACCGTACCACTACCAGAAATCAGTAATGATTTGAAACGAGTGCTGTTGAAAGTTAAAGAGGAAAGCACAAAAGCAGGACTACAGCTGAACATCAAGAAGACTGAAGTAATGACAACAGAAGAGTTATGTAACTTTAAAGTTGACAATGAGGACATTGAACTTGTCAAGAATTATCAATACCTTGGCACAGTCATTAACCAAAATGGAGACAATAGTCAAAAAATCAGAAGAAAGCTACGACTGTGGAGGGCAGCTATGAGAGAACTAGAACAGGTCCTCAAATGCAAAAATGTATCACTGAACACTAAAGTCAGGATCATTCAGACCATGGTATTCCCGATCTCTATGAAAGTTGGACAGTGAAAAATGTGGATAAGAGAAAAATCAACTCCTCTGAAATGTGGTGTTGGAGGAGAGCTTTGTGCATACCATGGACTGTGAAAAAGACAAATAATTGGGTGTTAGAATAAATTAAACCAGAACTATCACTAGAAGCTAAAATGATGAAACTGAGATTATCATACTTTGGGCACATAATGATGATTCATTAGAAAAGACAATAATGCTGGGGAAAACAGAAGGGAGTAGAAAAAGAGGAAGGCCAAACAAGAGATGGATTGATTCTATAAAGGAAGCCACAGACCTGAACTTACAAGATCTGAACAGGGTGGTTCATAACAGATGCTCTTGGAGGTCGCTGATTCTTAGGGTCGCTGTGATGTTCCTGTATTAATGTAAATATGGTAAGTGCTGTTTGTATAGAAGATACATGGTAAGTGGAATGAAAGAGGAGGGGGGAGTAGATGAGCAGTAGAATGCTGGATGATTGGCTGAGCGTTTGAATGGCTGAGAGTATAAATGGAAGAATGACAGTTGAATCTGGGTGGGTTGTTTTGGTGGTGTTTGGAGGTGGGTGTTAGGTGGTGGATGTCAGGAGAGTGTGGAGAAAGAGGGAGTGGGAGTTCTAGTTAATGATAAGTCAAGTATCACAGGAATAGATGAAACCATATGCTTAAGTACCATTAGAAAAGTAATCTTGTTATTTCTGTTATTTAATAAATACTATTTTGGTTTACCGAAGGCCTGATCCTTGGCTGGGGTTTCACAGACCAGAAGGGAGGGTAAGGTAATTACCAAGGCTGAAGGGCAACAGTAACAAATGGTGGCAGCGGTGAAGAGGAGAATAATAACATTACAAGTATCCAGAGCAACCCCGAGTTATATGAGTTATCTACATTGATACAAGGGGGTTGGGAACAGCATAAGCACGCAGTCGCAAATGTAACCGGATAGAGAGAGACTCAGGCAAGGTCTCTGGGAACATTGGTTATAGAACGTGACTGGTGGTGCTGCCTAGCAGGGGGATCTAGTGAGATCTGTGCTAGAGCGGAGAGAGAAACCATAAAAAAAGGACAGTCCGGACTGGTGGAGTCCCTGGTGGTGCCTAGTGAAAGGCAGTAGCCACAAGCAGGTAGGAACCTGACAGGGAGAGCCAGGGAAGGGCGTCACAGTCGCCATAAGTCGTAATCGACTTGAAGGTACATAACAACAACAACAAAGCTTTACACAATTGCTCTAGAGGCCTCATATCTTTGTTGACTAAATAGTAAAAGGAAGATTAAATAAATGACAGTGAAACTTACTCTGTTATTTGTTGGTTTACATCATCATTAAACCTTTAGATTCTGGCAATCTGCATGTTTCCTTCCTAAGTGGTCTGCTGTAAGATTCATAGGGTTGCCATAAGTTGTAATTGACTTGAAGGCCCATAACAACAAAAGCAAAACCACTGTGGCTATTGTTAGTTGGGCAAGTAGTCTGCAAGTGACTGACCCAAAGGCTCTTTCATGTTCTAGCACAGGGATGTGAAACTCATGACACTTCTTATGTTGTTGGACTCCCAAGTCGCATCATCCCTAACTATTTGCAGTGCTGATTGGAGCTGATGGGAGAGCGAGTCCAGCAACACTGAGTGCTACAGGTTCCTTGTCCCTGTGGTGACAGAAAGAGCAGATTCCTAGATGCTGCTTCTGAAAATAAAAAGTTCTTCTCCTAGAAGTCTTGCTTAAGTTGCATGGACCAGAAAGTATGTATGTATGTATGTATTTCCTGCCCTTCCTCCCAGTAGGAGCCCAGGGCAGCAAACAAAAACACGAAAAACCCTCTAAAGTACCATCAAAACAGACTAAAATATATATTAAAACATCTTTAAAAATACATTAAAACATCTTTTTTGAAAAAGCTTTAAAAATCTTAAAAAGCAATTCCAGCACAGAGACAGACTGGAATAAAGTATTTACTTAAAAGGATTGTCGAAAGAGGAAGGTCTCCAGAAGGCAGCAAAAAAAGCCTGTCTAATATTTAAGGGGAGGGAATTCCAAAGGGTAGGTGCTACTACACTAAAGGTCTGCTTCCTATGTTGTGTGGAACGGATCTCCTGATAAGATGGTATCTGCAGGAGGCCCTCACCTGCAGAGCACAGTGATTGACTGGGTATATAAGGAATAAGACGGTCTTTCAGGTATCCTGGTCCCAAGCTGTATAGGGCTTTGTACACCAAAACCAGAAGCTTGAACTTACACCAGTAGCTAATAGGTACCCAGTGCAATTGACTCAGCAGCGTGGTGACATGTTGGCGATACCCTGCCCCAGTGAGCAGTTGCGCCATCGCATTTTGCACCAGCTGCAGCTTCCAAACTAATATCAAGGGCAGCCCCACATAGAGCACATTATAGTAATCCAGCCTAGAGGTTACCAGTGCATAGACAGTGCATGGACAGTGGTCAGGCTATCCTGGTCCAGAAATGGCTGCAGCTGTCTTATCAGCCAAAGCTGGTAAAAGGTACTCCTAGCCACTGAGGTCACTTGGGCCTTTAGCAACAAAGATGGATCCAGGAGCACCCTCGACCACTGACCTACTCTACCATAGGGAGTATGTCCCCATCCAAAGCAGGCAACTCACCAATTATCTGAATTTGGGAACCACCAATCCACAGCCCTTCTGTCTTGCTAGGATTCCGTTTATTGGCCCACCACCAAGTCCAGGCAGAAGTCCAGGGCTTGCACGGCCTCTCCTGATTCAGATGTTTACAGAGAAATAGAGCTGGGTATCATCAGTGTACTCTTGACATCTTGCTCCAAATCTCCTCATGACTGCTTCCAAGGGCTTCATATAGATGTTAAACAGCATTGGGGTCACCTGTGGCACCCCTGTGGCACCCCTGCAGCACCCCACAGCACAACTCGAGGAGGCCAAAAGACAATTGCCCAATACTATTCTCTGAAAATGACCCTGGAGGTAGGATTGGAACCACTGTAAAAACAGTGCCTCCAATACCCATCTCACCGAGTCAGCCCAGAAGGATACCATGGTCAATGGAATCAAAAGCTGCCGAGAGGTCAAGTAAGAATAACAGGGTTGCACTCCCCTGTTCTTCTTCCAATAAGAGGTCATCTATCAGGGCGACCAAGACAATTCATTCCCATAACTAGGCCTGAACCCAGACTGGAATGGGTCAAGATAATCTGTTTCATCCAAGAGTACTTGCAATTGCTGTGCTACAACCCTCTCAATCACCTTCCCTAAAAAGCAGATATTTGCGACTGGGTGGTAGTTGTCACAAACCAATGGATACAGGGTAGGCTTCTTCAGGAGTAATCAGATCACCACCTCTTTCAGGGCAGCTGGAACCACTCCCTCCCACAACAACGCATTGACCACACCCTGGATCCACTTGGTCAAAATATTTTCTATTGAATGCAAGTCCTGTTGAATCCAAATGATAGGTTTGGAAATATTTCTCTAATATACTTTAGAAGTTGAAAAAGGTGGGATACCTTGTTATTTTATATATTTAAAGAGTCCCTATCCTACATAAACTATAGCATTTATAGTAATAATCCAGATTAAGAAATTTAAAAAGACTATTAGTATTGATAGGATAAGAAAAAAAGGTAGAAATAAATCTGTTGAGATAATTCCAAAAGGGCATGAACTTTGGAGGGTTTTTTAAATTGATACTTGATCCCCAACTCCTAAGAGCATTTTATTATGAATCTTTCTTCTAGAAAGCCATAATGGCTCAAGTAGAAGAAAAACGGAAGAAAAAACAACTTGAAGAGGAACAAAGAAAACAAGAAGAGCAAGAAGAAGAGTGCCGACTTGCAAAAGAGCAGGAGCAAATGAAGAGGCAGTTTGAAGAAGATCTGCTCAAACAAAAGCAAAAAGAGGTAGGTGTCTCACACTGTACTGTGGCAATATTTAAACCAGGGGTGAAGAACTAATCTGGCCTTACTTCCCCCAGCAGTGCTCCAGGGACTCTGCAAGCCCTGTATTCAGCACTTGGGAAGCGCCAAGCACAGGACTTGCAAAGCACCTTCCATAGCACTTCCCAAGTGCCTCACAAAGCCCCTCTCATCCAAGGCCCACCTTTTTCAGTCCCTGGCGGGATGGCACAGAGCAGGTAGGTGTGGCTTGGTTGAAACAACCTTACAGGCCAAATGGGGAGGCCCGACAGGCCTAATTAGGCCCATGAGGCAGAGATTCTGCATCCGTGATTTAAACTGAGCAATCTGGATCACAGGCAGATAGTGGTTTGGGCAGAAGTCCACTTTTCTGTTGTTGTTTTTTTAAAGGGGGGGGAGAAGAAAGCAAGTTTTGACCCCTTGGATGATCTATGGTGGAATCTTGGAGACCTGAGAGAGGACTGCATAAGATTTCTAGGGCCCTTCCTAGTTCCTTGCCTCTCCCAATGACTATCAAACCAGAATAAAGGGTTTGCAAATTGGTACAAGACCACACAGGAGTGTGCTCTAGTTCACAAAATCTTATTCCACAGTAAATAAAATATGTGCATCATTTTAGCTTTAAATAAATGCCTCCATTTCAAGGCCTCTGATGTTCTGAGTCTCTGAACATTTAATTGAATGCAAGGATCCCAAGCATGGCACTTGCACACTGTCATATTGTTCAGGCTTTTTACATGGGCTTGGATCCAAAGTGCCCTTTGCCTAATTTCAATGGACTTCTGATTGTGCATGGGAGATTGTTATGGATCCCAGCACCCTTATACTGTGTTCCACACTATTGCAGAGGGTTACCCAACCTTTAAGATAATATTTTCTGGGGGATACAAGGGATATCCCTAGGAAGGGAGGGAATGTTAGATTCTGTGGAGCTATATTGATCTCAGGTAATGGTTCTGCCTGCATCAGGAGCTGCGGGGTTGAACTGGGTTTCTGTGCCCTGGGGTAAGTCCCTGAACTGCACTTTCCAGGCTCTGCATATGCAGTTTAGAACCTTTAGATCCTGGGAAGATCCAGGCTGGCTATTGAATTCTCCTGGACAGGAAGGAGAACAAGAGGGCTTCTTGTTCCCTTTGCACCTTGTGCGAGCCACAATGTCGTCCTACCTTTTCGTGTGTTCTTGTATCTTTTAGTTGCCCTTCAGTCTTTACTTCTGGCTTGCTCCTCAATCCTGTGTCTTGACTTTTCCTTTCTTCTGACTTACTCTTCCGTTCCAATTATGGGCTTCTCCCGTGGATCCTATTTCCCAGCTCACCTCAGACTGCTGCCCACTGCCCAACCCTGGCAGTCTTGCATGCTGATAAACCAAGCCGCCTTAGCTGGTGCTAGGATATGGTTACACATACCTACCTGTAAAAATTGCCGTAATATGAAAGTCCTAGAAATAATGCTTTAAGACAGCTTAAAGATTCTGGTTTTGTACCTTTTCTTTTGTATCTTATGTTTATATCGCCTTTACCATATTAGGAAATCATGACCCTTAAAACAAATGAGTTATATCAGACAATGCAGAGAGCTCAAGAGCTGGCCCAGAGGTTAAAACAAGAGCAACGTATTAAAGATTTGGCTCAGAAAGGACATGATATTTCCAAACTGCAGAAGAATCTTGATGGTGGTAAGTACCAGACTTAATGGGGTAATTATTTACAAAGCTGATCAGACATGTATTTTGGTGCTCTTTGATAACCATCCTCAAAGTTAGTTGTGCCTTTTTATAATGATTGCTGGTAGAAGATTTTCAAAGACCCACTTTTCCCATAAAGCCTTTGGCGCACGCACACACACACACACACACACACGAGTTATCCCAAGGGTCACATTATCTTGTGGGCAACTGTTGAGAGAGGGGGTACATGCCAATGGTGGGTGGGGCCAGAGGCAAAAAAATTAGTTGAACAACAGATACGACTCTTACCTGTGTACAGTAAGCTACATTCAAACAATCCAAAAGTCAAGAGATGTTTCTACATACGCCCACGTCTACACCCAGGCAAAAGAGGCATTATTACAGCTTTATGAACGCATTCCAGCCAGGCAAAAGCACTTAAGGAGAGTGCAGAGCAGGGCCAGTGAGAAGTATGGCCTGGGAAGGAGACATGGCCTGGGTAGAGTCCCACGGACTGGACAGGGAGGCCTGAAGGGCTGCATTTGGCTTTGGACTTGAGGTTCCCCACCCCTGCTCTACTATAACTAAGCCTGGATGCATATGTAACCTGAATAATCCCACATTCTTCCCTAGTTTACCTTGCTTCCACTTCCCTTCCTATCCTTTGTTTCCCCTGTCTTGAATTTGAGATGGTAAGGTCCTAAGGGCATGTACCTGTACTCTGTAAAGTGCCATGCACATTGATGGCATTATATTAACATTTATAAATAACCACATTTCAAGAATGAAAGTATCTTTCGTTAATGAACTGCAAGTCTTTTCAGACACACTTAGAAATACTGATGTTCATGTTTCCCTTCAAATGTTGTGGGGTATTTTTTATGTCTAACGTGTCAGCAGTCACACTGATTCAGTGCATAAGCCAAAACAGAAGGCTGAATTTCACCAACACTTTCACACCCCCTGAAATGCCCATCCTCACTTCTTAGCGATTTCTCAGGAGGGGCATGGCATTGTTTGCAGAGGGTGGAGAAGGTGTCAGGGATCTGTGGCTCAAGTGCCTGTGCAATGAGGGCACATTCCCTCTTCTCCCATCTCCACCCTTTCACAATGAGAGTGATGAGAGTGCATAGTTTGTCCCCAGTGATAGCAAATCTGGCTATATGGTGCCATCATATCACTATCAGATGGTTTAAGCTAGAGACCAGGAAGTCCTGGGTTTTGTTTTGAAAAAGAATCAAAAGAACAATAGGAAGGGAAAATGTAGTGCTACAAATGGCCGTGACGAACCACAGAAAAGGTATGTCTGATTAGGAGGAGAGCATTTGCATCTCCTAATGGTGTTTTTTAGTCTTCCAAACTTCCACAGTGAAATTTCAGACTGGCCCTAGTCAAGATGGATAGATATACCATAATCTCTAGTTCCTTTTTAACTATGTAATTCACAGCCTCTATATTCCAGCACAGTCCCTATTAGTAAACTTACAAATTCAGACAAATTTGTGAATTCAACATTTAAATTGATGTGATTATGTGAAACACTAACCTTTGAGTGCTTAGGAGTATTTGAATACATATTTTTCCCTTCCCTTTAGGTGATGTACCATGTGAGAGTTACTGTACTGACCTGAATGGCTTTTTGGACATTAGTGATAATAATTATCACTGTTCTGGAGAGAATAGCAGTATAGCAAATCAGGATGTCAAAACTATTCTCTCTCCTCGAAAAGACACTGCTGTTCAGACAGGTACACAAGTTAATTACATGTCCATTATTTGTAGCCGCTCTTATTTATAGTAGTAGTTGTAAAACAGTGTTTAGATGGGAAAAAATCCCATGTTCTTGTCCATTAATGAGGCAATACTTCAGGAGACATTCTTGATGAATTGGTTTTAGCATTAAGTGTATAACGTGCTTGTAGAAGAATCGATTTATTGCTTAGCCGTAGGCCATCACATATCAAACATCACATATAAAATTTGAACAATAAGACCGATACATTTAAAAGTGCAAATACATGACAAAACAATTACAATAAAATTACAGTTAAAAATCTAAAATCCACTAGCTAATCTATTACGAGAAATAACCATAAAGTGACCTTATAGAAGCAGGAAAACTATCTAGCCAATAACCAGCACTGGTGAATTATCACCTTAAGGTATCACCCTGGCAATCAACCCCATGCTCTAAAATGAATTTGGCACGAATCTTTTGTGCTGCCAGCGCAAAGAGGGAGACCTTGTATGTTACAGAAAAGTCCGTATCAGACATAAGGTAAGCAATCCTATTGTCATCATGGTCCCACAACGAACAAGCCAACAGGCTTTCCAAAAATTTGGCATGGGGTTGTGAGTACAAGGGGTAGAATAACAGGTAGTGGGGCAAATCTTCGACCTTCGGGGCTCCACAAATACAAAAGTGCTGAGACCAGGGAGACTGAAAGTAGCGTCCATCTAACACAGCGTTTGGCACTGTTTGAAATCGGAGTGCCGTGAAGGCTTGCCGGAGTTTTAAAGATAAAGGCCCGGCCAAATAAGATGATCTGTGGTGGTCATTCTTGTATAACCTATACCATTTGGAGAATTTTGAATTGATGATAGCCAGCCTATCTAAGTAGGCACTATGGCGGAAGATGGCATTCCGTAGATTCCCTCTGGTGTTTAGGGAGGGAAGTTCCTGCGGAGAGATATGGTACAAGTGTAAGAGGGGGTTTATTCTTGCAACCCAATACTTGGCACCTAGTGGATGTTCAAGACATGATTTAAGTATAGTCTTGTAAGGGGCGTCTTTTATAATTCTCCCAAAATTTATCAGAGCAAGATGAGCACGCGCTCTAATTGAGGGCAAGCTGGTTTCTGCGCAAAGCAGGGTGGCGGGAGTGCCAGGGGGTAAGTGCAGGAGTCTTTTCAGGAAGCTGTTTTGAACCACCTCTAGGCTTACTAGGTAAGTATCTTCCCATCCCCAAACTGCTGCACCATAAAAAATCTGGGGGAGTACTTTGCTTTGGAAGATTTTCAGGGCAGGGTCAATTAAATTGCCACCAGATGAACGGGCAAATTTAAGAATAGCCCCGCTAGTTCTTGCTGCTGTTAGTTTGGTCATGTGGGCGTGTGTTTTCCAGGATAAGTTTCCCGAGAAATAAATGCCAAGGTATTTGAATTCTCAACATTGTTCGATTGGATGACCATGAACTGTACAACTAAAGTTGACATGTCTTTTACCAAACACCAACACCTTGGTTTTAGCATAATTAATCTGTAGCTTCTCTTTTACACAATAATCATAAAGCCTTGACAATAGCCTTCTTAGTCCAATGCTTGTAAGTGTAAGAGAAAATGAGATGTTAAAAAGTTTCCTTTCTGTAAGTTTGAGAGGAACAACTGAGAAGGAGCAAAGTCCACTCTGATACAGTTAAGGATATTTATTGGAAGGATGTTGACATATTTAAGAAATTAATGCATTCATATTTATCAATTCCTGCAATCAGTGGTATAGCTTGGGGATGTATGGAGCAGACTACAAAGGATTCGTAAACTTTGAGAGTTAAACTACAGCAAGGAGGATAAAAATTAAGAGGATGAGTTTAATATAGCTCTGATTAGGTACCATGCCTCTGAATACCACTTGTTGGGGAACATATGGCTGTTGTGCTCATGTCCTGCTGGAGGAGTTGCTATAGGCGTCTGGTGGCCACTGTGGGAAACTGAAAGGTGCACTAGATAGGCTGTTTAGTCTGATTCAGCAGAGCATTTCTTAATTCCCCTGATGCAGGAGGACTGGGAATCGCAATGTGTTTGGCCAAAGAAGAAGCATGAAGAAGGTGGGATATAGTAAATTTCCAGACATATGACATGTTAGTTTGGAGGAGGAGGAGCTGAAATTTTCAGTCACTCCCATAGAAACTCACTTAATTCATGTTGATGAGATTATTCTTGTTTAGAAGCAGGTACACTCAAATATACTGTGACAAAATTAAGCGCAAGGGACAATGATGAGGAGAGCAGTGCCAATTACAGGAGTGAATAGACATCATAAAAGCTCTTGGAATAGTGCTGACAAAATTGTTCTCATCTGAACACTCAGAAATGTTGAACTCATGGCATGGTGGGTTATGCTGCCCTCTTGTGCCCAAAGGTCTTTGTCCAGTACTCACTCACCTCATCCTCCTGACCAGTCCATTTAATTACAAGAGCAGCTTCTTACTCGGACACAGAACAAACAGAAGGAACACAGCACAGGAAAAAACAATTCCACCAACATAAAAACTAAATGTGTACAATCTGGCAGCCGGCTCTGCAAAGGATGGGCCCATGCCATATGTTTAACACCTCTGAGAAACACCTTTCAGGTGAGAAGAACAGTTCCTTCTCCAGAGGTGGTGAACATATGGCATGGTGGGATGTACTAAAGCTAAATCCTGTCTGGGTGGGAACTGTATGACAGCTGCCCATTAAATAACCTGCTGGAAGACTTGCCTGATGAAAGCTGCCTCTTCCTGAGGCATATTTATCAATATTGTAATGCCTAATTAACGTTGCCATTGTGGCTTATGTAGCTGCCCTGAATACCTTGTGAAGAGGTGTGTTTACTGAAAGAGCTGCAGAAGTTGCAGCTGTTCTTGTTGAATGTGCTGAAATACATTTTGGCACAGGTAACATCAGTCATTCATAAGCTAATGTGGTGCACGTTTTAATCCATCTAGCTGAAGTGGAACTTGTTATTCTCCCCCCCCCCAAGGTGTTAGGGTGGAAATAAATAGTCTGTTTGACTGAATGATTTTGTTCTATTAGTGTATACTTTAAGAGCTCTCCTTACATTTAAAGAGTGCCAAGACTTCTCTAGCAGGTATGTAGGAGTGGGGCAAAACTTCAGCAATATCCATTCTTGTCGATGGAAAAACAAATTTACTTTGGGATCTGGCCTTACAACCAGCCTGTCTGAATGAAGGACACCCTGTTTGAAGATGTTTTGCTACAGAAAGTGCTGATAGATCTGAAACCCTCCAAGCAGAGGGCAAGACAGGGTAGAATTAGACATCTTTCTCTCTAGAGAAGTTGGGCAAAATGAAACAAGCAAGGAATCAGATTGTCCGAAAGGTTAGGTGCAAGAAATATAAACTTTAAATGCCTATGCACATCCAGAGAATGCCAAGTTTTCTCAGGAGGATGTTCAGGAGAGATTTAGAATGCACCCAGGTGATGGCTCAACAAACCTCACGTAGAGGAGCATTATTTGCGAAAGCTGCCAACCTGTAGAGTGAGGAATGATCTTAGATGGAACGGGTAAGTTAGAGGCTTTTATCCACCTTGCTAAGATTGAACTGTACACTCAGAACCGCCCAGGTGAAAAGAGATTAACCAAGCTTCTGATTGCCTAAACTGTTTCGTTCTCAAGACATCAACCTTCAAGGCTTTTTGCACATTTAGGGAATGCCATGTCTTTTCTGATGGATGGGAAGAAGATGGGCAAAAGGCTGGAATGACATGATCTTGCTGTTGATGAAACTGGGAGCATATTTACGGAATGAAGAACAGATTTGTGCAAAGAATGACTATCATGATAGAATATATCTAGGTGCTTGATGACAGACAGAGCATTCATATCTGAAACTCATTGGGCTGAAGTGATGGCAACTAGAAAAAACACTTGAGTGACAACACATGAAGAGAGACAGATTTTAAAGGCTCAGATGGCAACCTCTGCAATGCTGATAGGACAATGTGAAGATTCTACTGCAATCCCAGCCTTCCTTAGACAAATTCTACGTTCTTTGCACTCTCTAGGACAGGTGTGGGGAAACTTTGGGCCTTTTAGTTGCTGAACTAAAACTCCCACAATTCTTGGCCACTGCCCATGCTTGTTAGGGCAGGTGGGAGTTATAGTTCAGTAACATCTGGAGGCCCAGAGGTTCCTCAGTCCTGCTCTAGACTGAGTGTGGAAGGACACCTGCATAACAGAATTGCATCTACCACCTCTGCCTGTTCAACTTCCAGGCAGAGACATTATTAAATTAATATCCTGCCCTTCCACCCAAAGGAGCTCAGGGGGACAAACCAAACTGGAGTGCAGAAGAGGACCTTGAGGCAGCATGTCTAGATCCACTAGAAGATGCCATGGTGGAGTCATTTCCAAGCTGATGATTTCCACAAACTATGACCAACTCAGACAAAATGTGGTGATAACAACACTATAGCGTATATCCATATCTGCTTCACCACCCATAACAGTAATGGCATTGGTGGAAAGGCGTATGCGAGACCTGATAGCTATGATGAGGGCAGAAGAGTGGTCCAGAATGGGGTCTGCCTAGAGTGTGTTAGGCTACATTAATCATATAAGATCCATCTCTTTGCAATCGTTGCTAAGCCTTCATATACCTGAAAAAGGGGCATGGAACCTGACAAATATTTGACTTTGCTAGAGGATGCACAAGCACTACATTGTAGGGTAACCTGGATACTTTTCAATTCCTACTGAAAGTATAAACCAGTTGCACTGCTCAGAAATCTGGAAGCAAATGTGCACTACTTGGAGATGAAGGTTTGAGTCAAAAGATAAGCAATCAGCACTGGCAGAAACTCTAAAAGTTAAGCTTGATGAATTCTTGAATGAAATGAACGTCTTAGTGGCAATTGCCTTCAGAAGCCCTTCTGAATTCTCTGGGAAGCATTGAGGAAAAGACTGTTTGCCTCCATGAGATCCACAAAAGCCTGCTTGATGGCCTGTACTATTGTATTGAGGCTTTCCAAGTGTTTACATATTTAACAACAAACAAAATGAAATAAATGTCCAAGAACATTTTCTGGCTAGCAGCCACGAGAATGCTGGAATAGAAATACCTGCTTAGTATCCTGCAATCAGAGGAGAAAGAGCATCACTGATGAACATCAGAGAATTTAGGTAGCAAAGCACCTGAATGCTTTGATATCAGTAAGAGAAAGAAGCTTCTCCAGCTAGGTGAAACATTCAGGCAGTGGCAGAACCTTCACAGTACCAGTAATCATAAGCTTCAACTGTTATTTAAATGGAAGCAAGCCTTCTTTTCCTCTTAATTAGGGAATATAGAAGGAAGCATCTATTATTGATTCTACTGAGAACATCAAAAACTGGCCAAAATGACTATCTGTCCAAGAAAGGAATATTTATTCATTTACAGACTGTGGCCCTCTAGAGGAGCCAACAGGGTTTTTTAGCTGTTTCCTTGGAAACTCCCCTGAGCCAGCAGGCCTTGGAGAAGAGTACTAGCTCTTTAAAGAGAAACAATCTGATTCCGACATGACATACGACCCTTCTGGAAGAGGAAAATACACAGGTCACAGTCCCACACCTTGACCAAACCCCCTCGCATATCAGGGCTGGAAAGAAAACTACTAAGGGGAGAGACTTTGCCCCCTGTAGTGGGTTCAGACTGTATCACAAATTTAATCGATAAGCACCCTTTGCTCCAGCAGACAGACTCTGGGTAAAGGGACCTGACATCAGCCAATAAGACAGGAACAAAGGTAAATTAGCCCAGCAGGAAAATGTTGATGGCAAATGCATTATCAATACCAACCATTTCCCTAGCAGGTTCCTCCATAATGACAGGAGAAAAACTCCAGGAATAGTCTGTAGGGGGAGGAAGGAGAGCCCATAGAACTGCTACTTGAGAGAGATCTGTGGGATTTCTGTTTCTCATGCCTCCTGGAATGGTGTCTTACTCACCTCTCCTGCAGTGCTTAGACAGGATTAGTGTCTACGCCTAGAACTGTGGCTTTGTGTGCGCCCAGCCCTAGATTTGTTAGGGATGCCAGCTGCCCTCAGGGAGCCCTGCAACTTCGCAAAATCACTTTCTGAGGGGAAAGACACAGCCTCTGTTTGCAAAGAGCCAGTGCTAGCCCCCACATTGTGAACACTGGAAAAGGGGGAAACATCCACCAAAAAATGCCCCCCTCCCTGTCACAAACATACTGACAGACAAAATTGCTGGCTGGAGAAGCCATAACTAAAAAAGGTTCTCCTGCTACTCCAGTAACACTAAAACAGGTGGAAATTCACTGAGGCGCACTCCTCTGAGACAGTAATGAGGGATCCTGCCTCAGCACGCTCTGGCAGCTGCTGCCCTACTGAACTGGAGTGTTAGCAGGCAGGCAGCATGATAAAGCCAATACTGAAGGTGAAAGGGGAAAACAGGCAAATCTGCTTGGGACCAGAGTGGTGAGGTAGGCCCTAAAAGGCTGCTGTGAATGGTTGTACTCCCAATCAAGCAGCCATAACCGCTGAGAGCACTCCCAAAAGAAACAGCCGCAATTGCTCAAAACAAAATGGCACTCCTTCCTTTTTTTTTAATGGCGTGCTCTCTCAACTGCCTTTAAATCATGGGCTTAATAGTAAGGCGGCAGAAACTGCTTAGAGCGCTACTGAATGGAATGGCCAAAGCCACTCAGGGAAACAGTGCTCCCATTTCAGACATAGCCCACAAAGCAAAATGGCAAGCCCCAATAGCCTTGTAAAAAGCACTGTCTCAGCTGCCGAGGGAACAAAGAAGACAACAATCCTACAGTCGCAGAAACTTCTCACAGCAGTGAACGGCTGGCCAAAGAAGCACAGGGCAAACCCTGGCAGCCGCCATGGACCCTGCAGGGTACTCAAAATCATGTCTCCTCATAGCAGCCACAGGCTGGCTGAAGAAGCACAGAGCGAACCCCGGCAGCTGCTATGGACCCCTCAGGGTACTCAAAATCAAGTCTCTGTTCCCAAGTTCCCAAGCCCACCATGAGGCCAAAATTGGAAAAGGTCGAAGAAGAAAAATCCCAACAAAGGAAGGGAGAAATGAGCCTCCTCCCCAATCTCTTCCCTGTGTGCAGCCATGCAAACACTGAAATGAGGCAAAAAAAAATAACAAGGGATGGAATTAAAAGAAAAAACATTAACACCAACAAGGATCAGGCGGAAGGAGAGGAACAAACTCACAAAGGAATTTAACAGATTACTCAGGGTTATTTAGCAGTCTAAATGACCCCAACTGGCATCGACCACAGGCAAGATCGGACTGGAGAGTGGTACAACTCCTCTCCCTGGAGAGGATGCAAAGGATTCTGGACCCTGCCTGTCAATTCAGTAAGAGGTGTCATCACTAATACAGAATGTCCTCCACTGCTAACAGGCAAACAAGGAGGAAGATGATACTTTGATGCCTGCAGTGAGGTCTTATACATCACTCCATTTTGAGCAACGTTCCCAAATCCCTGATTAGCACTCTTTTTATCCAACTGAAGAACTTGGTAAAGGGAATAACAGCAACCATCAAAGCAGAAACAATGGCTGGTCTAGGACATAAAATTCATTAGTGTATGCCACTAAACACCTGTTCTGCAAAGGCACATCGCACTCTGACTTGACCAGTTTCTGGAACAGGGGAACAGAAATAGCTTTTCCTCTAAGCTTTTTAATCAGAAATACTAAACACCCCATTAATGTAGAAAAGGCAGGCTTTTCATCTGTGGCACTGAAATCCAGCAATGCCATGGCCTTACAAAGCAAGCGTAGGCAATGTTTACCTGAAAGCAGTCTATTAGACATCATTTCTTTTTCTTTCTTTCTTTCTTTCTTTCTTTCTTTCTTTCTTTCTTTCTTTCTTTCTTTCTTTCTAAACCATCATTGCTTCAACCTCCAACTGATCTAATGCCCTGATTTTAAAAGGATACACTGTCCAGTACAAGACATATTGTAACATTAGCTACAATATAATTGGTTGGAGTAACAGCTCTCTGCCTTTGAGGGGCTGACTCTAGCTCCTGATTATTAGGAGGAGAGACTTGAAAATGAGAAAATACAAAAATTGGCCCCAAATAGTTGCTGTTGTGGTCAGCCCACATCTTCAGACACCACCTTCACTGTGTCCCTGTTAAACATCTCAAGGCAAGAGGGAGAGAGCAGCTCTTGTCTTCCTGCGTGCCTGATTTGGGCTTCCCCAACTGAACTAGCACTGATGGGACCAAAATTACTATGCCCCCCAAAGCAGCAGTAGATGGAAAAGCCACATTTTGAAGAATATAAGCCATTGCAGATACTCCAGCAGTTCTTGAAATAGTTTGTTCTCTTGTGCCCACCATTTTGCCTTCCTCACCACCAAAGCCCACAAGAACAGATGAAATATGTGTGGGGCTCTCAGTCAACAGCTGTGCCTGACACAGCAGCGGGCTGGACTTACTAACTTTGCTCATAAAAGCCTTGCTTGAGGATTCAATGGGGAAAAATGCAAAGCTCAGCCCTTGATCCCTGCCCAGAGCAAACTCACAGGGAAGGCTGAGACAGTCAGCACAGAAGACATTATAAGAATAAGCAAACACATTTTTCTGTTTGAGGACAAAGACACAGCAATTAAGTACACACTTAGTGGAAGGAAGAAGCTACTAGTAGCAAAACCAAACTACTGATGTTTTAACTGAAAATCCAAACAGACCGAGCACAGTAATAACGATGATGAATCAGGAGAACACTGATTAACACAAATGTCTGGCAAACAACACAAAGCATAGATGAGCCAAAGACAAACTCACTCACTCACACACACACGCACACAAATGGACAAATTGACTTTAAAACATCACAAGCCTGAGAAGAAATAGACAATTGGGGAGTATACAGACTAGTCAGAGCAGGAGGGAAGTGAGTAATGCACAAAGACCTGTGTTTCCTGTCTTTGGGCATGAGAGAGGCAGCATAACCCATCATGCTATGTGTTCACCACCTGTGGAGAATACAGAACACTGTATTCCTAACTAAATGAAAAATGTTTTAGGCAAGTTCACTTTCTATGGCTACTGTACTGTTAAGTGCTCTTTTTCTACATTAGGGACATTTTCAGATTAGGAAGAGACAAGTGGGATCTGTAACAAAATATTATCATGGAGTACTTCTGCTTAGTGTGCCAGCCAGCTAGCCAGCCATGCTCTCTTCCAGGATACTCAATTCCATTCCTCTTCATCTCCCCAGTTTTCAGGGGAGCCTTCTGTGGCCACTGATCATGTTCAGTTATCATTGGGCTGCTTGGTTATTTAAAATTCTTCTATCCTGCCTTTCCAGCATTGCTAAAGGTAGCCAACATATCTATGCGAAACAACAAAATAGATTCAGAAAACAGAATGCAGCCATGAAGTGTAAATCAGTGGCATAAGTCCAACAAGGTTCCTTCCTCTAAAGGCCTTTTAAGGCAGATGGGACTTCTCTAGGTTTCTAAAAACTAGGAGGGAGAAAGACAGATGCCCTTCTTGGGGAGGCTTTTCTCTGAAACTAGGAGAACCATTGAGGAAACTCTGTACCCAGAAATCTTATTCCTGAATAGCACAAATTTATAGCAAAGCATTTAATCCTAAAAAGCAAGTGAGTTTATATAAGGAGGGAGACATTCTAATGTGTGTCAATCTCAGGGCAGGGATAGCTTAAAGCTTATCTTGAATTAGGTTCAAAGGTTACCAATATGATACAATCTGCCAACATTCAGCAACAGGCATGCTGCACTGCCAAATCACTTTCAAGGACAAAGCCATGTAAAATGTGATCTTTGAGGTTACAAAGGCATGGATTACTGTGGTGTGGTCCAGCTAGCATATTTAATATAATTGATTAAAAGCACCACCACCAGCTGTTTATCCAATATTAGCAACAAATATGGGATGCTGCTGCTTGGGGTGCATACCATTGATAAGAGATGAAATGGTATTCAATGCTAGTCCTACACAGAGTAGACCCATTGAAGTTAATAGATATGACTAACTTGGGTCTCCTATGAGTAGGATTTAGTTGAATACAACCCATGGAATCCAACTTCCCAAAGCAGCATAATTTCTATCTTGTCTGGATTCTTGTCTTGTCATCTGATCATGGGTTCCAGACACTGGTTTAGGATTGCCATAACTGCTTGTGGTTGCTTAGTTAAAAATCATGGTTGGTTGTTGAATACATTAAGTCTGAAATCATCATCACACTGCTAAGTATCAGGATATTGGTATAGACAACTGCTCTGAAAAACATTAGGCGCCCACTGCTAACCATATCTGATCTATAAGAATAGGTTTCAAACATTAATGCAATATTTTTATCATTTTATATATTTATTTATTAGATTTATATCCAGCCCTTCCTCCCAGTAGGAGCCCAGGGCGGCAAACAAAAGCACTAACAACACTCTAAACATCATAAAAACAGATTTTAAAATATATTACAACAAAACATCCTTTAAAACATATTAAAACAAAACATCCTTAAAAACATCTTTTTTAAAAAAATCTTTAAAAACATCAATTTTTATATATAAAAAAGCTTTAAAAACATACTAAAAAGCAGTTCCAATAGACTCAGACTGGGATAAGGTCTCTACTTAAAAGGCTTGTTGAAAGAGGAAGGTCTTCAGTAGGCACCAAAAAGAGTGGTTTTCTGGTGACAGAAATGAAAATTCTGTATACCACAGCACCTGCTCCCCCCCCCCATCCCTGCTGGTGTTGCACCAACTATCTAGGTGGGCAAAACTGGGACAGATCAACTCATCCCAGCTCACTCACCCAGGTCTTGGTAACGCACACAAATTGGCACCTTCATCCATGATCAGATCTTATTGCGTAACGATCTGGTGTTAAACAACAGCACACGAAAGCCAGTGGGCACAGTAGATGAGCAATGAGGAACCTGTCCATGAGAGGAGTGGGAGCAAGGAACAAGACGTGGATAGCCTTACCCTTGTCTTCTATGGTAGTTCACCACTTCCCCAAGGCCATACCTCCCTCTACCCATGATCACTGAAGTTGGGATGACATCACCTATATTTCTACTTACTAAGACTCCTCTTAAACACTTGATATGGACACAACAAGAGCCCAACCACAAAACCTACCTGAACCAGTATAAACACATGGAAATGCCTGGACATCCTATAGAACCAGTATGAACACATGGAAATGCCTGGACATCCTTTAGGTTTATAATTATTTACAAAGGCTAATCATTTCTCAGATACTTTGATAGAAAAGTATGGAAGGACAGATCAGTGGTTATTGTGCTATAGGAATTTTTACATTAGCATTAATATTAGTAATACACATCACTGGACGTATTCTTGAAAGAAAAGCAATGTGTATGGTTGTCAGTTATAAGGTGAAGGCAACTCAGTGATGAAGATGTTAAAGTTATTAATTGATGACTTATAATCACCAACACAATGGACTGTACAAAATGCAATCCTATGGATGTCTACTTGGAAGTACATCTGAGTTCAACAGGATTTACTCCAAGATGAAGTGTATTTAGAATTGCAGCTTTAATGCTTCATTCCCTGCATCCCATTTATTCATTGATAATTAAACAGAATTAGAAATAGAATTCTGTTTCCTGACTCCTAACTGAGCAGAGCAGAGCAGAGGGGGCTGACTCAGGTGGTCCAGAGGATATACACGTGAGCCAGCTCTCAGAAAGCAAGCGAACAAAGCAAATGAACAGGGAGAGCTAACAGGAGATTGGCAGTGGAGGTATAGGGAGGAAGAGACAAAGGCAAAGAGGTGAGTGACCTGGAGTAACCCCAGGAGGCTCTCTGTTCTGAGTCACCATATGCTGACCTCATGCTCAGCTGTTCTGAGTCACTGTGAGCTCAGCTGAATAGGTGGAAAGGCTGAAGGGCTCCATAGAAGCTTTAGTGGAAGGGGTGTGTCTTGATAGCTGTTGATTGAAGGGGTGTGGCCTGAAAACTGCTGAGTGCAACTAGCAGGAGCTGTGTGTGCTGGGAGTTTAATTCATTTCCTGACTTAACTGAGCAGAGCAGAGGAAGCTGCCTCAGCTGGTCAAAAGACATACAAGTGAACCAGCTCTCAGACAGCAAGTGGAGCAAACGAACAGGAGTTTGGTGGTGGAGGTTAAGGGGGAAGCCCCTAACAAAAAAAAATTCTTGTAGCATACATCATATACCAGCGGTACTCTCCTGTTAACCTTCAAGGAGGACAGGACAAAGTACAGACCATTCCAATACAAGAAGAAAGATAGAAACAAATAGGAATAGAGGCTGTGGATTGAAATGACACTCCGGTGGTGGTGACCTGCAAGATGTGTGCAATGTTTGTTTTCTTGTCTGATAACAAAAATGGTGTGCATGTACAACAGATACAAGCTAATGGTACTGTTGGAAGAAAAAAGTGAGAGGTCTGGAGTGGCGGGTGGCCATACTCAAGAGTATAAGAGAAGACAAAGAATTCTTAGACAGAATGCTGGAATAACAACAGTAAAGGGAAGTACAGAAGGTGGAAGAACAACAAGTTGAAGCAGAAGAGGAGAGTGTTGAGGAACAAAGTGGAGGAAACTCCATGAAAAAGGGTGACAGGAGCAGGATAACTAGAAGACACTCTTCACCTGTGGAACTATGGAACCATTTTCAGGCACTTGAGGATGAGACTGGAGAACAGCCTGCAGAGAAAAAATTCCAGGAGACCCTGCGGGACAGCACACAAGAGGCTGAAGCTCAGTCAAGCAGAGACAATTAAACGCCTCGCAACAAGAAGAGGAGAGGAGGAGGAGTAGTAAGAAACTCCCTACTGCATGGGATTGAAACACAAGTATGCCAAGAAGGTCCATGGATTCACCAGCTATGCCATCTTCCTGGAGGACCGATGAGAGATGTGGTTGAAGGGTTCCAACACTAATAAAGCCCACTGACACGTATCCCTTCTCATCCATGTGGGAAAAAATGATACTGCCAAGCAGAGCTACAAAGAAATCACATCAGACTTTGAAACTCTGTGACGGAAACCCAAGGACTTTTGGGGCCCAGATAGTTTTCTCATCCATCCTTTCAGTACTTACAAGACGAGTAGAAAGGGAAAGAAAAATACTCCAGGTGAATGACTGGCTACGAAGGTGGTGCTGATGCAAGAGATTTGGATTCTAGGATCATGGGCTACACTTCCTGGAAAATGGACTGCTGGTGGGTTGCACCTCACAAGGACTGGGAAGAATGTGTTTGGCCACAGCATGGAGAACTTCATTGGGAGGACTTTAAACTGAAACCTAAGGGGAAAGGAGACGTAAACATGGAGGTAATGATTGACGAAGGCATGTGCACAGTGATAGGAACGGAGAGAATGGCCAGATAATAGTCTTCGTAAAAATGCAGGGGGGAATCCTGAACATAAATCATATGGCCTTCGATGTCTTTATAATGCCCATAGTATGGAAAACAAACAAGATGAACTTTCTTTGCTTATTAAAGCTTGCCACGGGGGGTTGACTGAGAGGATCCAGGATGTGGTCAATACATCGTTGCAGGAGAGAGTGGTTGCACCCACCCTGAAAGAGGCGGTGATCCAACCGCTCCTGAAAAAGCCCACTCTGGACCCACTGGTCTGCGACAACTATTGAACGGTCGCAAATACCCCCTTTTTAGGGAAGGTGATTGAGAGGGTTGTGGTGCAGCAATTGCAAGTACTCTTGGATGATATAGTTTATCTTGACCTGTTCCAGTCTGGGTTCAGGCCTGGTTATGGGACTGAATCGGCTTTGGTCGCCCTGATGGGACGGAGGACAGGGTGAGTGCGACCCTGTTACTCTTACTTGATCTCTCAGCAGCTTTTGATACCACTGACCATGGTATCCTTCTGGGCCGACTTGGTGAGATGGGTATTGGAGGCACTGTTTTACAGTGGTTCCGATCTTATCTCCAGGGTCGCTGTCAGAGAATAGCATTGGGTGACTGTCTTTCAGCCCCCTGGCAGTTGTGCTGTGGGGTGCTGCAGGGTACCATCTTGTCCCCCATGCTGTTTAACATCTATATGAAGCCCTTGGGAGCTGTCATCAGGAGATTTGGGGCAAGGTGTCAGCAGTACACTGATGATACCCAGCTCTATTTGTCTGTAACATCTGAATCGGCAGAGGCCATGCAAGCCCTGGACCGCTGCCTGGACTCAGTGGTGGGCTGGATGAGGGCCAATAAACTGAGTCTGAATCCTAGCAAGACAGAGGCGCTGTGGGTTGGTGGTTCCCAAGTTCAGATAATTGGTCAGTTGCCTGCTTTGGATGGGGTTGTACTCCCTCTGAAAGAGCAGGTCCAGGTGACCTCCATGGCTAGGAGTACCTTTTACCAGCTTCAGCTAATAAGACAGCTGTGGCCATTTCTGGACTGGGATAGCCTGACCACTGTTGTCCACGCACTGGTAACCTCCAGGTTGGATTACTGTAATGCGCTCTATGTGGGGCTGCCCTTGAGGTTGGTCTGGAAGCTGCAGCTGGTGCAAAATGCGGGGTTGAGACTGCTCACTGGGGCAGGGTATCGCCAACATGTCACCCCACTGCTGAAATAATTGCACTGGCTGCCCATTTGCTCCTGGACCAGGTTCTAGTTTTGGTGTACAAAGTCCTATACAGCTTGGGACCAGGATACTTGAAAGACTCAGTCGATCACTATGCACTGCAGGTGAGGGCCTCCTGCAGATACCATCTTATCAAGAGGTCCGTTATGTACAACATAGGAAACGGACCTTTAGTGTGGTGGTACCTACCTACCCTGTGGAACTCCCCACCCTTAAATATTAGACAGGCACCATCTCTGTTATCTTTTCTGCACCTATTGAAGACCTTCCTCTTTTAACAAGCCTTTTATGTTGAGACCTTATCCCAGTCTGCTTCTGTGTTGGAATTGTTTTTTCACATGTTTTTAAACTTATGTTTAAACATTATGTTTTTTAACCCTTTTTTAAGATATCTTCAAAGCTTTTTTTAAAAAAATGTTTTTAAAGTTGTTTTGTTTTAGTGTATTTTAAAGTCTGTTTTTATGATTTTTAAAGTGTTTTTAGTGCTTTTGTTTGCCACCCTGGGCTCCTGCTGGGAGGAAGGGCGGGATATAAATCAAATAAATGAATAGATAAATAATACATCTTGATTTCAGCAAAGTTTTTGACAAAGTGCCCCATGATATTCTGATTAGCAAGCTAGCTAAATGTGGGCTGGATAGAACAACTGTCAGGTGGATCTACAGTTGGCTACAGAGTCATAATCAAGAGTGCTTATCAAGGGTTTCTTCTCAGACTGGGGGAGGTAATGAGCAGGGTACTGCAGTGCTCGGTCCTGAGCCCAGTGCTCTTCAACATTTTTATTAATGTCTTGGGATGAGGAGATGCAAGAATGCGTATCAGATTTGCAGATGATACAACATTAGAAGGGATAGCTAATACTCTGGAAGACAGAAACAAAATTCAAACAGATCTTGGTAGGTTGGAGCATTGGGTTGAAAACAACAGAATGAAATTTAACACAGATAAGTGCAAAGTTCTACAGCTAGGAAAAAGAAACCAAAGGCACAGTTATAAGATGGGGGATACTTGGCTCAGCAATACTACATGTGAGATGGATCTTAGAATTGTTGCTGATCACAAGTAGATGCAAGCCAACAGTGTAATGTGGCTGCAAAAAAGACAAATGCTATTTTAGGCTGCATTAACAGAAGTATAGTTTCCAAATCATGTGAAGTACTAGTTCCCCTCTATTTGGCACTGATTAAGCCTCATCTTGAGTACTATGTCCTGGACACTGCACTTTAAGAAGGATGCAGACAACCTGGAACAGGTTCAGAAAAAGGCAACAAGGATGATCAGGGGACTAGAAGCAAAGCCCTATGAGGAGAGACTGAAAGAACTGGGCATGTTTAGCCTTGAGAAGACTGAGGGGAGATATGATAGCACTCTTCAAGTACTTTGTTGTCACACAGAGGAGAGCCAGGATCTCCTCTGGATCATCCCAGAGTGCAGGACACAGAATAATAGCCTCAAATTACTGAAAGCCAGATTTTAACTGAACATTAGGAAAAACTTCCTGTTACAATGGAACGGCAACGGAACCAGTTACCTAGGGAGGTTGTGCGTTCTCTCCAACACTGGAGACATTCAAGAGGTAGCTGGACAGCCACCTATCAGGTATGCTTTAAGTTGGATTCCTGCACTGAGCAGGGGCTTGGACTCGATGGCCTTTTAGGCCCCTTCCAACTCTACTGTTCTAAGTTCTAATTACACATATTATACATCTACACTTGTTAATAACAATATGATTCCATAAAACACATGCCATTAAAACTAAATATTAACTTATAAAAATAGTTTATTAAATATTCAAATAGGTGATTCTAATTATTACTGTAATATAATACATAAATATCTTTGAATTTATTTTAGATTCCTTAGAGCAGCAGACACTCTGTCCTTAAATCCGTTGTTCACTGCTCTTTTTTAATAAATAGAACTAAATGGTTAATGTAAGTGTTTCAGTTAATTATTAATTTAATATTTTAAATTTATGCTTGCTTATGCTGAATGTATTTTTCTTGTTATGTTGCTTGGCTATTCAAAGAAAAAGCGATACTCATATTGGTCACTTTAAATATCAGCAATGTTTGAAGAAACCTAGTAAGGATACACCGAAAGGTCTACTTAAAAATGCAAATATGTATTTTTATTTTTAGATAGCAGTAACATTGATGTACACCCTTATTCTGAAATTTGCACTAAGCAAGCTGTGAAAGGAAGAACAGACTGTGAATCTCCAAATATTGCTATAGAATATAAAGTAGACTTCAACAGCAAAAAGTGCAAGAGTGAGGCACAGTTTCTAGATAAAAAGATTTCTGAAAAAGAGAATATTGTCAGCTATAGCAATCTATATGAACAGTTTGCACAGAAACAGAAACAAACCAAGGCAATGGAAAGAAATGGGAAAAAACCAGACTGGAACATAAACAAACCTTGCAAAAGGTATATCACAGCATCAGAAAAATATCCAAGATGCCTGCAAAAGCAAAGGGAAGAAAAGAAAGCAAGACGACAAATGGAACTGCTTCAGTTGGTCGAAAGAAATAGCCCTGGAAATCTCAGTCAAAAGAAAGGAGTTTCTCCAGACAGATCCCTCTCACCTCATCATGACTATGATGTTAAGAATAAGGTGAATTCAATGAGAAATGTAATGATTTAGTATTCCAAAGCTGATTCTGTACTCCACAATTTGTTTGTTACTGATTCTAATAACTTGTGATTGCAACCAGTCTGGACAGATGCTAATGGGACATTCAAGAGGGTGCCAACCCCACTGCCCATCTGAATACTTATGAGCAACTGATTTGAGTTAAAAAAAACACCCATGTTTATAATTTAAATAGATTTTATAATTTGTGTGTCAGGGTACATGTTTACATCAAATGGCACAGATTTCATCCTTGAAGTATATGACAATGTTATTTGGAAATATTCTCATAACCTTTGGTCTAAATATCCAAAAAGTGCTCTTAGGCCAATTACACACTCACATCTAACCTACCTAACAGGAGTGTTGTGCGGATAAGAAGAGGTAACCCTTTAATCTGCTATCCTGGACTCCTTGGAGAAATGATGGGATACAACTACCATCTAAAGCAGGGATGGCTAGCCCATGGCCCTCCAGATGTTGCTGGACTATAACTCCCATCATCCCTGACTATTGGCCATTCTGGCTAGGGCTGATGGAAGTTTGAGCCGGAACAACATCTGGAGGACCACAGGTTAGCCCCCCACAATGTAAAGGATCTTCTAATTTGACAGGTAGGGTGGGGTTCCAGTCCTTTTCACACTTTCATTTCCATCTGTATTTATTACACCTTTCAACCTTACCCCAAATCCCTTCATATACATAGTCCTGCCCTGGCTCCTGTTTATTAGACACCAGCAGGCGACGTGATATCAGGAATGGGGGTTTATATGTATATATTGGGTCCTACTGGGAGGAAGGGCGGGATATAAATCTGATAAATAATGATAATAACAACAATTGTCACATTTGGTATGTACCATAGGAATTCCAAATACATTTTAAACTGCTTCAAAAACAAACAAACATTCAAAGGTGAGAAAAAGCAAGGTAACTGAAGTATTAATTACAAAATACAGAGGGTGAGAAATTTCTTGACATTTATTTATTTATTTATTTTGGCTTTATTTTAGGAAGAACAATCTCCAGAAAACAATTTGCCTGAACAAAGGTAGGTTTCTTCTCTATTAGACAAAAAAATAATTAAATAGTTCATGTTCACAAGGTCAAGGCTCTTGTAACTTTTGGAAATTATTTTTTCCACCTTAAAATTCTATTCCAGGAGTGAGGAACCTCTGGTCTGCAGGATAAACTTGGCCCGCCAGCTCTCTCCGTTTGGCCTGCCAGACTGTTTTGAGGCAGCCATGCCTGCCCACCCTTCATTTGATGGCCTGTGTGATAGGTGTGGGTGGGTAAGGGCAGGGCTTCAAAGGAACAGTCAGGGGCTTAAAGTTGGCTCCTGATTGTTCCTTTGGTGGAGTAAGGTGCGCTCCCAACCATTCATCAGCTGATGGGCGATAGGAGTCTGCCTTGCTCAAGGAGAGGGAAGTGGTTTCCATTCAAATGGAAACTGCTTCACCCTCCCAGCACTGCTCTTTGAAGCTGCCCCATGCAGCTCCTTTGCACCTCTGACTTTGGGGATAGTCAAAAGAAGTGTGGAGAGGCTCACAAAGGGCAAGGGGTTTTGACAGGTGAGCAGGGCAACCCACCTGTCAATCATGTGACATAATGACATTACCTGATAGACAGGTAGATTGTTCCACCCGCTGTCAAAGGTGTTCTATATGTTTTATTGCAATTTTATAGAAATAAAACATGATTACTTTGACGCTATTTGTAAAAACAGTGGTGGAATAGAATAGTGAGTTTCTAGTTCAGTCTTACTTTTCCACAGCTCTGTTTCATGGACTGTCTTGTCTATGCAGCTTGCTACACCTGACATGAACGAGGTATCGCCTCCTGGTTTGTCTGCCTCCTCATTGTCCTTTCTACATTGGAGGCCTAAAAAAAGGAACACAGCAGTAAACGATGTAAGGGACCTTTGTTCAAAGGCACCAAGAAGAATAACTTCAAAGGCTTCATGAACCCCAAACAACCTTATTCATCTGCAAAATCAGAGGGGGGGGGTTCTCTTTAACCTTACAGGTTGCAGCTGGTGTACCTGCTCAGTGCATAGGGTCCCCTAGATCCCCTAGGGTGTATGGGTGTGGAACCTTTTTGGCTCCATACAGCAGATCTGGGCTCCTTCTGGGAGGCAGGGTGGGATATAAATTTAATAATAAATAAATCTTTATCAGTATCCATCTTGTGGGCCAAGTATAACAGGTAGTTAAACTCCTGATGTCAGAGGTTTAAAAGGGGAGCCAAAGGCTCAAACGGGAGCACGGGGGCTGTCTTAAAACCCTTTGTAAAAGTGCTGTTTGAAGCAGATCTGCGCTTCTCCTTTAAATGAGTGGGCAGGAGCTGCCTAAAGAAGTGGAGAACTGCCCACCTGCTTAAAGGAAAAGTGCAGAGCTGCTTCAGAGAGTGCTTTTGCAAAGAACTTTAACTCCACATCAGCTGATGGGCAGGGGTTAAATCCTGCTGCCTTGGCTGCGTGATCCGGTTTCCTGCTAGGAACAAAGTATACAGCCAATGCAGGATTATATTCTGTCCTCCCACCTATCAGCTGATATCACTAGTGAGATCAGCTGATGGGTGGGTTTGGTTTGAGGAAAATGGCTTTGTGGACCAAAATGGGTTCCCCCTGGCAGACCAAGATTGTCGTGCAGGCCAGAGGTTCCTCACTCCTGCCCTACGGGCTCTCAATCCCCCCTGCAGGGTGATGACACATAGTCCTTCTCAAGCAAGGGGAACAGAAATTAGCCTAACATCAGCCAGGTGGAAGGCACACAATTTTGTATGTTCTGATGACTTTCTCCCATTTTTTTCTACAGTTCTATTTTCTCTGGGCCTTCAGGCACCAGTGACCATTTAAACAACATCAAGATAAGCGCAGCCTTTTTGATACAGCATCAGTCTCTATAGTGAAGTGCAAAATTGCATGTGGGAGTTAAGTGGGAAGATCTCTTCCCCAAGCCTCTAGTTTCCGTTTCTCCCTGCCCTGATAGCCAGTGTTGAGTCTCCTCACCTAGAGATTTTGAGGCTAGATAAAATGGGTGCTATTCAGGGACTTGGGAAATCATATTAATCATCCAGGTATGAAGCATAAAGCAAACACCCACCACAGGAGGTAAATCCTCCTTGTCAGCCCTGAAGTCTCAAGGGTTAAGATCAGGGAGTAGGGTTATTAAAAGTATTGTACTGAGCAATCTCTAAACACCGTAGTATGGGCAGTAAACTCTGGTTATCTGCACCTCCAGAGTGTTCCTCTTAGGTTGGGGAGTCGCAAGGAGATTCTCTCAAACCTTGTCGACCAAGAGGTTAAACTGTGTCTGATCCCTCCCAGCTCAGAATTAGAAGGGGTTTGCTAAGCTGTCTGATAATGAAATGAAGAGTTCCAGAATTTACAGCATCTTCCCCCTTAGAAACAGATAGGAGCAGTGTGGCATCAGGGCAGAAACAAAAGTCCTCTTTTAGGTAGGGATTTTTCCACTCCCCCCCCCCCGAAACCACTAGAATAGGAGGAACAGAATGCTTCTGTTTGGAGAGCTGCCTCCGCCAAAAAAATCCTCGGGGGTCAGGGGAGCATTTTCTATGGCAACAGCAGAAGAACCTATTGACTCCTCTTGAGGGCCACCAGATAATAAATATATAAGAATGATCTCGAGTGTCTATGAGGAGCTTGAAAGATTTCTTCCTAGGGGATAGCTCTGTCATATATGTATTAAGAAGTGCTTCCAAGTGTGAGAGCAAAGGACCTGTTAGTTCCTCTAAACTGCTACAGTTTAAATAAGAATTACCTCATGAATCCATGATAAGTTTGAAGGGTTCCCCTTGTGGATGGCCCTGGAGGAACACTGGTTTCTGGTGTTGTGATTCGAAAAGCTGAGGATAAACCTAACAAATCACCTTATCCTATTCAAGTATCATGAAACTTTGGCTTTGGCATGGTCATCTCTTCTTTTTCCAGGAGATCCATTCTTTGGCCTAACATACTCCCAGGATATGCACCTCGATAGGGCTCAGTACACTGTACAATTTAAACAAGTAAACAAAGACTTTTGCCTGTGATGGTAGGCATCCTGACAGCAATTGTAATAAATTGTATGTTTATTTAAGATTAGTTTGTTTCTACTAAGATTAGTTTGTTTCTGCTCCTTTCTTTGACAGATGGTCCTTTTGGAAAGCCTTTGAAGATGTCTTGATAGAATCAAGGGATAGGAAAAAGCTTCTCTCTCTGTTCCCTAAATAATTATTTTATTTATTTATTCAATTTATATTCTGCCCTTTCTCCCAAACGAGCTCATGGTGGTAAATACATTGTTAAAATAATATCATTAAAACCATTCTAAAAACAGTTAAAAACAATCATATGCTCTCACCTAATGATTTCAGGGTTGCCATGACATTTAGCCATAAAGTGCCTGGGTAAACAGAAATATTTTAAAATTCAATAATGAGGGAGACAGACACATGTCACTAGGGAGAGCATCGGGTTAATGCCAACTGAGAAACCTCCAGTGTCAGCATCACCACAAAGGTTTTACCTTCCAGTCATAGGGTCCAAGATGGTTGATATTGGAGAAAGCACTCTTTTATGTACGTGGGTCTCAAGTTACTTAGGGCTTTATACATTAACACAAACACCTTGAACTGGGCCCACTAGCTCAGTGGCAGGCTCCAGATTGTCTTCAAGGGTAGCCTCACATACAGTACATTACAGTAGTCCAGACAGGAGGTCACCAAAGCATGGACAACTGAGGTCAGGTTATCCCAATAAGGAGAAGACATACAGTACCGTGCAAAAGTAATGAGACCCCTGACCGGTGCTCTCATATTACTGAATTACAAATGGTACAGTTATTGTAAGGTGACATTGGTTTTATGTTGGGAAATGTTTCTAAGAAACATAAAAAACTAAAACATGCTGCTTGCATAAGTATTCCAACCCCCACACATAAATATTTGGTAGAGCCACCTTTTGCTGCAATAACAGCCTTAAGTCTTTTGGGATAGGTATGTACCAGCTTTGCACACAGTGTCAGAGGGATTTTGGCCCATTCTTCTTGGCAGATTCGCTCCAGGTTGTTCAGGTTGGTTGGACATCACTTGTGGACCTGCAATTTTCAAAGAGCGCCACAGATTCTCAGTGGGATTGAGGTCAGGACTTTGACTGGACCACTGTAGGACATTCACCTTTTTGTTCTTAAGCCACTCCAATGTTACTTTGGCCTTGTGCTTGGGATCATTGTCCTGCTGAAAAGTGAATTTTCTCCCAAGCTTCAGTTGTTTAGTGGACTGAAGCAGGTTCTCTTGCAGTATTTTCCTGTATTTTGCTCCATCCATTCTTCCTTCAATTTTAACAAGATGCCCAGTCCCTGCTGATAAGCATCCCCACAGCATGATGCTGCCACCACCATACTTCACTGTACGGATGGTGTGTCTTGAGGCATGGGCAGTGTTAGGTTTGCGCCACACATAGTACTTTGAGTTTTGGCCAAAAAACTCTATCTTGGTCTCATATGATCACAAAATCTTTTCCCACATCGCAGGTGGGGCTGTCATGTTTTCTGGCAAACTCCAGGCGTGCTTTCAGATGGTACTTTTTGAGTAACGGCTTCTTTCTTGCCACCCTCCCATACAGGACAGTGTTATGCAGAACTCTTGATAGGGTTGACTGGTGCACCAGTCCCAGCCACTGAACTCTGTAGCTCCTTCAGAGTGACTGTTGGCCTCTCCTTCTTGTTCAAGTGCTGAGTTTTGAGGGACGGCCTTTTCTTGGCGGTGCCTGGGTGGTGTGATGCAGCTTCTACTTCCTGGTTATTGATCCAATTGTGCTCACTGAGATATCCAAACACTTGGATAATATTTTGTACTCTTTTCCTAATCTATACATTTGTATTACATTATTTCTCACTTCTGTAGAATGCTCTTTGGTCTTCATTTTCCTTCAGATCCACAGTCTAACCAATAATCCTTCTGCAGTGGGTTTATCCTGACCATCTGATAGCAACGTTAATGGTTCACAGGTGGAGGCCAATGGTAAGGTAACTGTGTCCTCAATGACCATTTTTTTCATCTGTGTAAACGGGGAGCTTCCACAGCACGGGTTGAATACAAGCAATATGTTTCAGTTTTTTATGTTTCTTACAAACATTTCCCAACATAAAACCAATGTCACCTTACAGTAATTAATTTTGAGTTTCAGTGTTTCAAAATAAAATATCATGCAGAACGAAATTACAATGTACCATTTGTAATTCAGTAATATCAGAGCATTGGTCAGGGGTCTGATTACTTTTGCACGGCACCATATATACCACCATGAGCTCCTGAAGAAATGCAGAATAAACCTGTAACAAATAAAAATACTGGGTTTTAGCTATTACTGCCTATATGGTAGGCTGCTGCACAGTATATTACTAAATGAATGCCCAGGTAAGCTAAGGGTTTCAGGGATGAAAACAAGATTAAAGGAGACATGGCTCAGGTATACAATTAGCATCTCAGTAGTTTTGTTGAAGAAAATTCGCCAACCAAGAAGAAATAAATTCAGATCCTTCCATATACACAATTTAATAGGGATCAGCACCATCAAGAAAATCAATAAAAGTTCTCTGCTTGTGAAACAGATCTGAAGATTGTTGTTGTCATTTTAAAACAGATCTGAATCACCACCTGTTCCAGCAGTTAAAAACAGATTACAACAGCAAATAAAGACTCCTGATTTTCCAGCTCATAATAGCAACAATGGAAGAGAGAAAAGTATATATACAGAGAAGCATCAGAGTGAAGTACAACCTCCAAGTGTTGAAGTGGAAAGGCCACCTTCTTCTCATTTTGTTCCCTACGTGCGAACAAATGAAGTGTATTACCTTGATCCAGATGCACCCATGACTAGGCCTTCAACATACGATTCACAATATCAGCAGTTGAATGGTACTACAATATAGAGTTAAAAAAATGCCTGTGGTTAATGAATATTGTACCATTACACTGAACTTAAAAATTATTTTTCCCCGAAGCCTTTCTTCCAATGAACTGCTTCTAGTGCAATAGTATGCAGAATGAAATATTAGTCTAACAAAATCATTCATCTAAAATGTGTCAATCTAATAAATATATACTACTAGTAATTTCATGATGTACTAGTGAATTTAGAATACCCTAGAATATTTTCATTTAAATATTTTGATTAAAATTTTATCTTAGAAACTTATATACATATTGTCTTCTTTCTATATCCATTTGAAATAAAAACAGTCTTTAAACACCAAAAATCTCTCTTGCATGGTAAAAAAAAAGTAATACTGATCACTTATAATCCAGTTAATCTCATCTATTTTTACCTTTAGATGCTTACCATACACCACGGCAGATTTTTAGCTCTGATCATGCAAGGGATCCACTTTTTAATCCTAACGTGGTAAGAGACAGACAGCAGGCCATACTCAAAGGACTTTCAGAACTACGACAGGTACTGTATTAGCTGGATTGATAATTCTAGGTTTTTTAATGTTACATTTTCTTGATTAGATTCACGGATATTACATCTTTGTTTCATCTTAAATTCCTTTCTCAGCAAAGCCTCTTTCACTTCCAGTTCTTTCCACATACCATTTATATCGGAGTATGTGTGTGTCTCATTTAATGGGACCTGTTGTGTTTTCTCGTGAACTAGCTTATCTTTCCTATTTTGTTTTTAACGTTTTTATTCTCATTGATACCACTGTTTTTATTATTGGGAACATATCTAAATCATAGTCAAGGAGAAATAAAATACTCATTTTGTAATGTGTTGATCTGCTCCCACGTGTGCATGTTATTTTATTTCTCATTCTATAGTAACTTTAAACATAAGCACAATCTACATATTGCACAGAATGAGGAGTAGAATTCTGAATTGTACCACCTCAGTTCATCAATAGAGGGTCATATTTTTGAATGCCCTCACCATGTAAAAAATTCACTGAATATAGTAACCCGCATACCTGAGAAAGAATAGTCCTCTCTCTCATGTGCTAATCTTTCTAGATACAGAAACCTTTTTAACAGTGGAGAGAGCCTCCCCTCATACTGCAATTTGAAGGGGTACAGTCCAGATTTCTACCACCTCATTCTGTGTTATATGTAGATTTGACTCTGAGACTTTGCAGAGTCAGTGGCAAACAAAGAAAAAGAGGAATTGGAGAGATTTTATGCAGAAGTACAGGAAGAAATTGATCACACACCAAAACAAGATGTGCTGATAATCATGGAGGACTAGAATGCAAAAGTAGGGAACAGAGAAGAACTAGAAATCGTAGGGAAATAGGGCTTAGGAGATAGAAATGAAGCAGGAGAAAGACTTGAATTCTGTGAAGACAATTGTTCCTTGCTAACACATTGTTTGAGCAACCGAAAATACGACTGTACATGTGGACATCACCAAATGGTCAGTATAGGAATCAAACTAATTATATAATTTGTAGCAGAAGATGGAGAAGTTCCATACTTTCTGCACAAACAAGTCCAAGAGCAGATTGCTGTACAGATCATGAACTGGTAATATTGCAAATCAGAGTAAAGCTAAAGAACAACAAAACAATCATGATGCCAAAATACAATTTAAATAACATCCCAGAAGAATATAAAGATCAAATAAGGAACAGATTTGAGGTTTTAAACTTAGTTAACAGAGAACCAGAAGAACTATGGAATGAAGTCAGAGAAGTTATCAGGGAAGAATGCAAAAAGACAATACCTCTAGTTAAGAGAGGAAGACTTCAATGGATGACGGACGGAACTCTTAAAATAGTTAAAGAAAGAAGGAAAGCAAAAGGAGATAGAAACACGGTCACAACCCTAAATGCAATAATACAGCGAATAGTACGTTGGGACAAAGAGAACTATTATAATAGTTGTTGTATAGAGACAACAAAAAAGGTAGAACAAGAGCCCAATTCCAAATGATTAGAGAAATTAAAGGGAAATTCAAATCAAGCGTAGGGTGGTTGAACAGGAGAACATACTGACTGACCGAGATGAAATTAAAGGGAGATGGAAGCAATACACTGAAGAACTCTATAAAAAAGAGATGCAAGGACGTCCGATTCATTCATGGGGAAACCATATTATGAAGAACCAGAAATTTTAGAATGTGAGGTGAAAGCTGCTCTTAAAATGCTTGGAAGAAACATATCACGAGGAACAGATGGCATACCAATAGAGATGCTACAAGCTACTGAGAGTGAATCTGTCCAAAGTTTGACAAAAAATTGTCAACAAATATGAAAAACTAAACAATGGCGCACAGACTGGAAGCGATCAATATATATCCCAATTCCAAAGAAAGGGGATCCCAGGGAATGCAGTAAAAATAAAACAGCCAATATCATAATGCCGTTGTATAAATCTATGGTGCGGCCGCATTTGGAATACTGTGTACAGTTCTGGTCGCCTCATCTCAAAAAGGATATTATAGAGTTGGAAAAGGTTCAGAAGAGGGCAACCAGAATGATCAAGGGGATGGAGCGACTCCCTTACGAGGAAAGGTTGCAGCATTTGGGGCTTTTTCTTTTAGAGAAAAGGCGGGTCAGAGGAGACATGATAGAAGTGTATAAAATTATGCATGGCACTGAGAAAGTGGATAGAGAAAAGTTCTTCTCCCTCTCTCATAATACTAGAACTCATGGACATTCAAAGAAGCTGAATGTTGGAAGATTCAGGACAGACAAAAGGAAGTACTTCTTTACTCAGCGCATAGTTAAACTATGGAATTTGCTCCCACAAGATGCAGTAATGGCCACCAGCTTGGATGGCTTTAAAAGAAGATTAGACAAATTCATGGAGGACAGGGCTATCAATGGCTACTAGCTATGATAGCTGTGCTCTGCCACCCTAGTCAGAGGCAGCATGCTTCTGAAAACCAGTTGCCGGAAGCCTCAGGAGGGGAGAGTGTTCTTGCACTCGGGTCCTGCTTGCGGGCTTCCCCCAGGCACCTGGTTGGCCACTGTGAGAACAGGATGCTGGACTAGATGGGCCACTGGCCTGATCCAGCAGGCTCTTCTTATGTTCTTATCAAACTATTGCTTTAATATCCCATGCAAGTAAAGTAATGCTCAAGATTCTACAACAAAGGTTCTTACCATATATGGAACGAGAAATGTCATACGTCCAAACTGGATTCGGAAGAGGAAGAGGGTACAAGAGATCATATCGCAAATATATGTTGGATAATGGAATGGACCAAGGAATTTCAGAAGAAAATCACCCTGTGCTTTATAAATTAGAGCAAAGCCTTTGATGGTGTAGACCATGAAAAACTATGGAATATTTTAAAAGAAGAGGGGGTGCCACAGCATCTGATTGTCCTGATGCACAATCTATACTCTGGACAAGAGGCTACTATAAGGACACAATATGGAGAAACCGATTGGTTCCCAATCAGACGGGGTGTATTTTTCACCCTATTTGTTTAATCTATATGTAGAACATATCATACGGAAAGCAGGATTGGACCAAGATGAAGGAGGTGTGAAAATTGGAAGGATAAATATCAATAATTTAAGATATGCAGACGATACCATGCTACTAGCAGAAACCAGTAATGATTGGAAACGAATGCTGTTGAAAATTAAAGAGGAAAGCACAAAAGCAGGACTATAGCTGAACGTCAAGAAGACTAAAGTAATGACAACAGAAGATTTATGTAACTTTAAAGCTGACAACGAGGACATTGAACTGGTCAAGGATTATCAGTAATTATCAGGATCATGGCACAGTCATTAACTAAAATAGAGACAATAGTCAAGAAATCAGAAGAAGGCTAGGCTGGGGACTTCCCAGGAGGATCCCTACGCCTGTGCAGCCTCTGAGACGGGCTCCCGTCTTGGATGAAACTTTTCCAGTTTAAATTCAGTCAGAAGGCTCTTTTCTGACTGGGAATAATTTCTTCCGGTTAAAGAAGAAACGTGAGATTTCCTACATAGCTTTGTTTTGATTGTTGGAGTCTGGAATTCGTCAGAATTGTCTGTCTTCCAGCAGCTCAGACACAGCGAGGATTTTTATGCTAGCTCAGCTGGATAAGTGACCCGTTTTTTTTTATACGGATTAACAGGCAAACATCCTCCTGTCTACATTCATCATTTTCTTATCTATACAGCTAAAGAGATTTGTCAAAGTAACAGCAATTGAGATAACCTAGGTGAGGTAAGACTTTCCTTTTTTTATTCACGGAACTAAGGGGGAAGAAAATATAAATAGCTTATCTTTTTTTATTGCAAAAAGCTGACATGGAAAATGGCATTCTAAAGATTACAACGGGCGAGAGATTTCTGATGGGAGGAGATAAGAAATCTTTTTGATCTATGGCTGAGATTATTTTTTCTGATCTACTTTTTTTTTGACGAATCTGCTCATTCTCTCTGCTACTAGCTATTTCGACGCTGTGAACTAAAGCTGTTCTTACACTTTCAGGCAGATAAGAGATAAGGGCTGTCTAGCGACGTAAGTTTGTTGGAAAAATTAACTCCTTTGTAACTGGTTAAAGAAATAAGCTGCTCTTTGTTTGGGACATTGAAAATTGAAGGAGTTTTGTTCCTTTGGCTTTAAGAATGACAATTAAGAAGACCATGGATGTACAAGAAGGGACTTTATCTCTAGACATGTTTCAGAAAATAATGAATGGGATTAACTCAATAAAACAAGAACTGAGAAATAATAGACAAGCGTGGAGAATTGAATTTTACGAAATGAGACAGGAGCTGAAAGAAACTCAGGATTCTATGAGAAAGGAGAATAAAGATAGATCTGGAAAACAAAAAAAAGATGAAAGAGAAATTAAAGGCAAGGTTCAAACTATGGAGATTGGCTTAATTATGGACATGAAAAAAGATTTGGATTTCCTGGCTGTGATGGATCCTGGAGACAAATATTATAGTTTGGAATTCAGCGCTGTCCCTGAAGGAATTGAAGAGATTGGAGATAAAGATATTATCGGTTCAAAAAAATTCTTGGACTGGAAGGATCTGATGGAACTTGAAATGGAGAAAGTTAACAGAATTAATCCCTGTCTTGTGTCAATGGAAAAACCTTCAAGAGATGTACTAGTGTATCACGTGGAAAAGAGGAACAGAGATGCGGCTTTGCAACAATACTTCAGTGATACGTTTGGATTTGATGGCAAGAAAATATCTGTGATGGAGGAAATTCCTATCAGACTTTTATTATATGACTATGACAGCAAGATTTTTGGGTGCGTAAAGATGGAAGATGGAAGATGGACCCAATATGGATAATGACAGAAGAGCGATTTAAAATCACTGGACTTAGTAGATTTGATGAGTTGGATTAATTGGCATGTTTATTTAGAAAAAAAAAATGATTGACATATATCTCAAGGATTGGAAACTTCTCTTTGACTTTTTGTGGAAGATTAAAATGATATGATGTTAATGAGATTTGAAACCAACTAAGATAACTGTTGGAGGAAGGTTATTTTATAATCTATTAAGAGATAGGTCTGTTACATATTATAGATTTATAGTTGAATTATAGTGTTTTGAAATTACTGGATTTAGTAGATTTGATGAGCTGGATTAATTGGCATGTTTATTTAGAAAAAAAATTGATTGCTATATATCTCAAGGATTGGAAACTTCTCTTTGACTTTTTGTGGAATATTAAAATGATATGATGTTAATGAGATTTGAAACCAACTAAGATAACCGCTGGAGGAAGGTGATTTTATAATCTATTAAGAGATAGGTTTGTTATATATTATAGATTTATAGCTGAACTATGACAAATCGGAAGTCAATATTTTTATATATATGTATTTTTTTTGTATTGTATTAGTTATTGATTTGTGTTTTCTTTTTGTATTATTTTGGTTTTGAAAATTAGAATAAAAATTAATTGAAAAAAAAAAAGAAGAAGGCTAGGCTGGGGAGGGCAGCTGTAAGAGAACTAGTAAAGGTCCTCAAATGCAAAGATGTCTCACTGAACACTAAAGTCAGGATCATTCAGACCATGGTATTCCCAATCTGTATGTATGGATGTGAAAGCTGGATAGTGAAAAAAGTGGATAAGAGAAAAAACTCCTTTGAAATGTGGTGTTGGAGGAGAGCTTTACGAATACCATGGACCATGAAAAAGACAAATAATTGGGTGATAGAACAAATTAAACCAGAATTATCATTAGAAGCCAAAATGATGAAACTGAGGTTATCATACATGAAGACATGATTCACTAGAAAATACAATAATGGTGGGGAAAACAGAAGGGAATAGAAACAGAGGAAGGCCAAACAAGAGATGGATTGATTCCATAAAGGAAGCCGCAGACCTGAAAGTACAAGATCTGAATAGGGTGGTTTATAACAGATGCTCTTGGAGGTCGCTGATTCATAGGGCCGCCAGAAGTCATAATCGACTTGAAGGCACATAACAACAAAGCTTTACACAATTGCTCTAGACCAGCCTTTCCCAACCAGTGTGCCTCCAGATGTTGTTGGACCACAATTCCTGACCATTGGCAATGCTAGCTGAGGCTGATGGGAGTTGTGGTCCAACAACATCTGGAGGCACACTGGTTGGGAAAGGCTGCTCTAGAGGCTACATATCTTTGTTTACTAAATAGTAAAAGGAAGACTAAATAAATGACAGTGAAACTTACTCTGTTATTAGTTGGTTTACATCATCATTAAATCTTTAGATTCTGGCAATCTGCATGTTTCCTTCCTAAGTGGTCTGCTGTAAGAGAGGGAATGTAAAAATCAGACTGTACAAATGGATATTTTAAAATATATATAAAAATCTCTTTTCCACCAACGTTTTGATTAATGCAGAACTTACAGCATTTGAAAGCTGAAGTTTTTCTTCTTCTCATCCACATTCTTCTCAAATTACTTTACTAGATTTATACCCTGCCTTTCAGCCTAAGATATGCTTCCTGTAAAGCCATTTATAGTAATCGTTTGTAAAAGATCCCTAAATTTAAAAGGAAATATGAAAATATTTAATTTTCTTCTGAATTCAACATTTGGTTTTGGATAATTCTTCTCTGTATATTTTAATTTATATCCTGCTTTTTGACCAGAGTGCTTAAAGCAGCTTGTAACATCCATAAAATACAATCCTGTTATGAAGCCTTCTCATTTAAAATACCATAAAACAAATGATGAGGGGGAGAACTGGTTAAAAATACTGAATTCAGCAAAACTACAGTTTGGATCCAGAGATCTCCCTCTACAGATGGAGGCAGGGGGACTTGGATCCAGTGGAGACTACTGCTCCAAATGGGTGACTTCTGGCAATACCCTCCCTCTCCTGAAAATCTGCTCTGATGGACTGGAGTACCCTCCAGAACAGTGTGGCAAGTGGCATGGGGACTGCAGGGAGAAGCAGTTACTGAGTAGCACGTCCTCCCTTCACCCACAGGAGCATTCAGTTAGTGGAGTTCCATCAAAGACATGTCTAGATCCAATCATATGATTCTATATTGCATTTATACTTGGGTATGTGCATCTTAGGCTGGAGCAGTTTATCCATTGTACAGATACAATTCTGAATCCCATAACTGGCATAATTGCTAATAGAAGGTAAACATAAAAAAGCCAGCCACTGGACACGTTGCAATTCTTTCACAATATGTAATTATTAGTTATTTGGATTTATATTCCACCCTCACGCTAAGGTCACATACAGGGCAAGTTACATTGATAAAGGTAAAAACAAATTGTAAACAGAATATGAAGTGTAAACATGAAATATCTAGAACCAACATATTTATTCACATATTTTGTGAAATCTCAGTTGTAAGACTAATGTGATAGTTTATGAAAAATTTATAGATGAGATCTCAGTTTGTTCAAAGAATGAATACAGAAGTTGCATAATTAGTCTGTCCGGAAGACTGGCAGAATTTTGCATATAGTACCTGCATATGCCTGTTACATGTTAATGTTCTTGAAAGATGAAAGGAATTGTAAATAGGAAGAAACATTGTCCATCTTCTTTAATCATCATTAATTTTGTTTCAAATTGCATGAACCACACTTCTCTGTTTTTATGGCTTATAATAGTATGCTTTTGTTGTTGTTATGTGCTTTCAAGTCAATTACAAGTTATGGCGACCCTATGAATCAGTGACGTGCAGTATCATTCGTCATGAACCACCCTGTTCAGATCTTGTAAGTTCAGGTCTGTGGCTTCCTTTATGGAATCAATCCATCTCTTGTCTTTCTCTTTTTCTACTCCTTTCTATTTTTCCCAGCATTATGGTCTTTCTAATGAATCATGTCTTCTCATTATGTGTCCAAAGTATGATAACCTCAGTTTCATCATTTTAGCTTCTAGTGATAGTTCTGGTTTAATTTGTTCTAACACCCAATCAGCTGTAGCATGGGGAGCTCCAGCCACCGCGCTCTAGCTGACAGCTTGCAGCTGGAGTGTGCAAGCTCCCCACGCTACAGCTGACAGGGATCAGGTGGAGCGCAGCAGCTGAAGTTCCCCGCGCTACAGCTGATTGCGCAATCAGCTATAGGGCGGGGAGCTCGCGTGCTACAGCTGAGTAGGGCCCCACTTTCTGGCTGTTTTTGCTTTTTGGCGGGGGCCTGGAACGGAACCTGCCATTTGAGTGGGGCCCTACTGTATTGTGTCCTTACAGCAGCCTCTTGTCCAGAGTATAGGTTGCACATCAGGACAATCAGATGCTATGGCACCCCCTTTTCTCTTAAAACATTCCATAGTTTTTCATGATCTACACCATCAAAGGCTTTTCTGTAATCTATAAAGCACAGGGTGATTTTCTTCTGAAATTCCTTGGTCTGTTCCATTATCCAACATATGTTTGCGATATGATCTCTTGTACCCTCTTCCTTTTCTGAATCCAGCTTGGATGTATGACAATTCTTGCTCCATATATGGTAAGAGCCTTTGTTGTAGAATCTTGAGCATTACTTTACTTGCATGGGATATTAAGGCAATAATTCAATAATTACTGCATTCCCTGGGATCCCCTTTCTTTGGAAGATATCGAACACTTTCAGTCTGTGGGCCATTGTTTAGTTTTCCATATTTGTTGGCAAAGTTTGTCAAAGTTTGGATGGATTCGTCTCATTAGCTTGTAGCAACTCTGTTGGTATGCCATCAGTTCCTGGTGATTTGTTTCTTCCAAGTATTTTAAGAGCAGCTTTCACCTCACATTCTAAAATTTCTGGTTCATCATACGGTTCCTCCATGAATGAATCTGTCATCCTTGCATCTCTTTGCTAGAGTTCTTCAGTGTATTGCTTCCATCTTCCTTTTATGTCATCTTGGTCAGTCTGTGTGTTCCTGTTGATTATTCAACGTCCCTACTCGTGGTTTAAATTTCCCTTTCATTTCTCTAATCTTTTGGAATAGGGCTCTTGTTCTACCCTTTTTGTTGTTCTCTTCTAGTTCTATACAATAACTATTGTAATAGTTCTCTTTGTCCCGACATACTAGTCGCTGTATTGTTGCATTTAGGTTTCTGTTCATGTTTCTGTCTCCTTTTGCTTTTGCTTTCCTTCTCTCTTTAACCATTTTAAAAGTTTCCTGAGTCATCCATTGAAATCTTTCTCTTTTTAACTAGAGGTATTGTCTTTTTGCATTCTTCCTTGATAATGTCTCTGACTTCAGTCCATAGTTCTTCTGGTTCTCTGTCAACTAACTTTAAAGCCTCAAACCTGTTCCTTATTTGATCTTTATATTCTTCTGGGATGTTATTTAAATTGTATTTTGGCATTATGATTGCTTTGTTGTTCTTCTTTAGCTTTACTCTGATTTGCGATATTACCTGTTCATGATCTGTACAGCAATCTGCTCCTGGTCTTGTTTTTGCAGAAAGTATGGAACTTCTCCATCTTCTGCTACCAATTATATAATCAATTTGAGTCCTATATTGACCATTTGGTGATGTCCACATGTGCAGTCATCTTTTCGGTTGCTCAAAAAATGTGTTTGCAAGAAACAAATTATTGGCTTCACAGAATTCAATAAGACTCTATCCTGCTTCATTTCTATCTCCTAAGCCCCATTTCCCCACAATTCCTAGTTCTTCTCTGTTCCCTACTTTTGCATTCTAGTCCCCCATGATTATCAGCACATCTTGTTTTGGTGTGTGATCAATTTCTTCCTGTACTTCTGTATAAAATCTCTCCAATTCCTCTTCTTCTGCATTTGCCATTGGAGCATAGACTTGGATGATGGTTATATTAATAGGTTTCCTGTTTAATCTCATTGATATCACTCGCTCAGACCTTGCGTTATAGCTCCTAATTGCTTTTGCTACATCATTTCTCACTATCAAAGCAACCCCGTTTCTTCTTAATTTCTCATTTCCTGCTTAAAATATTTTGTATTTGCCCGATTGAAAATGTCCCATTCCCGTCCATTTTAATTCACTCATGCCAAGTATTGTAATGTTGATATGTTCTATTTATTGCTTAATAATTTCTTACTTTCCCTGGTTCATGCTTCTCACTGCATAATAGTATGCATATTATTATTGTTATTATTATGTACTGCATAATAGTATGCAGTATTTAGGAAACAATTCCTTCCTCTCCTGCCATGTAGCAAAAACATCAGGGCTCCTTGTGATCTTCCCACTAGTTTCCCCCCCCCCTTTGAGAATCCTCATATAGTTGATGTCAGATATTCAAAACCTGTGTTGATGATTTTGAATACCCTAAATGTTTGACTTTTTATAACCTTTTATTTTTTACATATTTAGTACACTAAAGCAATTCCATTTCAAGCATTGTTTTTCATTCTTCATTAAGGTTAGAAATTGTTCATCAGTAATGTGGGATTCCCAAGATCCTAAAGTGTTCCCCAAAGAAATGCCCCTTTCTTGGTTTGTTTTTGGAGAAAACAGCAGTAGCTTATTTTGGCATTAGTCCATATTTCTAAGAAGGAGGGTTTACAGCATTCTTGTGACAAAAAGAAGGGCAAATAATATGCTCTGTAGTCTGCTGCACTAAACAGATCCTCATATAGAGATTCAGATGTACCAGCAAACTTCCCTTAGAACTGAATCCAGAGGAAGGGCAGCCACCACTATACCTGGAGGAGTTTGACAGAAGATGTCTGGACTATCCACCTATGTTCTGATGTGTTTGTTATTAGGGTGAATTCTTTTAGTGTTGATATCTGCTGAGGTTAATCCATTAAGCAGTAGCAGCAGGTTTAATTCAGGTTATGTAGATACATGCTTGGAGACTGTAGAGTTACCTAAGCTAACCTTTCCACACCTTTCTGGTTCTGCTATACTTGTCCACACTTGCTTGCTCCCAATCTGAGGTCAGTCCCTGTCACCAGGATTAGTAGCAGTGTTGCTCTGCTCCAACTGTTACTTTGACAACATCAGTTCATTACAGTTGTTAGGTTTTTTCCATATGGAGGGTGTTAATTTTTTTTTTAAAGGAATCCTTTTTCTGTCTGAGCTTTGAATTTCAATTATCTCCTGTAATTTGTCTTATCCCAGTTCATAATTTTGATTTGATTTTTGTCCTATGTTATGCTATCAAATAATTCAGCTCCATTTGCTGTTTTGTACATAGTACCCCCGATTCCATTCTCTCATCTTCTTTACTGAGAAAAGCTAATAGTCTTTCTCAAGCATGGATACCTAAGTCAGACAAATGTCCATCTCTACACAAAAAGACCACATCAGAGAAAGATAAGTTGAATGCATGCTTCAAAATAGAGTAGGGTTTTCAGTTGTAAAGCAGTGTTTCAACATCAACAATGCCACCTGGGAAAAATATTTTGAAAAGAAACTATTTCTCTACTGATTCTTAGCTTGCCCAAAGGTTGAATATGAGGAGAGTAGTTGAGAGAAAATGATCTGTCTACTCTTGTCAAAGCACTTGGGTTCAGAAGTACTCTAGAGAGTACAGTTTTCCTTTATTTGTGTGGTTTTTCATCTCATTGCTTCAGGTTTATTTTTATTTTTTTACACAGACATCTGGCCTGTCCTCAAGTTCCATATACAGAATCTGTCTGGTCCAACAGTTGGATCTTACTTAAATATTTGCAATGGAACAACATCCTCCATTACCTCTGAAGTCAGCAGGCTAACACAGGGCAGGTCACATTGCACACACAGCTCTGTTCTCCAATATCTCACCACCATTTCTCACCTGCCAGCATCATAGTAGAGCTGGCCATGTAGACATTAGGCATCCTGTAATCCCTTACTCCTCGATTCTGTGCTCTGTTTTCGTGCTTCCTTGGAAACCTCTAGTTCATATTATTTCAAGCCTGGCTGTATTAGCTATCTTTGAGTATTGGTGTAACTTCCATTTTTGCTATTCACAGTTCATTAAATGTTTTAGACTGTCTTCACATCAGGCAGTGCAACTTAAATTGCAATTACACAGACTGATGTGAACAGTAGTAGATACTTCTGTTAATGATTATTCCAAGGAGTGTTTCCTCTGCTCTCCATGTATTTTAAGGACAGAAATTGAGAATTTCCTTAGCCCTCTTTCCTATAGTGTATGTTGCCACATTCTTTGTGGATCTGTGTGAAGAATATATTCTACTCCTTAAAGTTTACACTAGCCAACAGGGCAGATTTTAGGATAGTACTTTGCTTACAGTATAACAGTAGGCACAATGGGCAATATTCTACTAACTTCTATTAGTACAAGGATTACTGCTAGCACAACAGGTTTTCCCCCTCCTCCCCTTGCACACACCCTCCTCAAATGTGCTCCGAAGGGTTGGAGGAACGCTTAGAAAAGATATGGGGGCACATGGGGGGGAATCCTGCTGTGCTAGTGGTAATCCGTGTGGAGGGACCCTGACTTAGTGCTATGCTGAATACGATCTTCTATAAGTAATAAATGGTGACTGGTACAAAAGTGAAAGAAAATTAAACTGAAGTAGCTTTTTCATATTAAGAACTAGTGTGCCTTTTCACTCATAGTCCTTAGTGAGTTTAATATTTCACTGATAAAATCAAGAGCTTCATCAAAATCTTAAGTAGATAGCCACAAGCATCTAGCAATGAGTATGCATCACTAATGCACTTAATGTGTTAGAAGTACATGGAGCATCCTATTGTAACAAATGTAAGACCTGTGTCTAGTCTTGTATATTAGAGGCTATACTGGCTTTGAAGTAGGGTCTCTAGGAAAAGGCCATATGGTAAGTAGATGAGTCACTCCATTCTATTTGTACATCTGTTGCGGCTTGTTAAAATCTTGCTGATACACATATATACCATTGCCATTTTTAAAAGAAATTCAGATGTAGAATGCCAAGATTGAAGCCAAGTTCAGTATGCTTAGGTGCTGTATTCGTAGCTGCTCTTAACAAAAAATAAAAGGTTACATTACTAAATGGAAATGTGTACAACTAATGCTGGTTTGGCTAGCAGTATAAGACAGGCTGTCAGTTCTCTTCAATATTTCCATGGCGGTTCATTTAAAGATAAAATTGATTCCAAATTAAACAAGATTGTGTGTTTTATATTAGTGTAGAATTAGTTATGCAATTTTGTTGCAATCCCTCCCCTCAGTACTGTAGATTTTTTCCAAATGTTACAGGAGTCCTGTGGCTGGGTTCTAGTCGTACAGAACTGCATGCTATGTAACGAGGAAGGAAGAATGCCAATAGTTAGGTCTCAAGCAAAAATGAGAAGTTACTCATTGCATTCTTTAATTAAAATTCTGAAACTGAGCTACTAATCTTATTGCTCCTTCTACAGAGGGGGTTATTTTGATATTGTTATAACGTTGCTGTGGCCTTATTTCTTCAAAGAGTAATTGCATAAAAAAATATTTTTTGCTTGAGGCCGTTAAGATTTAGTTGCTTTATTTTAGTCCCTTTTGTGTTTGGTCAGAACAAGTATTTCTAGATTGTTGAACCATATTGTGGACTGTAAACTTTATCCACTGTTGTGAAATATTTTCCATGAAACTATTCACTTTGTACTTATTTTCCTCCTAGCTGAATTGTAAAGTTATAAAATAGTTGAAAATGTAATGTTGTAATTATGGAAGTGTGCAATTAAAATTTCTATGTGCAATTTACATGTTGGATTGTCATTTACAATTATAAATGCAGACCTTCAGACTAAGATGTTTCAAGAAAACAAAGAGGTTAAGCCTTGTTGCAGCAAACATTGTTTAACATCTCAAGGTGGTATCTAATTGTGCCCATCCTCTACCTCACACAACAGGACTTCTTCCCTGCAGCCCACATGCCATCAAACCTCCAAACTTTGGAGCGGGCAGGGACAGAATAAAGGAGAACATCATTGGTTACCACCCTACAAGATTATCTAGGCATTGTTATATTGAACTTTAAATTTAGATATACTTACTGAGAGCACAGGTAGAATTATGTGAGGAACAATTTGTACAATCCACCCCAAATCCCTTAATCTAACCCAGTAGCTATATTGTGTTAGTCCTAAATTCTAGTTTTGCTTTTTGTTTTGGACAGGAATTATAATTGGTTTTTGTGATATACTAAAGCAAACTGAGCTTCATCCATACTTCCATTCCCCACATAGGTTTTTGTTAGATGGCGGGTAAGAGTAAGCTAGTTAGAGACAGTCAGGAAATTGTAGGACAGAACCCAAAAGGGCAATGGGTTAGATCCAGAGGTGCACACAGAAAGCGTATTTCAGTCAGAGGCCCACATTACCCCTTGTGTAAAGCTTTGTCAAGACAAGTATAAAAAATCTAAAAGATGTTCATCTACTTGAGCAACACTCTTGCGTAAGTGGAAGCATATGAACTGTTAAACTATTTACAATCATGAGCAGAAGAGTGCTGTTGCACTTCTGTGCTTCCCACAGGCATCCATTTGACCACTGTGCAAACAGAATGATAGACTAGATAAGGCATTTGATCAGACCCAGCAGAGGCCTTAAGTCCTTATTACATTCACTCTTATACAGACACTATAGAATAGCACTTGCAGCCATCTTGTTTTTGTATCCAACTCAACATCTTCCTTAGTATATGTAAAAATGGATATTAAAATGTCTTTTCTAGGTGTATCACAGTAGCAGTTATGAAAGACCTGTACATCTTATAGCATACATAGTACCTTTGTTCAAATCCATGGAACATTTCAAATGGAAGGAAAATATGTTGAATGATCTCCCACCCACTAGCACACTGTAGCTGTTTTAACTGGAAACTGTGTGGTAGACAGTGCCTAACAGAAAATTTGTAGCTTCCAGTATTTTGCACCCCAGCTGCCCTGGCTTGGGATAAGTGATCTTCTTTGTATTTTAAAGCAGTGACTATTGCATCCTTTTTACATCCCTTTTAAACAAGGACACAATCAAAATGACCATAAGTATGCATGACAAGTTTTTCTGTTGAACTTACGTGTTTGAGGTGCGATTGTATTACCAGGTAGTTTCCCCTTGGACAACCCAAGTTATTTTGCTAAACTAAATATTTATATAGAATTCTGGTTTCCCAACTATGGATTCTCATCAGCTTGGCCCAAATATCTTAAAAGGTTTCAACTGTAGATGGTATTTTCACCTTCATTTCTGATAAAATGTAAAACTTTAAGCAGTAAACACAGTATACGTAAAAGGGAGAGTTGATAGGTAAAAAGGCCATTGAATGGTTAACTGAATACAGGCATAATTACATTTTCCATTAGAAGCTGCTACTCCTGCTCTGTGCAGGTCAATTCATGCTCTTTAGAATTAATTGTGACTTCTGTAAAACTCACTCTGTCTTTTCAGGGCCTCCTCCAGAAGCAGAAAGAATTGGAGACATGTCTTATTCCAAGTATAATAAGTCAAGAAGAGAATTTTATTTCACCGTTTTAAAAAATTTCAAGTTTGATGAATGGATTTTTACTGTGTTGGCACTTTATACTCACTACTGTAATTATGAACCACAGTGGTAAAATGTGGACTTTTGTTCATTCGATTTGAGGATGCTTGAATAACTGATTACATGTTTTTGTATGTTTAGGATAAACTTCCAGTAATGGAAGAAAAATCTGTTTACCAGAAAGCAATGCTATAGCACGTGGTTTTGTTTACATGGAGTATTTGTGTAACTAATTTAAATTTTGTGTGTATGCTTAGCATGAAGAATAAATTATTAGCTATTTAATGCCTTGGCTGCATATGTTGTCCTAAGTGTTATCTTTGCTTTTAAGTAATGGTTTTGTAATACTGCTTGATGGCGAGGTCACATTTTAAAGAGTTGGTGAAATCTGAGATCCCACTTAGCCAAAGCATCTCAAAGATAAAACACACAGCCACTAGCTGTAGGCGTTGTGTGTCTAGAAGTGATCTAAGTGAATTAAGATTATATCACACACAAAAATAGCTATTAGAGAGTGCAGTATAAAAATACTAAATCATGCTGATTTCATGCTCTATTTCCACATTGCAATTCCAAAGTCATAGAATTAATGAGAGCCACTCAAGAGACTGTGCTAAGGGACCCCATGTAAGAAAAATTAGCATCTGCATCCAAAAATGCAAATAGTGTGCAAATATGCATGTCATTCTGAGCTTGGCATTTGAATATTGGTATAGTAAGGTACTTTTAAATGATTGGTTTTTCTTTACTGGATAAATGAGTAATAGGGACATTGCTGGAAGTGAGCAGATCACTAGATATCATTGAGGTACCTTGTGGTTATGCAGCATATAGTATCCAAGAGGATTCTGATATTTGCCATTTTAAAAATTAATGGATCTCCACCTATGGCCACATTCTGAATTCCACATAAAGTTCTCTGCCTGCAAGTGCGCAGAAAACTTCTAATCATCCAAGATTATCTTACTAGGCAGGCAAAGCAATGGGTTTTCTCTTTCAAACATAAAACATTTTGAAGAGCACAGACCTTAAAGTGAGTTCCTCAAATTAACTTCCATTCAGGTGTTAAGTACAAAAATGTACTTAACTATCTTCTCCAACAATTTATCACACAAGAATGGCTTTATTTGTTGCGTAAAATCCTTGTATCTTCCATCAGGTATGTGTTTCTGTTGCAACAATACTTGATGTATATTGTTAATTGTGATTGTATATGCATCGTAGACAACTACTAGATATTTTGCTTTGGTGAACAGCAGCACATCTGGGGATGAGACAATTTCTCCGACTATACTTTTTTTCAAAATTCTTTAGGACTTAGGGCATCTCTTTCTGCTAGATACCAGTGCTCCCCTTTTTAAAAAGACTGTACAGCACTACATCTGTCTTCTCTCCCAAATATCTATTGTTACCTATGTGTAGAGAATGTACTAGGAATCGCATATGGAGGACAGCTGACACATGAAGAAGCAAAAAAGCCTATTAGTATTGATTTGCAGTACAGCTACCAGTTTAACAGTCAAAGAGTATTACCAGAAGACACTGACTAGGTGACTTCGTTCTTCCTGAATAGTACTTCAATTCACATAAAGTCTCCCATCTTGATCTGATGTGCTAGGTGGTCCTTACACTGTGCATTTTGCTTGCATAATTATAGCTAAATTCAATCACTATTAGGGTTGTTATAATAGCATCTAATTGCTGCAGCACGGGTTTCCCTCCCATCTGGCAATAGTTACATATCTTAGGATTAATATAAACTCAAATCACAGTGTCCATCCAACCAGTAGCTTATTTTAGTACATGTTTATTCTGTCTTTGTCTACTGTACTAGAAATCCTTCCAGAGTTCATTATATGTTGGTTACATTTAAGATACCCTGTTGTCAGACTTGCCCCTACTGTTGTCATACACATATGAAGTAGAATTTTTTGTGCAGCCTTAAAAAAGATAGGAACTCTATAGGTAATTCTACAGCCATTCCATGTGTTACTTTAGACTGGATATCACACTTACAAAAAGGATAAAACTGTGATGTCCCTGTATATATACAATACTGTAAATATGGTAAGTGTTGGTTTATTAGAGTATATGTGGCAAGTAGACTGAGTGAGGGGGGAGTACATGGGTTGGAATGTTGATGGGTGTTGGATTATGATTGGCTGAGCGCTTGAGTGAAGGTGTAAATGTGAAGATGACAGTTGAGAGGTGGTTCGGTTGGTTGGTGAGGTTTTGGGAGGCTTTTGGTTGGGTGGATTGAATTAGGCGGGTAGTGAGGCAGGTTATTGATGACTAAGAAACAAAGAGTAATGCATCTTATGAAACCACACACTTCTTAACTAAACCTTTAAGCAATCTTGTTATTCCGTGTATATAAATAAATATTTTTTGGTTTACCAGAACGCCTGATCCTTGGCTGGGTTTACACAGACCACAAGGGTGGGCAGGGCATATACCAAGGTTGGGAAACAGTCTCAATGGTGGCAGCAGTGAAGAGATAGTGTAACATCATCAGATATCCAGAGCAACCCAGGGCTGTATTCTTTATAGGCACAAAGATACAGGGTGTGTGTGGCCTGCAAGTGCACCCAGACACAAAGTAGCAAAAGGCCAGGAGGCGACTAAGGCACAGTTTCAAGGCAATATTGTTTACAGGGAATGTCTGGTGGTGCCGCCTAGCAGTGGGATCTTGAGAGATCTTTGCTAGTGCCGGTGAAAGAACCGTTAAGAGACCAGGACCCTGAGGTGGAACCATGACAAGGCGGTGACCACAGGAAGGGGCCTGACAGGTGGTGGCTGTAGCAGTGGGATACAAACAAGAGAGAGTCCCTAGAAAGTAGTGTGATTGTGAAGGGAATAACTAATAAAGATAACTTGGGTGTGTGTGGAAAAGTTTATAAGCTCTGAGAAACATGGCTGAGTCCTTGAAAATGAAGAGATAAAAGTTGGTGGAGAAATGTATAGCTTTTCATTTACCTCATGAGGGTAAAGGGGTAGATGAATTGCAGGTAACACTAATCACTTATACCACAGTCCAAACCCAAGAGCCTGTAAGAGAAGAGACCCCAGAAGGGTGCTCAAGCAATCCTGCCTCCGTGGAGTATTTAAGAGATAAGATGGGAACGTGAGAAAGAAGGATAGAGAGATTGAGATGGTGAAACTGAGAATGGAGACTGAGTAAAAAGAAGCAGCGGGTCTTGGAGGCTGAAAGATTGAGAATGGAAACTGAAAGAGTGAGGGTGGAGGCTGAAAGGTTAGAATTAGAAAGGGAGAAGTTTCATTCTGAGGAGACAAGAAAAGAGAAGGATGAAGCAAAAATTAAATTCCAAAAGATTTTGCTTTGTATAAACCTGGACAGGATTAACAAATTTACCTCACCAGATGTGGGGGTTACCTGAAGATAAATATATGCAGTATTTATCAAACTTAATTAAAGGAGAATTGGCTGAGGTATATCAATGTTTCCCCTCAGACAGGCCAGTGATATATGCTGAATTTAAGGAAGCAGTGTTCAAAAGGTTTAGATTGGGGCCTGATTATTTTAGAAAACTGTTCAGAAATTGCCAGATACAGACAGGGAGGTCTTTTGTGGAGTTGGGGGCAAAATTGATGGATATATTTGAGAAATGGATGATGAGTGCAAAAGCTCAGTCTGTGGAGGGGGTGAAAAGCCTCATGATATTAGACCAGCTATACCATCAACTGCCACCAGAAATTAGGTTACTGGTTAAAGATCATTTCCCTAAGTCTGTGCAGGAGGCAGCAGAGCTGGCAAATCATTTTACCTCAAACCGAACTGGTTGGATGGGAAAGATAAGAAGAGATTTTAAAACAAGACCTAATACTAATGGCAGAAGGGATGTGGCACCACAGAGAGTAAACCCTCTAATAAAATCAGAAGGACACAGGACACCTCAAATTGGGTCCGTGTATCCTAAAATGGAGGAAAAAATCTGTTTCAAATGTGGTAGGCCAGGACACCTACGTTTTCAATGTGAAGCTACAAACCCCATCAGTAATCCTATTCAAGGGCGAACAGTGAACAATGAGCTTGAGAGAAGGGGAAACTAAGAAAATACAATTCTGTCAAATAAGCTGGTCAAATGTGCAGGATTTTGACTCAAGCTTAGGAGAAGTGTGTGTGCAAGGGGTGAAATGTTGGGCTTTGCTGGACACTGGTGCTGCTCAGACCTTGTTGAGGCCAGATCTGGTGAAAACTGAGAAACTTACCTCAGGGAAAAGTATTTATACAAGGTGTGAGAGGTGAGCCAGAGAGCATTCCCATGGCCTTAATAAAATTGAACTGGAGAGGAAAAGAGGAGACATATAAAGTGGGTATCAATGCCCAACAGCATGAACCTGTAATTTTGGGCATAGATGTAATGCGATCACAGGGACAGATTTGTGTGGTGACAAGGCAATAGCTTGGCAAAGCTGCAGAAGCCATTTTGTCTTGACACAGAACAGAACAGGGTGGAGCCTGTAACTGAGCCCAAGGTCACCACAGCAACCCCTAGTGAGCCTGGAGAGAATGAGACTTTGTTGCAAGTTATGAATGTGTTATCCTCTGCAGAAGCACAGCAGTTCAGGGATGAGTTGGAAAAAGACGACAGTTTAAAAGCCATAAAGAAGCAAGCCCTACCACAAATAATCCCTTTTACAGAGAGACTGAGGGATAAAACAGTGTGGGAAAATGGGGTGCTGTATAAATTGTGGCTACCAAAAGGGAGATATATAAGTTGTGAACCAGTCAAACAGTTATTTGTGCCTAACAAATTCAGATCCAGATTGCTAGTTATGGCACATGATATACCTTGTTCAGGACATCTTGGTATAAAAAAGACAAAGAAAAGGCTAACTGCTCATTATTATTGGCCAAACATTGCCAAAGATGTCAACCAGTACTGTTCCTCATGTACTATATGTCAAAAGGTGGGAAAAAGTGGGGTGAAAACAAAAACTCCATTGAAATCCCTTCCTATAATAGGACAGCCTTTTTATAGAGTGGGGATTGACATAGTGGGTCCTTTCTCTAAACCCACAAGGCATGGCCGGAGATACATCTTAGTGGTGGTGGATTTTGCCATGAGGTACTGGATGCTGAGGCTCTGAGATCAGTAGAAGCCCCTGTAGTGGCAGAGGCTTTCCTGAAGATCTTTGAGACTGGGTTTTCCCCATGAGGTCCTGACTGATCAAGGCAGTGTGTTTATGGGGGAAGTTATGCAGTGCATGTGGAAGTGTTGTGGGTTGAAACATCTGAAAACAACCACATATCATCCAGGTACCAATGGGTTAACAGAAAGATTTAATGGAGTGCTGAAAGGGATGATAAAAAGTTATGTACAAGATCACCCACAGGATTGGGATGAACGCTTGGGGTGTTTATTTGCTTATCAGGAAGTACCACAAGAATCAACTGGGTTCTCGCCTTTTGAATTAATGTATGCAAGGAAAGTGAGGGGTCCTTTGGAGTTGTTACAGAATTTGTGGGAAGGGCCCCTGGTGGAATATAAAACATCTGTGGTTGATTATGTGCTAGACTTCCATAATAAATCAGAAACTATGATGAAAGTGGTACAAAAGAATATGAGCCAAGCTCAATAAAAACAGAGCTATTGGTATGACAGGACAGCAAGAGAGTGTGTCTATGAAGTGGGGGATATGGTCATGGCATTTATTCCCAGAAAACATAACTGCAAGCCAGCTGGGAGGGACCTTTTGTTGTTAGAGAGAAATTAAGACACATTGACTTATGTCATAACATCAGACAAACTGAAAAAACACAAGGTAGTACATGTGAACATGTTAAAACCCTATCATGCCAGAGATGCAAGGGTTTTACAAGTCACATTGTTCCCTGACGGGAGTGGTCCTAATTTGCCAGACTTGGTGCAAGAGAGTAAGGCAGAGGGTGGTTTAGATCAGTTGGGAGTGGTCAGAGGAGGTGGATGTGAAGGTCAAAGAGGAAATCCTGAGTGTTCTGATCAAACATGAGGAACTCTTTAATACTAGACCTGATAGCACCAGTGTTGCAAAACACACTATAGACACTGGCAATCATCCTCCAATAAGATCTACCCCCTATCGTGTGAATGAAAGTGCTAGATGTGATCAGAAAGCAAGTGAGTGTTCCTGGGTATGACAGGGTTTTATAGAAGGTTCATCAAGGGGTTTGAAGAAATAGCAACCCCACTACATGAACTAACGCAAAAGAAGCATGCTGAGAGAGTGATGTGGAGTGAAAGGTGTCAAAAAGCTTTTGACCAGTTAAAGCAAGCAGTGTGCCAGAGTCCAGTGTTAATAGCTCCGGACTATAAGCAGCCTTTCATCGTGGCAACAGACGCTTCTGACCTGGGTCTCGGGGTTGTGCTGATGCGGGAAAGGGAAGGCATTAAGCATCCTATTGCCTATCTGAGCCGTAAGCTGACAGCGAGGGAATGAAACTACTTGTCAGTGCAGAAGGAGTGTTTGGCGGTTGTGTGGAGATTGAGCAAGTTGTGTCCCTACGTGTGGGGAAGAAGATTCACCGTGATCACAGATCATCGTGCGCTGATATGGCTGGATACCATGAAGAACAACACCATGCTTCAGAGATGGTCATGGGTGCTTGCAAGAGTATTAAGCGGACTTTGTGTTTATCAAAGGAAAGGATGTGTTGGCGGATGGACTTTCTAGACATGTTCCAGAGACTGCAGTCACTTGACCAGGAAGTGGGACTGTAAGGACACTCTACCCCTGTGTGACATGAACTTTGGTATAACATGTCGTATTATTCCTGGGTACAGGAAATAATACTATGCTTTTATTAAAGAAGGGGGAAATTGTGATGTCCCTGTATATATATAATACTGTAAATATGGTAAGTGCAGGTTTATTAGAGTATATGTGGTAAGTAGACTGAGGGGGGGAGTACATGGGTTGGAATGTTGATGAGTGTTGGATTATGATTGGCTGAGCACTTGAGTGTCTGAAGGTATAAATGAGAGGATGACAGTTGAGAGGGGGTTCGGTTGGTTGGTGAGGTTTGGGGAGGCTTTTTGTTGGGTGGATCTCTGCTAGAGCCAGTGAGAGAACCGTTAAGAGACCAGGACCCTAAGGTGGAACAGTGACAAGGCGGTGACCACAGGAAGGGGCCTGACAAAGACACTATTGGTTCTCTACCTGAATGACAGTAAAGGGTTTTTTACAAGCATTTTTCTTGGAACATGACTGTTGGAACAAGCCTGCAGCCTGGTATCTTAGACATGCTCCAGCAAGCTATGCTATAGATTTAGAACAGTACTCCTTAGAAGCAGTTTGGAAGTTCATATTTTCCAGGTTGCCATTAACCCCAAACCACAAGCTCCATTAACCAGTTATTTTGATTGAGTTCAACCACCTTCAAATTCTGTCAACAGAACTTGCTTTTAAGCATTCCTTTAATGACAACCAAGAGGTGGTAGCCATCATCACCAACATGGAAAAGGTTTTATTTTCAGAAGAAAAACTATTTTCTCTACATTTCCTTGTAATGTCCTTGTAGCACTAGTGTCCAAGTTATACAGCACTTTCTGACACTTTATGGCCCTCGCTCAACTCTAGCAGAAATTAACCTACCAGCAATGAAGATATATGAACCCTCCATAAAGAAAAATCAGGCTCATTTTTACCTCCAAGGACAACAGTAACATCAAGCTCTCCATCTATCTGGACAGATATGAGATGGCTAAACCCAAATGAGGAAGGCTCTCCGCAAAAAGCCCACCCTCCCCAGGGCCCTTTTGCAGTTCTTAATCAGATACCCATATCCAACGTCTGCCGGATGGATGAAACTTTAGAAATAATTGAACCTCTAGTGACTGAATTACCTCCAACTATTAGCGACTCTCATATGCAGAAAACCTCTACAATCCATCATCCTACACGAGGTAATCCTATTAAGCCTTGACTAGAGTCCACCAGTCCGACTTCCTGGCTAAGATTTCTCTCTTGGAATATTGCAGGATGGAAGTCTAAAAAAACAGATCCCTCCTTTACGGACTACTTAAACAAGCATGATATCGTCTTCCTCCAGGAAACTTGGTGTACTGAGACACTAGACCTTGATGGCTTCTCAGTTTATTCGATGGCAGCTATGCCTAGTGATAAAGGCGGCCGCCCCAAAGGTGGCCTGAGTGTGCTGACCGCTATAAACCTTAGAGCCTGCGCCACTACTTTAGACTACCAGGCCTCGCCATGTCCTTAGTCCTTAAGTTCCCTTGGATATGCTTACTATTAATAAATGTCTACCTTCCACCGACTCGCCAAAGAAGCCGAATTTGCAAAATCTTCCACGAATTAGAGGCCTATATAGACAAGCAAACATTGCTCTACCCCCAGGCGAAGGTGGTGTTAGCGGGTGACTTCAATGCCAGATTAGGTCCTAGTGACGATGCTTTGTATGCTCATTTTCATGAAGTCCCCCCTACTCTGGATGAGTTTCTTTTTTTGCCAACTCGCCGCTTTAAAGACTCGGGTATTAATTATGCTGGCTTTTGCCGTATACAATCACTTTTTAGACTGAACCTTGCCTTAGTAAATGGATCCGTGAAAGGTGATAATAACAGTGAATTTACCTATCTATCCAGCTTAGGAGCTTCAACAATAGACTTCTTTATCGTATCCATTGACCTCTTCAGTAAACTTTCAATATGCATGGTCGATGACCGCCAGGACAGCGACCATCTCCCCCTGACTTTACTGATATGCTGTGATTCCTGTATCACCCACATTGATCAACCTATAACGTTGGATATGGTCCCAGATGTGAGAGCCTCGCATGTCAGATGGACACAAAAATTGGAAAAGGATCTGAAAGCCTTACTGTATTCGCATCGCTCACTTCATTGCTGTGAACAGCTCCTAGCGGCTGACTCTGGAGAATCAATGTTAGCTGCATACCGGGAACTCATTTCGGATGTACAACTCTGCCTGACCTCCCAGCCAGCGACAAAGTCCGCCACTTGTCCCCGAGTTTCCAAATTGTGGTTTTATAAGGATTGTGTTAAATTTAAGAAATTGCTTGTAGAAAAATATAGGGAATATAGAATAAAGGATTTGCCAGGTCTCCCAGCTGAGAGTGCCTTGCATTAAAAAAGGAATACAGACTCCTAATTAAACGGGGGGAGGGGAGCAGCCCAGATTCACCTCTGGCAGTCTTTGATTGCCGCTTCCAGGTCTAAAAATCCATCTGTTTTCTGGAAGCTTGTGTCTGGGGGATGGGTAAAAGACCCCACCGCAGTGAATTACCATATCCCTGCAAATACATGGGAGTTATATTTTCAGGACATTTTCTCCTCTTGCCAATTAAGAACAAAAAGGGCAGAGATTCCTCCAACTGACCTACCAACATGGCCCCCAGTCTCTGTTAGTGAGATAAATTCCCTAATTGTTAGCTTGAAGCGGCACAAAGCTCCAGGGCCCGACAATATTATCCCAGAGGTAATTAAAGCTAATCCTGAGTGGTGGGCCCCGGTCCTAGCAACCCTTTTCACAAGTATTGATCAAACCCTTTGTATCCCAGAAGAATGGAGCTATGCCACTGTTATTCCAATCTTTAAAAAGGGCCGTCGGTAGAATCCAGCTAATTATAGGTCTATTACCCTCCTGAACATCCTGAGTAAGCTATATGCCAGCGACTTACTACCTAAGCTCTAGTCTTGGATGGAACAGGAAAATATCCTGGAGGAGGAACAAGCTGGCTTCAGGGCAGGTCGCTCCCCCCTGGATCATGTCTTTGTGCTACAATACCTCATAGAAAAATATTCTGCCAAGCCAGGGGGATCCCTTTATGCCGCCTTTATCCATTTTAAGGCCGCATTTGACTCCATCCCGAGAGACAAACTCTGGGCCAAACTTGAATCTGCCTCCATGGACAGACGCCTACTAACTCTGATCCGTGGCCTTTACCAAAATACCCAAATTCAGATCAGATGCAATCATGCGGGTAATCTTACTAAACCTATTGCCACTCTTAAGGGAGTCAAACAGGGCTGCATCTTGGCCCCAACCCTTTTCAACCTTTATATTAATTCCCTAATTAAAAGCCCTACACATCACCCTACCTTAGCAAATAGACCTCTATCGATATTACTGTATGCTGATGATGCAGTCCTTCTATCACTGTCAAGCATTGGTCTTCGCCACTTATTAAGAGCTCTTTCTACCTATTGTACTAAGGATCTGCTGGTGATAAATCACAGCAAATCCAAGGTTGTAGTCTTCACTCGGAAGAGGTTGCAACATCGCTGGCACGTAAATGGCATTCCCATCGAACAAGTTTCATCATACAGGTATTTGGGAATTACTCTTCACTCTTCTGGACTTTGGCACCTGCAGGCAGCGAATGCTAGAGCGATTGCTAAAAGGACTTCAAAAGCCTCTTCTATCTTTTTTCTATACGAACGGTGGCCAATATGTGCCATTCACGCTGCAAGTGTTCTCCGCTGAAGTGATTTCGCAATTGCTATACGGTGCCCAGATAAGTATCTATGGTACCTGTACTACTTTAGAAACTGTTCAATCTAAGTTTCTTAGGAGCATTTTTGGCACCCCTTCCTGTGTATCTAACACGAAATTGCGCCTCGAAGCTGGCCTCCCAACCATCGAGGCTCACATATGGATTCTTAAATTTAGGTATTGGTTCAAATTGATCTTTGCCCCAGTTGGATTGGCTCCACTTGTGTTGTTGGATCCTTATCAATCGAAATGGAAGAAATCTCTATTCTCTAAACTTGCCCGTTTAGGTTTCTCCCCTCCAAATATTTTAGCCTCTGGACCATCTAAGGCTCTGGCAGATATTACGCAGAGGATTTTGGATGTGGATTTTCAATCTCTTTTATCCCTTATCGGTTATAACTTTGTTTTTAATCCACTTTCAAAGCCTTTCTCCCCGGCGCAGTATTTAACCTCCCTCCACACTTCTAGGCTCAGAAAGGCATTCACATTGGCCAAATATAACGTTCTGCCATCTGCTCTTTTAGAGGGAAGGTTCTGCAAAATTCCCTTTGCTGAACAATATTGCCCATGTGATATTGGTGCTATTGAGACCGCAAATCATGTCCTATTAGAATGTATATTTTATAATGATCTCTTTATCACCCCTTTTCTCCAGAATTTGTCGGGCAGGGATGTAACTTTTTATGTGCATTACTTCTTTGCAGACACAGACCCCTGTATTACATATAAGGTTGCAAACTTTTTTGCTGCAGCGATTGATTTACATAAAGTGCTTATAACCCAGGGACCGCTGCACTCTGCAACATCTGTCTAAATAGTTTGTATATACATACTTTTAGGGGATACTGCATTGTTAACCCTGTTTTGTACTGTCTACGCTTGTATGATATATTTTTCTGGTCATCGACCGTAATAAACCATTCATTCATTCACTTTCTGACAAAAAGCATTTGCAGAAAAATTCCAATTTTCTGCTGACTACATTAATAGCATACACGACTCATAACCAGAAACAACCAAAACAGATCAGGGAAGGAGAACTAAGCCAATAAAAGTTCCTTCAACATTGATGGTAGCAGTTATTGTTCTATAGTAGCTCAAAGCCTCTTGTTCTCACATTACCACTGGAATTTCAAGTTGAATGCTTTTTGCACAAACTCACATACAAATCCTGAAATTGTTAACCTGCAACATTTTTTCTAACCTGTCTATGCATACCTATTGTCATCTGGGGCCCATAAGAAAACCAATGTTCCTTTTTTAAATTATATGTAGACCATATCAAGATCCTCCGTGGTGCAGAGTGGTAGGCGGCGGTAACGTAGCCGAAGCTCTGCTCACGGCTGGAGTTCGATTTCAACGGAAGGAGGAAGTCGAATCTCCGGTAAAAGGGGTCGAGGTCCACTCAGCCTTCCATCCATCCGTGGTCGGTAAAATGAGTACCCGGCATATGCTGGGGGGTAAAGGCCGGGGAAGGAACTGGCAATCCCACCCCATACATACGGTCTGCCTAGTAAACATCGCAAGACGTCACCCTAAGAGTCGGAAACGACTCGCACTACAAGTGTGGGGACACCTTTACCTTTTTTTAGACCATATAACCTGCATTTAAATCCACTGTCTCCACAAAGAGCTTAAAGTGGCATACATGATTATTTCCCAACTCCTCCCCCCCAATATCTTTTATTAATATACTGACCTACATTCAAAATATCATCACACTAGGCAGACAGCAAAATTGCCATGAGATCTTCATGGTTCAGTGTAGATTTGAAGTGGATCTCCCCTGTCCTACTTCAACTCTTTAACCATTTGCCAGTGGCTTTATAATGTTTATAAAGCTTTCAAGCTACAAATATATGGAAACGATTCTTACTTGTAACAAGTGACTAGACAGCTGGTTATTTATAAGTCTGTTTCAGTGGTACCTAAACTATTAAGACTCCAATACACCACTCCTCCATTTCATGTCAGCTCATTAATTTCTGCTGTACTTTGATGACTCCCCCAAAACACATCCCAGTTCTGTATGCTTTATTGTTCATCTCTTCTATTAGCCCCTACACCCCTCAGGTCATTCTGCTGCTGCTCCTACAACAACATTTAAACCCTACCTTCTATCTCTTTTAGCATACTATGGATTCCCAGCAATTAACACTTTCCTTACTCCACCTTCTCATTACTCTTCAAAAAACATTTGTTAGAATTCTTGCTCACCACTTTGCCCATGATGTGTCTTTTGAGTCACTCCACTTTCTTCCACCCCTGCCCAAAACAAACATTAAAGACCATTACCAATGTTTGTTTTGCTCCATCCACCCTTAAGATATCTCCAAGGCACTATGTTAACTACTAATTTAAAATGCTTGAATTGGCTGCTTCTATTCCAGCATTCCAATCAAGTAAACATACAGCTTAATTTGTTTTCAGATATACAGATACAGCAGCTAACATGTAATTCAATACATTGTTCTCTAAAGTATTGTGCACACTGAAAGTATGTGCTGCATTATAAGTAGCACAGTATGTTGTAGGATGTTGCTCATCTGCTGAGGGGGAAGATTAAATTTCATACACCACAAACAGTGCAAAGTTCTTAGTAGAACATTGCATATAACACCTGTAATTAATTATCACAGCGTTTCTCTAGCTGGCACTAGGACACCACCAAGTGGGTATTGTCTTCCTCTCCTTTGCTTGAGGAAGGAAAGAGTTAACACTCCAAAGGATTCTCATCTTACCCTTCCCACACACAGTGTTAGTTTGTTTTTGGCCTTTGATAAAATCTCCCAAATTCAGGGGCGAAGAATTACGTATCAAGGCAGGCCACACACACAAGAAAAGAGATTACACCATTAAGGCTGCAATTCCATACAGAATTAGTTACCGTGAAGCCCATTTATTGCAGTGTGCTCCTAAATCGACATAGAACTTGACTGTATGTCTGAATAATCACTACAATAGTTATCTGCATCCAAGATTAATGTTTATAGTGCTGGTCTTTGATCATAATAAATGATTGAAGATTAATTTTAATACTGGTAAGAAAAAACTGAGCTTTGGTCTTGGAACAGTAAATGTCATTACTGTGGACTTGGTGGGAAATATGACTAAATATGTCATTACCGTGGACTTGGTGGGAAAAGGTCATCCTATTTGTAGCGGCAAAGGCAAGAAAACCCCTTTTACTGCATCCATTTCCTGGAAACAGATGGCAAGACAAAATGCAACATGATACTAAGTCCTGTATGAATGATGATTTTATTTCCAAAATGAACTGCACCCATTGGTTGTTCTAACTGAGGTATGTAGCCAACAACCAAGGGTATTTGTAAAGTAACTAGAACTGCCTTTATAGCTGTATAAAGATTTTGTACAAAACTGTCAAAATATGTACACAACAGCTTTGATAAAGAAAAATGTGAATATCGTGTTACACTTTGCTTTAAAAATGAAGCCTTCCCATTTCACATAAGCTTCAGGCAAACATTCAGTTTACAGTAAAACAGACTTCAAATTGGAAGTCTCAATTACACGTGAAATACAAAATGTAAGAACTTAAAAGTGCCAACAAACAAGTTCATTCAAGTACATTAAATGTTAAAAAATATATATTTATTTCAAACTTCAGGTGCTTTACCTGGTACAGGCCATCATGATTTAAATAAGACAGAAAAACATTTGAGATAAGAGACAGGAAGTGTTTAGTTCAGAGAATTGAAACTGTTAATTTACTTTTTTAAACAGAAAAGTCCACAACAACTTATGAAAACATTTCAGCTTTGCTTAATTCTGTTTGGAGTACAGCCTTGAAGGATCATAACTGACATCCCAATTACTTGTAGATGAAGTCTGGTCTCTATCCATGTTCTGGCTATAGGCAGTCAGAAAATAGTTCCCACCTTCTTGGTTCTGGCTTGTAGACATGGGGTATGATGCTCCCAGAAATGTCTGATGAGTAAGAACATTAAAATGACTGAACTGATGGGACACACTTAACTGTCTATTATAACTCTGAAAGTTCTTGTAAGGAACTTGTCCGACTGAATTGGTTCTCTCTCCTTCAGTAGAGCACGTTGTAGAAACAGGAGTAACTGGCTGTATATCCTGCATGTCAATTTTAGAAGTCTTTTCTGTCAGAAGGCTGTGTCCTTCAGTAGACAGTGGTGTATCAGTTTGAGAGTTTTGCTTAGAATCTGTTCCATGTGAGCCTTTGGTCTCTGTCTGACAAGCTTCCAAGTGGGAATCATACTTTGAGGCATCATTGCAAACTTCTATTTGTGATGCTTCATCCCCTGAATCCAAAGACATGTCCTCCTCATCCTTTTCATCGTTTTCTACAAGAACTACATTAAGAAGAGAAAAATCCTACTCTATTGAAATAAAAAACTTTTTAAAAAATACTACGCACTACTCACACAGTGTTAGGCTTCAGGTCTGAAAGTCGCATATCACTTAAGGGCTGGGTCTTCTGTCATTTTTGTCACTTACTCATGACACATTTAACCCTCTGTGTGAACGTCCGGATAGTCCGATGCTAAAAGCTTCCGCGAAATGTGTTCATGCTTACTGTTGGGAAACCCCAACTTCCAGCTCCAAAGGATTTAATGTCAAAACAGCATCTAAAGTTATACAGTAGGTCAGTATTTGATACGAAAATTGCCTAACACAATTACTGACACCCTTACTCAATGCTAGTTTTCCATACCTCATCTCTGTTACGTTTTATCATAACCCCTCTACATTTCATGGGAACTTCTTGGATACCCCATTAGAACAATTCTCTATTTTAAGATGCTACACAGCACTTTTTTTTTTCAGTGTTTAATCTGTGATTTGTAATTTGCTTTTTCTAAAAACCTATTGGACTTTCAGTTAAAATAAAGAGTAAACACACTAGGAGTCCCTCTATTTCTAGCTATTAATATGAGAGCAAAATTAATGGTTATTACCTGATTGTCTTTCATGATCAATGGGGGAAGGAAAATTGTTTTCTTCAGTAATTGAGTTATGGTGACCAACAAGACTTTTAAAGTTGTGCATGAAGTAATCAACTGTAGTAACCACTATTCCATTATCAGCATAATTCGCAAATGTTAACACATTCTTTTCTGAATCAAGAGAAAACAAAAAGATGTTTCAGTACATACAAGTTAATTGATATATTTTTAAAAGGACAGTACCAATGGTGGTTTTTTACCTGTCAGGAAAACAATGTGCCTCTGCTGTATATTTTGGGCTTGAAGTCTTATGAGACAATCTAACTCTGGAGGATTTCGAGTTTGAGAATCACAGCTATGGTACGACAGAATCTCAACCATGTGTTTCTTCTGATAATTATTCAAGAGTGTCAGCAAGCTCGTGGCATTACTATTTGTTCTGGAGAGAAAAGATCAAGGAAACTTCTTTGTTTAAAAACAAGTATGATATCTGTATTTAGAGCAAAGCACAAGTAAGTATAGCCCTATAGCATTAACTGGCAAGGGAGAAAAACAGTGAATCTATACTTTGTGTTCAAAAACTATTTCTTACAAAACACTGAGGAGGATTTAAAAATGAAGGAAACAGCTCAGTGTAGAGCATGGGGGGAATCTTTGGCCCTTCAGCTGTTTCTGGACAATTCCCATCATCCCTGTCCATTGGCCATGCTTGCTGCAGCTGATGGAAGTTGTTGTTGAGCAGCATCTGGAATCATAGAATAGTTGAGTTGGAAGTGACTTGGAAGGGACCTATAAGGTCATCAAGTCCAACCCCCTGCTCAATGCAGGAATCCAAGTTAAAGCATAGAAAAACCAAAGGTTCCCCACACCTGATGTAGAGTGTGTTTAAGCAGGTGAAACACAGAGAACAGAAACCCAAAAGTGGAAGGTGGACAAAAGCAAAAAAAAAGTTTTTAAAACATGGACAGCAAATGGATGTGGCTGCAAAAGAGGCAGACAGCATAAGACCATGGATTGTATCCAACATAGCAATAAGTCATGATCCCATCACCACAAGGATCTCCACTTGCACATCAGGATTTTTTAAATGTATTTTATTTATTTTTATGTTTATATCCCACCTTTCCTCCAAGAAGCTCAAGGTGGCATTCAAAAATGATCCTCCCTCTCCCGATTTTATCCTCACAACAACTCTGTGAGGTAGGTTAGTCTGAGAAACAGTAACTGGCCCAAGGTCACCCAGTGACCTTCATGGTCAAGCAGGGATTTGAATCCTGGTCTCCCAGGTCCCAGTCCAACACTTTAATCACTACATCACACTGACACCCTCCTCCAAAAAATTCTGTGGTAGGTGTTCCCCCAACCCTTTAGAGCAGATTTGGGGAGGGTGCAGGACACACACAAGGGGAGTCACATTTTGCAAGCAGAAATCCTTGCACTGACAGGACACATTAGTTGAATACCACCCATACATTAGTTGAATACCACCCATGAGATTATTGTAATAGAATATTTTGTTATTCTAAAATAGTTTTAATATTTGAAGATTGACAATAACACCTACCTCCCAAGTTCCTTCAACTTTTTCTGTATTTTACAGTGAACTTTCCATTGCCACTTTCTATCTGGAGTACTCAACTCTTCAAGGAACTTTAAAAAACTGTTCAGTTTATCTGGTGTTCAAATTAGAAAAGAAAATGTGGTGATGGCAACAAGGTTACATGGCTTCAAAAGGGATTAGACATATTCAAAGAAGATAACTCAATGGTTATTAGTCATGATGGCTGAATACAAGCTGCTACAGAGTATTGGTGGTTGGGGAGCAACAGTGGGAGAAGGTTATGTCTTCATCCCCCACTTGTGAGCTTCCAAGAAGCATCTAGTAGGCCACTACAGGAAATGAGGTGGTCTACATAGATTTTTGGTCTGATCCAGCAGGGCTCCTCTTGTCTTCTTATATTCTCTAATTAAATCTAAACTTATTTTTCTTTCTACTGAATCTTTCTAATTTTAGCTGTGTCAGAGTTCAATGTTTTTTTGGCAAGTTTGTTTCACAGAAAGTTTTTAGCAGTATACTGAAAATTAATCACAAACTTGACCTTGATCACTTGGGCACATCTGTTATCTTGATTGCTAAAATTTGGAGTATTAAGAAAATACAGTAATTACTTCTAAAGAAAGCAAGATTTTAATAAAACAGAAAGCATATTTTAAAGTGTATAAACACTCTTTAATTGGTAGTATAAAAGTTTCACTTTTAAAATTCAGAATCAGGCTCAATGGTACCAAATTTCATAGCTTATTTTACTATACTGTAGACTTCATCAAATGAGAAGGATCCACTTGAACCTTGGATATGTACTGTGGGTGCACTAGCCTCCCTCTTTATTTATATTTATTTTAGAAATGTGTATACTGCTTCACAACCAGAAGCTATCAAAGTAATGTACAATAAGAAAAATACAAAAGATTGAAACCCAAAAACTCCTCTATTCAATATAGTCTTACATTGGCATCACTGATAACTACAGTTAAGATTAACCAAGATGTAAGAATTTAGCTAGTGTTAAGAAGTGTTAGCAGTGATGTAGATGTAACACTACTCCAGTTAATGCAAGCTGTGGAAGGGAAGGGGAGTGCAAGTCTGCAGCATGCTTCTGATCACCTAATCATGATTAGGAAATCAAGAACATGTCATCTGTTCTAGATCTCACTGTAAGACAAAAAATAGCAAAAATACATTTATTTGTATTTAAATTTATATACCACTTGATTGTAAAACACCTCTAAGAGATTTACAAAAGACATTAAAATTATCAATAAAACAGTTGAAACCAAGTAATTAAAAACATTTTTAAAAACATTTTTAAAAACAAATTAAAACCAGCAACAGACAAAAAATATACATCACCATCTATGCATCTAGATAGGCTTGCCTAAACAAAGACATTTTAAGCAGGTACCAAAAACAATACCACAAAGGTGCCTGCCTGGTCAATACGCATCTACAGTATACCTAGAAACTGTATGTGTGTGAATAAAGATTATTCAGCTTTTACTTCTGTACAGCACTTAGACTTGGAGGCAGTTATCACAGCTTGGAAGTGATATCCAATGATGTCCACTTGATTGCACAATGGATTTCAGCTTGTACAACAGGACTTTCCCTTCCTTTGTTCCCTCCCTCCACTTCTGTACCCATGCACAAGTTCCCAAAAACTGTTTCAGAGGATCCCCCAACTCTCTAGGCAGATTTCGGGGATGCACAGGGGGGCTGCAGGGGGAAAGAGGAAGTCTCATTATGGAAGCAGGTGATGTTGAATGTCACCCTGCATATATGGTTGAGCAACACTTTCACAGCTAAGCTTTTTTTACCAATATACCAATACCAATAAAAAATCCTCCCCTAAACGGAATTCCACGCCAACATTTTGTAAGAAAACTATGAAGGTTTAAAATGAAGAAACAAACCACAAACTGGTGCTCTGCTACCAAAGCACCTAGAAATTACATTGGTACATTAGGAATATAAGGTCTTTTTCAACCTTGCCCTTGAAAATATTAAAAATAAATCTTACCAAATGTGACAGATTCTGGATTGAGAACAGATTCATCAGAGACAATGAAGCCACCAGAAACAAATAATTCATTGTAAGTACGATTTTTCAAGTCATCCAAACTGTCAACACCAGCAAAATTGACACATGAGAGCCTCTTCAAAGCCACTAAACAAGGTATCTATTTAAAGAAAGTACATGGTTAGAGTATTAATGAGATTAAACTGGGACACAGTGTACACTGGCTACCACTCTTCCCTGTGTTCACGCACCACAACATATCACTACAGCACAGGAATGCCAATAACGGAATTAATTGGTATTTACTAGTTAGGACATTTAGATATACCCAAAGGCACCATGAACTTTCAACACCACTTTAGTGTACAAATATACTTATTTATTTTTATTTATTTATTTAAAATATTTCTATCCTGCTCTTCTACCCTATAATAGGGCACTCAGGGCTGCTTACAAAAATAAAATCAAACACGTACATAATAAAATTGTAAACAGTAAAATCACAAAAACATTAAAATAAATTAAAATACATAAAATACAATTAAAATACATAAAATACGATATATATATACACACACACACACACGTTAGCAGCTGATGAAGGTGGAAGCCGAAACGTTTTATTACACTAAAAACCTCTGTTTTGTTAATCACAATTACGTGTATATACACACACATATATACATATATATAGGGGGTGGTACTAAAGGGACTACAAAGGTAAAATTTAACTAGAAGGCATAAAATCAGTGTCAGGCTCTACCTTCAGTCCCTCCCAAAGGCTCTCCGGAATAAGATCATTTTCAGAAGTCTCAGGAAAACCAACAGGGAGGGAGCAGAGCGGACTTCTTGGGGTAGGGTATTGCAAAGCTTGGGGGCCACAGCTGAAAAGAGACGTTTGGTCTTACCGTGAAAACGGTCTTCTCTGTGCATGTCAAAGATGATATCACGTGGGTAAGTAGCTCCACCTAGCAGTTGAAGGCAGAAGAACACTGTTGATTTTTGTAGGAACTTCCTGTTCTGTGTAGCTCCCAGCTCAGTTCTTGATGACAAGCTAACTAGTATTGAGAGCACTGACAGGAAGTATGACATGAAAAATCAAGCAACAGCACTCACGCACTCTCTGCAAGAGGCCTACCAGGTATCAATTATTGCAGCCCAGCTCTCCTAGGGAGTGGCCCTTTTATCATCTTTGACATGCACAGAGAAGACTGTTTTCATGGTAAGACCAAAAGTCTCTTCTCCTGTGCATGGAAATATGATATCAGGTGGGACATACCAAAGTTGACCCATGTAGGGTGGGAATATTGCTGGGCTGAATTCATTGACAGTCGGAGAGGACATGCTGTAGCAATCTCCTCCCAAAGGCTGCTTCTGCGGGTGCATAGGTATTGAACTTATAGTGTCTAATAAACGTGTTGGGAGTGGCCCATGTGGCCGCTTTACATATCTCCATTAGTGAAGCATTTATCAAGAACGCTGCCATTGTGGCTGCTGCTCTAGTGGAATGAGCCACTATCCTGGCTGGTCGCGCCACTTGCAGTGAAGCGTATGCCAAGGTAATACATGCTCTGATCCACCTAGCAAGGGTGGAAGTTGAAACCTTGTTTCCTACTGAAGCTGGATGAAATGAGACAAATAAACTGACTGTCTTGCAAAAGGGCTTAGTTTTGGATATATATACTTTAAAGGCTCTTCTCACATCCAGTGAGTGCCATGTTTTTTCTATGGGGTGCACAGGGTTAGGGCAGAAGGAAGGGAGCACTAAATCTTGTTGACAGTGAAAGGTAGATAGAACCTTAGGACGAAAGGAAGGTACAGCACAAAGTACTACCCTATCTTTATGAAAAACACAGAAATTCTTATCTACAGACAGGACATTCAGATCAGACACACGACGGGCCGAAGTAATGGCCACAAGGAACAGGACTTTAAAGGATAGGAAATGGAGAAGAACTTGACTTAATGGCTCGAAGGGAGGTTTCTGTAGTGCCATTAAGACCTTGTGTAGGTCCCAAGTTGGGTAACAATGGACAGTAGGTGGCGCCGATAACATTGCCCCCCTAAGGAAACGCCTCAGGAATGGGTGAGAACCCAGTGGCTTTTCGGGAAACTTAGATAGGATTAATAACAAAGTTGAAGCCTGATGTCTCACTGTTTGGCCTGAGTCCCATTGTTAAGCCCTGCTGTAGGAATGAGAGGATCTCTTCAATACCTGCCTTACTTTGATTTACGCCTTGTTTGTGCAACCAAGACAAGGTTTTCCATGTGGCCTTGTATATTAGAATGGTAGAAGGGCACCTGGAGGCCATCACTGTCTTCACAACATGCCTCAGAATGCCGTTATTTAAGAGACGTTGCTGTTCAATCTCCACACATGAACAGCCAGCCAACCAGCCCGGATCTGGATGGAGAAAACGTCCCTGTGATAACAGATCTTCCCTGAGAGGAATTCTCCATGGAAGACTGACCGATACATCAATGAGTTCCAGAAACCAAGGTCTCCTTGGCCACCAAGGAGCCACCAGCAGAACTGTTGCCCATTTGGCTTGGATTTTATGGAGCACTTTGGGAATGATCGGGAGAGGTGGAAAGGCATAGTTGTCCTGGAGGCCACTGGGCTGCAAGAGCATCTATTCCCTCTGCCCACGGCGTCTCGTACCTGGCAAAGAATCTCTTCACCTGGTGGTTGAGGCTGGAGGTGAAAAGGTCTACTTTGATCGTGCCAAATCGTGCCAGTATCGCCTGAAAGGCCAGAGGATGTAACTTCCATTCCTCTTGATGTATCTTCTCCTGACTCAACCCGTCTGCTTGACTGTTGTCCTCCCCTGTGAGGTATTCCGCTGTGAGTGACTCCAGATGTCCTTCTGCCCACTGGAAAATGAGTGAGGCTTCTCTCTGGAGAAGGGGGGAGCGCATGCCCCTGATGGTTCAAATGAGATTTGGCGGACATGTTGTCTGTCCTGACAAGCAATGCCCCCAACCTTACAGTGGGTGTGAAGTGTGTCAGTGCCAGGATGATAGCCTGAAGTTCCAGTAGATTGATTAGAAGGCTGGTTTCCTCCTGTGACCATGTTCCTTGCACCATCTGACCCTTGCAGATGGCGCCCCAGCCTGATAGGCTGGCATCCGACGTGATCACTGTATGTGGAGGATCATAGAATGGTACTACCTTCAGAAGATTGGGTTCGTGTGCCCACCACAGTAGAGACTGATGAGCTGCAGGTGACAATAATACTTTCCAATGCTGCCTGGCTGCTATCTCGTTCTGGAATGGAAATAATGCACACTGCAGGGGGCGAGAGTGATGACATGCCCAAGGTGTCATTTGGAAGGCTGCCACCATCAACCTGAGCACTGAGGCTAGGTGCATGAGGTCTACTGGTGTGGAAGACATAAGGTGGGATACCGCAGCTTGTATTTTGTTGATTCTGTCCTGTGCCAGCCGTATTGTCCCGTTGTGAGTCTATAGTGACCCCTAGATGTACAATGCGACAAGAAGGAACTAACTGGCTTTTGTTCTGGTTGATTAGGAAGCCGTGGTCCTTCAAGCAGGTCCTTCAAGGTAATGTGCACATCCTCCCAGGCCTTGCTTAGCAATGGGGACCGAATTAGGAAGTCGTCCAGGTAAGGAAATATGTGGACTCCTTGCTTCTTGAGGTGGGCTCCCGTAGAGCGTCCCTCACAACTTCCCACCCCTGCACAGTTCTGGTGGGCTAAGGAGAGAAATCCCTTTCTTGGTTTTCCTCGCGCCGCAGAAGAACTCCGGGGAGGAAAAAGGGGTGATTTTTTTTTAAATGGGGGGGGTAAAGTCAGAAGAGGAAACAGAAAGGATGTAAGACAAATACAAAAAACAAATATACAGGCCTGAACACAGAGCAGAAAGAGCTATCAACCGCTGTGTGTGAAGGCAGAAGAGAACTGAGCTGGGAGCTACACAGAACAGGAAGTTCCTGCAAAAATCAACAGTGCTCTTCTGCCTTCAACTGCTAGGTGGAGCTACTTACCCACCTGATATCACCTTTCTATGCACAGGAGAAAGCTCTCTCCCGCGTGCCTGTCAGTCTAACATCTTTTATTCCAGGCACGCAAAGGAGACCAGAGGCAGATGATATTAAATCCCAGGCAAGTACATATGGGCATAAGTGGTCCCTCAGGTATATTGGTCCAAGGCTGTTTAGGGCTTTAAAGGTCAGAACCAGCACTTTGAATTGGGCCTGGAAACAAATTAGGAGTCAGTGAAGTCAATAAAGCACAGGGATGATATGCTCCCTGCACTGTGCTCCAGTTAACATTCTGGCTGCTGCATTTTGAACCAACTGCAATTTCTGAACCGTTTCAAAGGCAGCCCCACGTAGAGTGAGTTACTGTAACCAAGCCTTGATGTCACCAATGCATGTATCACTGTGGCCAAGTCAACTGCCTCCAGGAATGGGCTCAGCTGGTAGACCAGTCTGAGTTGGCCAAAAGAACTCCTGGCTACCACAGCCACCTGATATTCAAGCAGCAGGGCAGGATCCAGGAGGACTCCCAAACTACAGACCTGCTCCTTCAGAGTTTCACATACCGTATGAATTAGATCGGCAATATCTTCATTTTGAATTATTATAAACAATTTATCCAAGTCAGCTCTACTTCTCAAGAACTGCTCAGGATGGCACTCTGTATTACCTAATTTAGTAAGATATTCCTGAAACAAGCAAATACAGAAGGTGTTAAACCAATGCATTTCATTTTATACCTCCAGTGAACATTGTATTGTTACAATGAAACTTAATAAGGAGCTAAACATGCAAGAACATGACTTTACTAAAGGTTATCTAGTCAAGATGTCATGCTTACTATACAGTGATTGTTTTATTTAGCATCCTTTGCAAACTGGATATTTAATTACATATTGTGCCTGCAGCTTCATGATGCTGTTTTAAATCAACAAGCGTTTTTCCAGACTTGCAGCATTCTTAACATATGGAGTCAAAAGAAATGTTCATCTTACCACTCTTTATTTAACCTGTATGAAAAGGAAACCATATGCAATATCAGCTGTTTTTAGCAACTATAAAATGGTCCTTATTTTGGTTTTGATATAGTGTAGGTTGAATCCAGACTTAGTCATGGTTGGAGTACACCCGCTGAAATTATTGGGACTTGTTAGTCATGACTGACTTGGGTTACATTGATTTCAACAGGTGTACTCTTGAGCATTAGTCTGGATCCTACCCTATGTCTACCCTGCTACTCTGCTCATACATAATACTGGCTTGTGTAATTAATTATAAATAGCTTTATATGGTCCTTTGATTATATTCCCAGTGTGGTTTACAAAACAAAAAAAGCCAGAGCACAAACGTATCTCGTAAAATACCCTCACAAATCGGCATGTAGCTGACCTACACACTACAATTCATAAAACAAAGGAACACATACCTTTATTTCTTTACAAAGTGTACTCTCTTGTTCTTCGTGAATGTAGAATTTAACGATGTTTTTTTGGACATCTTTCATAATTTTGAAAATATGGTTGAACAATTCAGGTTCTATCTGATTTATTAAGCCAGTGAGGACTGGCTGGGTTGTAATATTTACATTATCTACAGACTTTGGGTTCTTATCTGGTTGTTGCAAAGCGTCAGCAGTAGTCAAATTTGGATTAGATGCCAACTTTGCTTCTATGTTGGTGTTCACTGGACTCTGTTCTTTTCCTGTATCCAAAATCACCAACTGATTTTGCTCACTGATGCTTGAATCTCCCTCTACGTTGTTACATGGTGGTTCTGGAAACTGCCCCATGTCAACATCACTTGGAAGAGGTACTGGCTCTTCTGATGGCAGATTCAATCCAGCGTCAGTAACTGAATCATCAGCTGGCCCAGGATTACAAGTAAATGGTGCACTGTGGATACCATATGAAGATGACAAAGCAACAACATTGCTGAGCTTTTCACTCAACTTCTCTACATATTCTTGGACAGCAATTTCTGATGCCTGCAAACATATATATTCAGAAAGTCTCATGACCTTTTCTTGGTCTGAAAAGACAGGTCTAGGTATTCCACTGACATACATAACATTCTTTTGCTGCAAAATCTCCTGAATCTTATTGGTAAAAAGGTTGTACTCTTCCAATATTGCTGTTTCGATTATTCCACTTATGGAGTGTTTGCTTGCCGAAAAGTGATCTGTCTCAAGTTCACGCTGATCTTCAAATTTCTCCTCTTGACCTGTATACACTCCATCTTCTATTCTTCTCTTCTGTGTGTCTGAAAATGCAGAGTAATAATCAGAACTTCTTTGCCTGTTTATTACCCGGGGGTCATTTTCAGATGCATCCTTGGGTGGTGAATAAGCCAATGATTCTTCTCGAGATTTCAAGCCTACACAGGAAGAGCCAATACTGTATTATCCAAGAACCATTAGAAGTACACAGTTATAATGTCAACAAAATTAATTCTGTTTTTCTTTTTATAATCTAATCCAATGCCCTACTATTCCAGAATAGCAGCTCACTTAGTCAGGCTTAGGAATCCTCAAACTAATGTAAGGGTACACCTGGTATTCTTACTCAACTGCCTAGACAGATTTGGCACAAGTGCAGCATCTTTGTTCATGCAACAGTAGTAAGTACAACAGTGATGTTGGAGTAAAGCAGGGGTTACCAACCTTTTTGGACCCACATGCATATTTGCAAATCGAAGAAGCCATCATGGGCACCACATACACACACACCACAACCAAACGCACACTGCAACCTCTTCTATTGACTTCAGCAGAATGCTTCTATCAAATCTAATTTCGGAGGGGGAGAGAATGGCTGCCAGGGTACATGCATGCCAGCAAGTGTCATACTGGAGTAAAGCATTTTCCCCCAAAGTATTCTAGTGGCCCAGAAAATAAGTACCCTAATTCTATACCTGTGATATTAGTAGCAAGACATTTATTATTGTAGATAATGCTAGATGACTCTGCCTGAGAGGGTGGTGGCTATACAACTGAAGATATACTTGGATGAGAGGGTGGTGGCTATGCAACTGAAGATATGCTTGGATGAATCGGGAGAGGCGGCTGAGGTGCCAGACAGATGTTTGGGAGTGATGGGCTGGATGTAGACCAATAAACTGAAACTGAATCCTGGAGAGACAAGTTGCTGTGTTCTAGATTCTCAAGTCTAGGAGATGTGAAGATGGCCTATTCTGAATGGGGTTGCTCTCTCTTGGAAGGAGCAGGTTTGTCATTTGGCAACACTCCTGGTTCAGCACTGGCACGTGAGTGCAGTTGGCCTCAATGGCTCTGAGTGCCTATTTCTAGCTCCAGATACTTTGCCAGCTATGGCCCCTTTTAGACACAGATGATTTGGCCACAGTATTCCATGCTTAGGTAACTTCCCAGATCACATTATTACAACACACTACATGGGACTGCCCTTGAAAATGACTCAATTGGTCCAAAATGCTGCAACCAGATCACTGGCTGGGGTTGCTTTTAGAACTCAAATAATCCTGTTCTAAAACAGTTGCACTCGTTGCCAATTAGTTTCTGGCCCCAACTTAAGATGCTCACACTACTGTTTAAAGCCCTAAACTTAGGCCCCAAACATCTAAGAGCTAGAGGGGAAGGGTCATAGTTCAGTGGTAGAGCATCTGCTTTGCATGCAGAAGGCCTAAGGTTCCTGACACCTCCAGGTAGGATTGAGACTCCTGTCAGTGTAGTTATCAGTCAGTGTAGATAATAGTAAACTTGATGGATCAATGGTCTAACTTGGTATAAGGCAGCATCTTATCATTCATATATGGATGACTCTTCAGCCCACAGTTGATTTCCCCCAGGTGACTTCCCAGTGGATGTTGAAAAGCATGGGGGACAATATCAACCCCACGGGACCCCATAAGCCATTGACCATGGGACGAAGCACAAGTCCCCCAGCACTACTTCTGAAAACACCCACAAAGTAATAACTGGAATAATATTGTGCCTTCTAAGCCCAACCCAGACAGGTGATCCAGAAGGATACCACAGTCTGTGTCAAAAGCCACTGAGTCATCTAGGAGAACTAACAGGGCAGTACTCCCCCAATCCTTTCTCTGGTGTAAGTCAGCTACCAGGGCAGCCAAGACTGTTTCAAACCATCCTAATACCAGATTGGAATGGATTCAAATAAAGTAGCGTCTTCCAAGACCATCTGGAGTTGAAAGACCACCACCACCACCCATTCCAACAGCTTGCCCCTATAAAGGCAGGTTTGAGACTTGGCAGTAGCTGTGCAACGCTGCTGGATGCAAATTAGGCTTCAAAAGTGGCCTTATCACTGCCATTTTCAGGCACAGAGGGAACACCCCCTCCCTCAAAAAGGCATTTACCTCTGAGGTCTGAAGACCCAGCCCAGTTCTCTTAACTTCATCAGGAAATATGGACAAGAGTCAAGCAGACAGGTAATAGGTCTCACCCTTTTGTGTGAGTTACAATATTTTGTTAAATTCCAAACATGAAAATAAAGAATACCAGAGAAAAATATAATCTAAATACAAACCACAGATCCCTCAAGCACCAACCACAAAAGTGTTTTCCATTATACCATTCTGAGTAGTATAGCTGTTCTGTAGAATATTATTCTTGTCTGCATATCAGTCTAGTATAACAGTAGTGCATATATTTCCAATTGCACTGATATCACTTGATTTGAAGTACCATTGTCTATAAGTTATTCATACTTGTTAGCAGCTGTTATGTTAAGAAAATCTTTAAACAAGAAGTTTTCCCCCTTAGTCAACACACCAGATCAGTAGTTCCCAATTTTTTCCTCCTTGGACCACTTGAAAATTGTGGAATGTTTTTGTGGGCCACTTACTATTTTTTCTGCCTGTTGTAGCAATTATAATGTGCTGAGCTAGATGCTGTATAATTTTCAATTGTATTTTTACAGATACCCCTTGGACCATCTGAACGAAGCTTGTGGATCACTGGCAGTCCATGGACCACAGTTTGGGAACCCCTGCACTAGATTAACAATAATGGTTAAAGTACCAGAAAACATTAAGCACCAAATAGCTACAAATTACTTGGCAGTTTAATATAACATATAGTGTAGAAATAGGGAATGGACATTATATAGAAATAAGAACGGCAGTAGAAACCTTCAAACAAATCTGCAGAATGCAAATGAAACACTCAAGAACCCCTTCAGCCATAAAGGGGTATATTTTCTCAGCAAAAAAGTGTTTTTTCACATTATTTTTAAGAGTACAATCGATAAGCACATAAGTTAGTCCAGTTGTCACTGAACCAATTCCATACTGACTTATTTTTTTCATTGTAGAGAAACACAAGTTCTGAACACTATTGTAAATCATTAAAATTATGTTGTGAATTGGGGGGAGGGTGTTATATTTAAGAATTAAGTTCTGGTTTAACTGTCAAGCACTTCGGACAAACAGATCAATTGCTAAGGAACCAGTGGGACAAAAATCCACTTGGATGTCCAGTCTATATTAATTTCTTTCAACAGATGAAATACTGGGTGACCCTCTTAAGTATAAACTTTCAAAACTGCTATTCCTGCACGCCCTTAAACCTATTACACTGAGAAATGCTGCTTTAAGTACATCTTATTTTTATCCAGACCTTTTGATCGATTAAAGAAGGTGCCCTGGATTACCAGGGCAGTGTGTTTTTAAAAAATTAATTTAATTTGAAATACTTACAAAAACCTGGTGACAGGCACACCCAGCAGAGGCATTTCCTTCTCTCATCCAAAAAAGGTGAGAATACCTCTTTTTAAGATGGTTTCTACTGCTTCTTGGGTGCATCATAAACACACACTTACTTCAAAAATCCAGGGCAAAGCTCTCCCAAACAGCTGGCATCAAAACCATAATTTCAATAAAACCACAATACAGAGCTAATACAAAGGAAATTTTATATGCAATTTACACAGATGTAATCAATGTATTAAAACTCACTTAAATATCAAAAAAGATTGCTTTAATGAGGTGACAGCCCTAGTTATTTGTTTGTGTCTACTTTGCCATCTACAACTTCTGCAATTATATTAGATACCAGCCTTGCAAATAATTATGGGAGATATTTTGCCCATCTCTTGATCCCTAGTCATGAGCTTCTGTAACATTCTGTGGGGAGATACGACGCCATGAGCTGATGACAGGTATTTGCTGGAAGTTCCCCCAACAACCAATGTTGGGCTGCAAGGCACATTTCCTCTCTTTCTCAGCATACAGGCATAAAACAAAAATGCTGAGAGGGAAGTGGTGGCTTGGGGGATAGGGAGAGAACAGTTGAAGATCAGACTCAAGATAATATGGCTGCAGGAAAAGCCCCACAGCGTTTGGTGCTTCTAACAGGAACACAGTCAGGCACAAAGCAAGAAAATAGTGTGGCTCCCTCTGCTACAATTCAACCTGAATCCCTAGGGAGCCAAAGAGAAGGTTACTGGGTTGAGGAAAGCAGCAGCAGTACCAACTGTGTTAGCTGTGTACAGAGCCCAGTCTAGGAGAGGGATTACGAATCTGAGCAAAAAAGGTAAGAGAAGCCCATAGAAAATCCTACACTGAACCAGGCTTCTTAAATTCTGAGAACAAAAGGCTCACCAGATTTATTCTGAAGCAAGATTTGCCTGGCAGTCTGAGGAACTTCAAGGGTGTTAATCTGAGTCCTGCTCATACCCCCTATATTCACAGGTACATTTAATGCACTTAAGTAGAGTAGCCGTTAAAATGGATGACTCTTTTTACCCAGCTTCTGTCAGTTCTGTCTAAGCTGCTTTGACCTTTGTGCACATTTTTGCTGCAAGTGCTACTAGCTGAGACCTTGACATCATGATAAGAGTAGCAATACTATGAGACCTTGGCATTGTGATAAGTAGCAGATGAACAACCAGCAAGCCAAAACAAAAGAAGAGAGCATATTATGTGTTGATAAGCCAATGCTGAAGTGTGTTGAAGTGACCTGTGTGGAAAGTCACTGATGAAGCAGGGGTCTCAGTTCCATTCTCCCACCCCCAATGGATTATAGTTATTCCATAATCTACATCTTATATAAGGGTTTTACTCTTCAACCACATATGAAATTAGTAGAAAATTACTGGAACAAGTACTTGCCCTGGTCCATTAACTTAACAGTATAAAAGGTGTACTGCATTCTGGTTTGGAGCTATGACCCTCTACTCCAGCCTTTCCCAACCGGTGTGCCTCCAGGTGTTGTTGGACCACAACTCCCATCAGCCTCAGCCATTGCAATGCTGGCTGAGGCTGATGGGAGTTGTGGTCCAACAACATCTGGAGGCACACTGGTTGGGAAAGGCTGCTCTATTCTCTATTCTCTTTTCTTCTGGTTACTGGTTTTCCTTTGTGGGCTTTGCGGATTAACAAGGCTTAGTCTACTACCTTGGAGGGATAACTATGATCTAATATGCTAAGGAACTTTGAACTTTTTCATAACTAGATGGGCAGGAGGTAGCTAGAAAGAAAAGTTATTTACTTTTATTGATTGCTTTGTCAATGTTATACCATCAGTAAACCATTAATTCATTTCTGCACATTATATTCAATTGCTTTAAATTGTTTTATTTTCAAATATTTTATTTTCTATAAACTTATATTGTACCATTAAGCTTTGTATACTAATAATGAGTGCTTCTTTTCCTTTACCATCTTGAGTATGGAATTTTACTGATTATGTTTTACTTTGTGTTTCCCTGGGTTGCTGCTGAGCCAATTCAAACCTTGATTAAACACTCCAACGATTGTCAGTGCACTGGCCAGGATTTGGCATGGTATGCACTGACCATGATTGGATCTCCCAATTAACAAAGGGCAGAGGGTTAGTGAGAAGACCACACCACTGTGAAGTGTAACACATTCCTTCCCATTACCCACAGGAAAGTCTTCCAGAACGCCTTTTCCTCTCAATCAGGCCCTGTGCCAGCAGGCGGCCAGGTTGGGCAATGGCTGAGGGCCCATAGCACTGAGGAGGGCCCTTGCTGCTAGGGCTGGGCTGGTGTAGCTCCCACTCCGTGATCCACGCTAGCATCAGGTCATGAAGCATGTGCCCCACAACCCAATGCTGCTGTGGATTGCAGAGCAGCATCCGCTCTCCCAGGCAATACCCACCCACCCCAGCTGGTGCAGGCTGCCCACACAAATTCCTGCGGTGCCACGTGCATGCTTGCCATCAGCCAAGATGGCAGCAGAGGCATCAACATGCCCTCCACCATCTTGGGTGACAACAGGCATGCACGTGCAGCCCACTATTCCACTGACATCACTGCTGAGATCCCCTGCACTCTGGTGCTCAAGGGCCCACTGCAGTCTGGGGCTAGCCCTGCTCTCAATCCCTAGAATACACAGGGAACAAGGAGGCTGGAACAACTCCTAATTTTGAGCTGTTTCTCCAGACAGGCTAATGATGATGACTTAAGAGCTAAAGGCTTTAACTGCTGGAAGGATACTGTAAGTGGGCCCTTCAGGCAGGAGCCTATGATGTGGGCTTCAATTCTCTCTCTCATGAAAACGAGAGAGAAAACAAGAAAATAATATGCCATCCCTGCTAGTGAGCTCTCTCTAACAACAAAAGGCCACCCACTCCTCTGCATTTCCTTGGTGGAGGGAACACAGTGGAGATCAGGGCTCATCCTTTGTCTAATTTGCTATGGCAGAAAGAAATGGCAAGTCCAGTCAACTAGGAACTTATTTGGAACAAAACCTATTTAAGACAGAGCTCCATTCTGGAGGAAGCGTGTAGGACTGTTTCCCTCTTCTGCCCCAACATGCAACTTACAAAGCGGAAAAATTGTGATCTGGACAAGGTGTATTAAGCTGTTTCTCTCCTAGTTACAGGGAGAAACAGTCTTACTAATCACCTCCAGAGGAAAGTTCTGTCAGACAAAGAGAGCAGGACTGCCTGCTGGGTGGTTTATTTCCCCTTTTACACAAGGCAGAAGAAAGGGGAAGGGCCCCATAGTGGCCTGCCTCACTCTCCCCAGGCAAGTTTGTATTATAACACTTTGAATTCACATTTTTCCATAGCAAGACTCTTTTCATTCCAATGTTTTGTTTTGGAGTAATCTCTTTTCCTTTATAATGTTGATTAGCCCAAAATCCATCATAGTGCTAACTGGCAATGAACAATATGCAAGCTAAAAAATAAATGTGATTGATCATAATTAAACCTGGCATGATATGCTATCTGGTGCTAAAATCCAACTTCCTCCAGAAGTATTTATATTCAGAAAAAACATTTCAGTAGTCTTTTTGGTCAGTTAGCATCTGTAACTTTTTACTGAACATGAATATTGCAAAAAAAGAAAGTGCTACCATACACAGTCTGGATCAGAGTTCAACATGATTTCCTTCAAATATTTACAGTATTAGTTTAACAAGACAACGAAAAAGACTTCTAAAGAAAAGACAACTTTTAAAATGTTACAAGTAACAAAGCAGTACTTGCAAAATTCAGAGCCAAATCAGAAGTTTATACAGTAAACAACAGCAATTATTCTAGTTGCGCTTTTGACCCCATAACACATTCTGCTTTGTTATGAAGGATACCCCAAATCTCTGCAGCTGGTATGTGGGGGGAGGGAAGGTGGAATTCGCAAAAAACACCTTCCCTTATCTTCCATTAGTGGATGCGTCTGCTGAATCAAAAGTCCTTCTGTGAGTGCAAGGACACCAATTGGATTCCACCCACCATGCTTATTTGAACAAGATAAAGAAAAAGGCAGATTATTTAATGTTCTGCTTTGATTAGTAGCAAAACTGATAACAGGGGCAAGTAAACAGTTTTTTCTCTTCTGTTAGGGTATGCTGCTATTAGTTGCCAGATGCAATTAGGGCACCAAGGAAATGTAGAATTCTCCAAGACTCTACTTTTTGTACTTCTACTGTAGTGTCCAAAAGGGGAAATTTGTGCTGGAGAGATGATGATTTATTGCCCACCCTTCACCTGAAAGTCCCAGGGCAGGTCACAACAGTTTTAAAATAAATCATTAAAAACAGTTAAAAACAACTAAAATCAAATCCCAAAAAACAGGATGGAACCTAAAAATATACATCTCAGGTCTCAAAGACCAGAGTAAATAGGTGCATCTTCAGCATTAGCTGAAACTGTACAGTGAAGTTGCCAGGAGCATCTCTGTGGGGAGTTACAATTCAGGGGCTGCCAGAGAATGCCCTCTCCCGGTCCACCATCCCCAAACTCCTGAAGGTGGCAGAACTACCAAAAGGGCCCCCTCTGCTTATCTCAACACCCGCGAGGGTCCTGTAGGGAGATGGGCTATACATAGCTATATATAGAGTGTTCATTTCTGCTATTCAATTCCCCCTCCCAAGGACTACTATGACTATGAAAAAAGGAGAAATGTTTATTTTGTTGGCACTTCTGTAACTAACCTAAGAAACAGCTGAAAGAGATTATTCTAGACTAGGGATATATCTAGAAATTAAATCAAAGCCCAGCATAACCGCAAAACAGTGGTGCTTAGTTAGGATAGCTAAGGCCACTAGGTTAGAATCCCCCAAATCCACACACACAAAAACCCCACCACCCTATACTAAGAAGCATAGGTTAAAGGCAAATTTCTCAACCCCACACACAGACAAGAACATGAAGCTGTTTTCCTTGTATAAGTTAGTGAGAGAAATGATTCACCTCTGCTTGCAAAGGCAAGTGATAATTTAAGAGGCCTCTGGATTTTATCACATTCTATGAATTCAAACAAAGCTAAAAATCCCAGTGCTGCCATTTGTGTAGAAGCACAAAATGTTGTCAGTAAGGTTAACACAAAACCAAATATGTCTTTACCACCACCACAAAGCTTGCAATTTCATTTTCTCAAAATACATAGGCTGCATCTACACTACTGCACCTTGTCTTTTGGTTTTTGCACTGATTTGCCCTTTGTTTCCTATTTGTCCTTCTTGGTGGGAAACTCCCTTGGTAGAAGAAATCCCTTACTGGTGTGCATAGTCAAGCAGATCGGTTCACCATTCAAGCAGGAGTGGAAAAACTCCTCTTTCCAAACAAATGTGCCAGCCTACTTCGTTAACGAGAAAATGTGCAGAACTCTATGACGGGTGCTAACATTGCTTTCCTACCTAATATAAGATCCAGAGATAACTTAGGATTTCATTTGGAACCAAATGTGCAGTACTGCTTCCAAGATGTCATGGGCTGTGTAATGGTAATAGAGACAGCTTCCATATGTATGTATATACGTTTTGATTGAATTATTGAACTTGAGTTGTGTATACATCTTCACAAACGTGTTGAGTACCTTTTAACCTACTGCCACCCTGGGCTCCTACTGGGAGGAATGGCGGGATATAAATAAAATAATAAATAAATAAAATAAATATCACTTTAAGACTGCAGAGTATTGTATGTAGTTGTAGATAACTTAGTCCATGTATTCTGCATATGTAATACGGAACATCAGAAATCAGACTCTACCACGTGACTCATACATGCCTCACAGGATATAATTTGATATAAAAATTATATGATTATCTATATGTACACAATTTATATGTTGGCCCTTTGTATATTTAATAGTAGCTTTATCAATTAAGGTACCAAAGCATTTAATTAAGAACTGTACAATGGGCTTTATGCATATTCAGTATTCAAAGTCAAAGGAGATGTGGTGTTCCAAACCAACCTTTTTCCTGTTACAATTTATGGACTTGAAATTCACTTTTAAGATTACACCTATAAAACTGGCCCCATTATATATGAGTGCATTAAATCAACTGTATTTCTCAAGTTTCCAACTCCGAATATACTTGCTTCGGTGGATTAATTTCCCTAACTATATGGAGAGAAAAAAAATTAATTGGCCCTCAGTGGCCCACTGAAAATTCAATACTACAAAAATATTTCTTTCAAGCTGTCTGGATAGCAAGGAGCAAATGCAATAAAGGCCATCCTTCTCACCTGTTTGGTTATCTCCATGTTTTCTCAGTTGCTCCTCAGGAACTCTTCCTGCCCCTCCTGAGGGAGAGCAGCAGTTAGCAAGTTTAGAGTTTCTCAATATATATATATATAAAGTATATATTTTCACACTTTTTGTGCTATGGCACCAATTTAAAATAGCAGGCCCACTTTAGAGAGTATAAAACTAATAATTGCTATTAATTTGTGATTCATTAATTTCTTTGGATATCATGGAATATCTTTTCATTCTAGAGAAAATTTGAATTCCAGAGTTCATTACATGTGTTAAAACTGCAAGAGACAGCAGACTGGAAATTCCCGTGTTAAGCATTTTGGTGTACTATAGTTTGAGCTACCTAACCATGCCACTGCTGCTTCCACACCCATACTATGTCAAAGACTTTTTGTTCCTCAATGAAAAATACAATATACTATGCAGACTTTTTCTTTAAAGACTGTAAGACAAATATGGAAACCACCACCAAAAGCAAGTAGATCCAGGAATGGTTTAAATATAGTTGCAGGTTTTGATAAAACAAATCTGACACCAAGTATCAATACAACATTTTTTAAAATAATCAATGATCAAATAATGAGATGCAACAATAAAAAGGCATGCTATGGGACAAACTGCAGTTAAAAAAAGAATCATTCAGAAATTTGCATCTCTCTTCCTTTCAGTACATGATCCTAAAATGCTCTTGTGCAAGTCTGGGGCTTTTTGAAAGATTAAGGTAACTGGAGTGCACAGCAATAATGGCTTGTTTTTGCAAAGCTTGCTCCTACAAGGTTCAGTATCATCTTCAAATTATTACACTGATTGACATGGAAGTTGCCTAGGAAGGTTTTGTACACTCCTCTCCTCTTGAGATTTTAAAAACTTATGACTGGGTTGTATGTAATGCTTTGGTCATAAAGAATGGCCACCTGACAACCTCTGCACCAAATCCAACCTGTGAAGCAATTTTATCAGGTCTCTGGTAGTCCTATCAATTTTTGATCACTTGCCCAGTTTCATTCATAAAGAAAAGAAAAATAGAATTCAAGGAATTCACCTCTGAGTGTTGTAGGTAATGTCCTCAGCTGTGCTGGTGGGCATGCCTTTGTAATGGTGAAGCCCTTATACTAGATAACACTAGTAGTTGCTTTCATTACTTTCAACAAATACTATCTAGAGATTTAAGATTTTATGGCCTGTTTGGTCTCTTCTAACTTTACTCCCTCAGTGACAATATCCTAATGTGCCCAATTCCAGCCATAAGCAAACACTATTAGCATAACCTGAGACCAAGATATACTGGAGTATGTAGTTAAATGCACACTTCCCTCTGCTATTGTCAGAAGACACAAAGTTTTACATTTTATACTTACAAAGCTGTTACTTACCTGTGATGGGAATCAGTTTCCAATGCATTTCAGCCGATTCCATATTATTTGAGCAGGAATGCTGCCTGTGATAGTTCTGTTCAATGGGTGTGCTAGGACATGGGCTACAGCCATCAAAGCTACTTACACTCCCTGTACTGGGTTCCTAAACACAAACATAGTAGTTTCAGCTGATAATTATAACTTAACTCATGTTAAAGCTGATCTCAATGTAAAAATATTTTAAGCGTCTATGAAAAGAAATTTGACTTTCTATCAATATAGGCAAAATGTGTTCACCAGTCAAATCACTTTTAAAAAATATTCTTATATTCCAATCTGATGCACATTTACTCAGAAGTCCCATATATTTTAACAAAGCTGACTTCCAAAGAAGCGTTTGCCCTCAAAATGACCTAAGTAACAGTTTTCCCCTTGAAATCCAGTTTGGTTAGTGCCAAATTCAGATTTCACACCAATTAAACCAAATTAATTTAACCCATCTGTGTCATCAACCAGCACAGATCCCCATCATATTACATGAAACACTTATGAACACCTAGAATCAGTTCTTGTATTTACTTAAAACGTGGTAAAGGCTCATTATTATTGCAATGCCACATCTTAATTCTTTGGATTAGGCTTTAAAATTCAAAGACATCGTAGCAATAACAATTTTTTTCCTTTCATTATAAGATCTGCCAATCTACTCCGATATCAACATTCCATGTCAGATTTTTCTCTCCCCCCAACTATGAGTATTCCTTCCTTTCAGTTCCAAAGAGGATATCATGGAGCAGCTAACTCCTCTTAGATTCTGAAAAGAATGCTCACAGTAAACCTAATTTCCTTCTCTCTTCTGGTGAAAGACCTCCTGCACTCCCTTAGTAGAGCCTTGCTGGGGTTGAAAACAACCTTCAACAAGAAAAAGTAGGACAGGACAAGGGTAACCACCCCCAAGATTTAAATAGGCACACACTATGTGATAAACATAAATCCTGATCTATAAATTGGTGAGGATGGGGAACAAGATGGAGTACAAGCCTCAACCAAGTCTTTGCTTACACGTCATCTTTTTACAGATCAGTAGATGAGGTTTTGAGGTTTTTCCTGGCATCCTTGTAGGTGATACATTCACCCACCTGTCCAGAACTCTTATAGCTCCACTGTCAGATACCAGTTGCTAGGAATCAGAAATGGGGAGAGCTCTTGCTTGTGGGCCTTTGGACTGATATAACAGGACTCTTGCATTGTTATGTACTCAACCACCTGAAGACTCAAGTATTATAGGAAAATAAGAAACACCAAATTTATTGGATAATCTATATGGACATCTGCTAGCAACAGCAAAACAAATATGGTTGTCATTAAGTTTTCTTTATTTCTCTGATGTACTTTGTTTTTATTCATTCAGTGATCTCCCAGGGGGGTGGGGAGGGTTTGTTGCTTCAAATGCATTTTATGAACACTGATATATTTGTTCTTGGCAGCTTCAGGCACCCAACTTTTGTTTTCTTTTTTTTTTTCTTATATTCATTGGATATATGCCCACATGGCTGCCCATTAGCTACTAGACTAAGTGCAAGGTTCTGGTTTTGATATACAAAGCCCTATACAGCTTAGGACTAGGATACCTGAAAGATTGTCTTACACCTTATATACCCAATCAATCCTATGCTCTGCAGGTAAGGGCCTCCTGCAGATATCATCTTATCAGGAGGTCTGTTCCACACAACAGAGGAAGCAGACCTTTAGTGTAGTGGCACTTACCCTTTGGAATTCCCCCCCCTTAAATATTAATCAGGCACCATCTCTGTTATCTTTTCAGCACCTACTGAAGACCTTTCTCTTTCAACAAGCCTTTTAAGTAGAGACCTTATCCCAACCTGCATCTGTGTTGGAATTGCTTTTTAAGATGTTTTAAAAGTTTTTTGTTTCAATTTTAATTTTTGTTTTAATATGTTTTTAAAGATGTTTTGTTTTAATATATTTTAAAGTCTGTTTTTATGATACTTTAGAGTATTTTTCGTGTTTTGTTTGCTACCCTGGGCTCCTACTGGGAGGAAGAGCAGGTTACAAACGTAATAAAAAAATAACAGTAATAAATATATAAATAAAACACTTAAAAATAAAAACATAACAAAAACTGCATTATATAGTGTCAGATTATTACTCCAGCTAACTCAACACACTACTGTGCAGTGGATCTCTAAAATTTCAGACAGCAGCCTTTCACAGCTCTATCTAGAGATGCTGCGGATTGAAGCTGGTACCCTCTGTATGCTAAGTATGCACTGTCACTGAGCTACAGCAGTTCCATAGGTTAACCCTTGTACAGAACAGAGCCCTGATATACTCTGCCACAGTCCAACCTTTCCCCTTCCTATTTATGAGGGTCCCCCATATATGTGTATATTGAACTGACTCTTAAAAATAGATGGAAACTCTCCATCATTTCCCCTTGCTGCCATAGCTGTCCTCAGACCAAAACCTCTGCAAAAAACTGTCTATCTCCCTTTAGCTTCCAGATGGTAAACCCAGGATGAAGATTCTGGCCCTGGATAGCAGAGCTTACTAAGGATGAAGGGAGAGAGGGAGGGAGGGAGGGAGTTCCCCACCAGAAGAGGAAAGGAAATTCGATTAGCCTTATCCGTGGGATTAGTTGTCTTCCTCCATCAAAAAAAAAAGTAACAAAAATGGTAGCATGCATCTAGAACATTGTCTAATTATACAAAATAGGGAAAGGGTGTAGTGTAGAAGAGACCTTTGGTCTTACCTCACAACGGTCTTCTACTTGCATGATCTCAGGTGGGTTTTGAGATCTACCTTGTGGTCAAATACAGAATAGCACCATTTGATTTTTTTTTGCTTCGTCTAGCTTTCCCTTAGCCTTAAGAAACCAGTTTTCAAATGACAAGCCATATCAAAACATGGAAAAAACATATATAACTGTAACAGTGCATACAGACCAACAAACCGCACTCTCTGGACACCGGGAGACAGAAATAGATGAGGAAAACAGGCAAAGAACATAACACACATAATAGGCAAGAATATGCCAGTCAGGAACAGTCAGGAACATTTCAGACATCAGCCCAGCAAAGGAAGCACAGAAGGCAGCCTCAGCCATGTAGGGAGAGGCCCTGAGATCAACTTTATATGCACATAGAAGACTGTTTTGTGGTACAACCAAAAGTCTCTTCTCCTATGCATGTTTAATGAATTCAGGTGGGACATACCCAAGCTGACCCATAAAGGGTGGGAAGTTAATGAGGCACTGCCTGTAACTTTGGGCAAACAAACTGCAGAACCTGTCTCCCAAAGGCTGCCTCAGCTGAGGCATACTTATCAACGTTGCAGTGCTTGATAAATGTGTTCAGAATAGCCCAAATGGCCGCCCTGCATACCTCATGAAGAGGTGCATTAAGCAAAAAGGCTGCTGAGGTGGCTGCTGACCTGAGAGAATGTGCTATGATCTTAGCTGGCAAGCCTTAATCCATGTGAATAAAGTGGAGCTTGAAATTTTTTCCCCAACAAAAAAGGGTGAAAAGAAACAAAGAGGCTTGGTTCTGGAAATGTACACTTTCAGGGCCCTACACACATCCAAGGAGTGCCACATCTTCTTGGTTGGGTAGCAAGGAGAGGGACAGAAGAAAGGCAGCACAAATTCTTGCTGACAGTGGAAGGCAGAAAGGGCTTTAGGACAGAAAAGAGGATTAGTGTGTAAAATAACCTGTCCTTTTGGAAAACGCAGCAGTGCTTATCCACTGATAGAACATTCATCTCTGATACCCATCTGGCTGAAGTAATTGCCACCAGAAACAGCACTTTGAAGGATAGTAGACGTAGAGGGTCGGACTTAAGCAGTTCAAACGGTGGTTTCTGAAGCGTTGTCAGCACGTTGTGAAGAACCCAGGATGGAAAACGGTGCTGGGTAAGTAGTAAAGATATGCTCGCTCCATGCAGAAAACACCTCAAATAGGGATGTGAACTTAAAGGCTTATCTTGAGACTTTGAGAGGATGGCCAAGAGAGCTGATGCTTAGCAACAGAGAGTGTTAGGACGTAGACCCATTGCCAATCCATCTTGAAGAAAAGAAAAAATTTCCTTAAGAGCTGCTCTCTTCGATATGCAACATTGTTCCAGGCACCCTGCTGAAAAAAACTTCCACTTACTCTGATATAACCTCAAGGTGGAACAGATACCCAAGTAGTGCTCGCCTGGCAGCACTGGCTCAATTGCCGCAATGTCCAGGAGATGGTGAATAGCCTCCTGAACTCTGGCTCTCTTGACCAGATTTGTTGGAAAATGAGTTGGGATGAACCTGTGAGGTGGCAACACAGTGAGTTCTAGTCGGAGACCCTGTCTTAGAGTCTGCAGCCCCCATCGGTCTTAAGTGATGTTGCTCCATTTCTCTGAAAAATTCTGCAGACTACCACCCATGGGGGGAAGGGTGTAGTCAGAATTGGTGTTTGTTCCCTCATGTCTGCTGACTGGAGCCAGGCTTCCTGGAGAATTGCTGCTGCTGGCTACAGGGAGTGAAAAGCTGCCACCCCAAGGGTGAAAGGACCAAACATCTCTGCCCTTGCCTGTTTGCCAAAAGGAATGGAAGGATTGGTTGAATATGGGTGATAAAGCTTGTGAAAACTGCGCTTGTCCTCCCTCTTTAAGGGATTGCCTTATTTTTAATCCCTGGACTCCACTCAAACCTTCTCCAAGGCTGCATCCCTAACAACCTGCCTCCTGTATATGGCTCTGAAGCCAGGTTGGAGCACGCAGTGAGGTCCGCGTCCCAGTAATGAAGCCACAAGTTTCTTTGGGCAAATATGCCAGCCGTCAAAGCCCTATCTGAAAACTGGGCCACATCCATTGAAGAGTCTACCATAAAGGCCCCCGGTCGCGAAATTTTATGTAGGGATTTTTGAACTTGGGCAGGATCCTGCTGAGAATTGTTGAACAGCTCCTCCAACCACAGCATAGTAGCTCGTGCAAAGACTGAAGCTGAGGCCACAGTCCTTATCGACATAACATTGGCACTGAGTCCTCACCAGAGGCCTAAGTCCAACTTTCATTCCATCACATCCTTGACCTTTGCATCCAAATCTTTAGGATTTAGGGAGTGGCTTACTAGACCTTGCAATGGGGCATCAATGAGAGGGAGCTTCAATTGGTCTATACATGACTGCTCCATAAGATAATACTTATTTACAATGGGTATAGACTTTTTGTATTGTCAAGGTGTGTCAAACTCTGTTTTAATGACCTTCAGAAGCAAAGATGGGAGCTTGACCACTTGAGACTTTGGCTTGGGGTCTGGGTATGTAGAAGCCACTCTAGAGGATGAGGAATCCTGTGAAGGAGCCTCCTCTGTACTGTTCAAGTTGAGAGTCTCCATGGCCTTACATAGAATGGTAAGTAATGTTGTTCCTGAAACACCTGATTAGAAGATACATCTTCCAACTCAGACTTCCCACTCCACTCTTCCTCATCCAGTACAATTAAATCCGTATCAACCTCCTCTGAACCTTGAGCAGAAGATAGCTGATGAACCCTGCCCATGGATACCGCATGAAGGTCCAGCGAGGCATGCCTATGAATCCTCAAATTTGCTGAGGATGTGTAAACTGGACCTGAGGATTTGGGGTCTGAGCAGACTGAGGCAGCTGAGCCCCTTGAAATGGTGTCCCCTGAACCTGAGGATTCTGGGGCTGAACAGACTGAGGCACCTGAGCCCCTTGAAGCTGTGCCCCTGAGGACAGAATGATGACATTAGGATTAGGTACAGCAGCCAGTAACGGTTGCAATGTAGCAGTCAAGTCTTTAGACAGGTCTGCTAACAAAATCTCTTTCAGCTACACTAGCATGTCTAAAGTTACATGCAAATGCACAGGAGGGGGATGGGAACTGCAGACTCTCTGAGGAAGTGTGTTGCTGAAGCGTTCCCACCAAGAGGGATGCTTCAGAGGACAATGGGAGATAGCTAGACAGCATAGTGGCTGAGTCCCCAAATCCACAAAAAGTATCAGGAGAAGACCTAGTAGAGAAGATTGTTGCTAAATGCCTTCTATGTTGGTCTCCTTCCTCCCCTGATAATTGCTCATCTCTTAGAGCCCTACAAATCGCCCTCAGAGGCAAGCTACTGTGCAGTTTCCCACCAAAACAGATTCTCCATGTTGATCAGGCTAGTATTCCAGTGAAAATAACATGGGTCTAGTATCTGGCTCCTCACGGTCTTTGAGACCCGCTATAGTAAAGGGCTGAAGAACTGGCATGAGAGTCACTGCTGACCTTACTGGGGAGTCCCTTCCTATGACCAATGAGACTGCCAAAGCACCCTCTGGCCTGCTGGAGGGGTTGGCGGTAGCTGTATGAGTTCCTGCTGCACTTGTAGAAGCGAATTGGGAGGCAGGAAGTTGCAGTAATGGCGGCAGCAGCCAGGCCTTCCTTACTGGCACAGCTGACTTTTCCTCAGATTTCCCCATAGTGGGGCAGGAGATCAGATGTAGCACATCTGGCCAGCAAGCAGAGTGGCAGTTGGGCGGCTACGGGCTTGCTCTGCCAGTTTCATCGGCTGTGCTGTGCTTTGCCGGTTCTCCAGCCATTTGGGCAGCTAAGGGCTTGCTCTGCTGGTTTGTTGGCTGTGCTTTGCCAATGCTCCAGCCATTGCAGAGGAGAGAACAAAGTGCAGAAAGGGAAAATGGTGGAAGTTATAAAAATAAGTGGTAACAAAGTTTTCCTCCCCGTTAGTATAGTAAAAGACAGAACGCACACACAAATACAACATAAATCCACAGAATACCAGTCTGAAAGAAGGGCAGAATCACAGAAGCGAGCAGAGAGCGCAAAGAATTCAACCACACACAGTGAAGGATGAACAGAAAAACTGTTTTCCCGAGGCTAAGGGGAAGCTAGAAGAGGCAAGAAAAATCAGTGCTATTCTGCCTTTGACTACAAGGTGGAGCTCAAACCCCACCTGAGATCATCTTGCATGCATGGGAGAATACATAGTTATTTCAGTTGATAATTATTCTTCAGTTTCAAGTTAAAGCTGTTAGCCACTTCAATGTATTAATTTAGCTGACACAAGTGCAGTTGGTTCATTACAACAAAGCATCTTCATGTCAAGGTATCCTATCATACCACTCTTATTCCTCCCCGATTACTATAATTGAGAACTGTATGTATGAGAGAATTTTCCAGTGATCTTACACAATCTACCCTCTTTTCCTTTTCATCACTTCACAAGTTGGGTCATTGTAACAATCAGATTATAAGACTCAGAGGCCATAGACACAAAGGCTAAAAAATAATCCTATTTTATATTCTCCAAAAATATATATTGAGATTTTGAAAAATAGTAAAAATAATATTCTTAAAGAAGTTCTTACTTTTAAATGTAATGCATGATCAGTGTATACTTCACTGACAGAAACATCGGCAGAATAAGGCAAACATAATGCATTGGTTTCTAGCTTGACTGGGCTTTTAAGGTCCTTGAACTGAGTGTTTTCAGATTGTGCAGTATGATGGTCAGGTTCTTCCTTGATCTGTGGTGGAATGGAGTTGTACTTAACAGTTTGCCTTGAATAGGTTTCTACTGAAACATGTTTAACCATTTCTGAAATCAAATTTAGGACACCACATACAGCTATGTCAGGAACAGGAGGATCAGCAACATTTTGCTGTCTCAAATCTGTATCACGTCCACCAAGGTCATGTATTATTGAAAGAAGTGATCCTGATGCTCTTCCCCCTAGAAACCAGGAGAGGAGTGGGGAAAGGGGAAAAACCAGTAAGTTATGCTAAAAATTGTTTGTCATCCTTTAGTGAGTTAACACAACTGATATAAAATACATTATTATATAGACAATTTATAGACCACTTGCTCAAAATAAGTATCTTCAAGCAGCGAACAGGTTCATTTATATATAAAACATGGCTAAAATACACAAACCAGTTAAAAACATAAAACTATCCATAAAACATTAGAACAAATATAACTAATTTATGTGTCTGAATAGGCAGAAAGGTTTTCAGCAGGCATATAAAAAGATAGTGAAGGTGTCTGCCTAACACATAAACCATCTCACCAGGAGGTCCATTCTGAACAACACAGGAAGTGAACCTTCAGCATTGTGGCACCTACCTTTTGAAATTCACTCCCGTTAAATGTTAGACTGGTGCGCTCTCTATTGCCTTTTTGGCACCTACTGAAGACCTTCCTCTTTCAATAAGCCTTTTAAACAGAGACCTTATCCCAGTCTGTATCAGTACTGAAATTGTTTTTAAGATGTTTTTAAACAATTTTAAAATTGTTTTTAAGATTTTTTAAAGTATGTTTGCTTTAAGCTGTTTTTTAGTGTTTTATCGTTTGTTATTTGCCACCCTGGGCTCCTTCTGGAACAAAGGGCAGCATATAAATTTAACAAACAAAACAAACAAAGTCAATAGACAGGGAGTTGCAGAGTTCAGGTGGTGCCACACTAAGGAGCTAGGCCAGATCTGGATGGACAACAGGCCCCTGGAAAAGTAGGTTCAGGTGAACGGGAAGGTCCCTGCCTGAGCTGACGGAGGTGCTCAGAGGTGGTGCTAAGAACTCTTAGACTCTTGGTTCTGGGAGACTTCAACATCCATGCCAAGGCCACTAACTGTGGGGCAGCTCAGGAATTAAAGGCTGCCATGACCATGGGGCTGTTCCAACATGTCAGCAGGCCACACTCTGGGTATTGTATTCTCAACCAGGCAGGAAGAGGGTGATTTGAGTGTGGGATATATTAACTTTAGCCTCTTGTCATGGTCAGATCACCTCTTGTTGAGATTTAGGCCACATTCACACAATTTATTCCACTTTAAACAGCCATGGCTTTCCCCAAAGAATCCTGGGAACTGTAGTTTGTGGTGATGGGAGTTGTTAGGAAACCATACACCTAATAGAGCTACAATTGCAGAGTGATTTAACAGTCAGTCCCTCTTCCTAGTGAACTTTGGGAATTGAAGCTCTGTGAAGAGAATAAGGGTCTCCTAACAACTCTCAGCACTCCTTCACAAACTACAGTTCCTAGGATTCTTTGGGGAAGCCATGACTGTTTAAAGTGGAATAATTGTACAATGTGAATGTGGCCTCAGTGCTTTTAGCTTCTTTTCCCTTCTGCAGAGGCGGGGGACCTATTAGGATGGTCCGCCCTTGGAGGATGATGGATCCAAATGGTTTCCAGATGTCTCTAGAAACTGGCTAGTATGACTGGCGTTCCTAGTGAAGCTCTGGCTGATGTGTGGAATACTCTGCTGCCCCAGATCATGGACACAATCAGCCCTGAGGACACTCTCCCACTTGATAGAGCCCAGTTGATTGCTGATACACACCAGAGCTAAAGACAATGAAACAAGCTGGGAGACAGCTTGAATGCAAGTGAAGGAAAACTCCAGATGAATGCAATCGAACACTGGTGAGTGCCCATTATCAAGCCTACTCCATGACAGTGAAGGCAGCAAAGGCGATATACTTTGCCACTTCCATTTCATCCATACTGTGCTATCCAGCAGAGCTTTTCTGGATAGAGTGCAGCCTTTTGCAGTCTGGCCCAAAGGAAATGGTAGAACCTCTGGTGACTTGCTGTGACTTGTTTGCAAAACATTTTGAGGATAAAATTACTTGCATCCAGTAGGACCTCAACTCCACTGTTCTAGCAGATGAATCTCAGGGTGTCCAGCACACTAACCAGTCCTGTTGTGTTGGATGATTTTCAGTTAGTAAAGCTCAAGTACATGGACAGGGTGCTTGATTCAGTTCAGGAAACCACTTGTGCTTTTGACCCTCATGGCTGGTAAAAAAATAGCACGGAAGGAATGGCCAGATGGGCCAGGGAGGTGATTAATGCCTCCTTGCAAGAGGAGGAGGTCCCCCCTTCTTAAAGAAGGCGGTGGAAAGACCACTTCTTAAGAAATCCTCCCTGGGTTCAGAAAATCGAAATAATTATTGGTTGGTCGCTAATGTTCCCTTCTTGGGCAAAGTTCTTGAGTGCGTGGTTGCGGGTAGATCCAGGCTCTCTTGGTCGAAACTGATTTTCTTGATCCATTTCAATGAGGGTTTGATTCCAGTTTTGGCATGCTAACTGCCTTGATCGCCCTGTATGACCACCTTTGTCAGGAGAGTGTGTCTCTTTTAATCCTCCTTGACCTTTCAGGGGATTTTGATAGCATCAACCATGGTATTCTTCTGGAACGGCTATCTGAGTTGGGGGTGGGTGGCACTGCAGGTGTGTTATTCCGGCTCATGGAGCCTTTAGTATGGGGTCCCATAGGGTTCAATTTTATCTCCCCATGCTGCTTAATTTCTACATGAAACTGCTGAGTGGGGTCATCCAGAAATTTGGACTGCATTGTCTTATGCTGATGATATGCAGTTCTATCTCTCCTTTACATCTAGGAGTAGCAATGGATGTACTACATCAATGTCTGCCTCAGTAATGGACTGGATTACAGCCAACTGAAACATAATCTAGCTAAGACTGGGGCACTGTTGGTGGGTTCCCTAGAGCAGATGGGTGGGGCACTGGCAGCTCTGGATGGGGTTATATACTCCCTTTGAAGGAGAGGTGTGTAGTTTGGGGGTGCTTCTGATCCACTACTGTCAATTGAGGCCCAGGAGGCTTCAGTGGCGTGAAGTGCTTTCCATTAGCTTTGGCTGGTGGCCCTGCTATGTCCCTATCTGGACAGGGATGGCCTAACTTCTATTGTCTATCCTCTAGTAACCTCTAGGTTAGATTACTGCAATGCTTTATATATGGGGCTGCCTTTGAAGACAGTTTGGAAACTGTAGCTAATGCAGAAGTTAGCAGCCAGACTGCTGACAGGGACAAGACATTCAGAATGTATAACACCAAGTCTGCAATGGATGCACTGGCGACCAATTAGTTTCCGGGCCAAATTTAAACTGCTGGTTTTGATCTATAAACCCTTATGTGGCTCAACACCCCAACACTTCAAGGGCCACCTCTCCCCAAATGAACGAACGTGGGCCCTGCATTCGCCATTTGAGGCCCTACTTCATTTGCTCTCTCCAAGAAAGGTGCGGAGGGTAGCAACATGAGAATGGGCCTTTTTAGTAGTGGCTCCCCATCTGTGGAATGCTCTCCCCAAGGAATCATGTCTGGTATCATCACTGCCTGTTTTTAGGCACCAGGTAAAAACATCCTTATTCACCCAGGCTTTTGGAGCTGAATTTTGTTTGTTTTCAGTCAGGGTGGGGAAAAACTGGATCTTGTTTTTATATATTTCATGAGGATTTTAGGATGCTTTTATTCTTTTTTTCTATCAGTTTTTAATGTTGTACACTGCTCTGAGTTTCTTTTTGGAAAGAAGTAACTAATAAATATAATAAATAAATGAATACAAAAGGTGCCAAGGGTGGCTGATACTGAGCTCAGCCAGGAGGCAAACAGGTCTATACACAGGAGACCCCTTTTCTGGGTGATCTGGAGAAACGCTTCCCCGTGTAAGGCCTCTTCTGTTCCTTGATTAACTAGTAGCTAGTGCGTTAAACACATTCTGAATATAGATGGTCCACATTCTCCATATGGCTGGAGATGGCACTGCATACTGATCTATGTAAGAGACTGATCTATGTAAGGGGCCAGAGTGGGTCCCCCAGTGTTTGACAAGGGCTTTGGCTGCAATGTTGTCTGTCCTGATTAAGACATAGGACTGATACCCGTGGGAAGCCTGCAAGCAGGACCTAAGCACACACTTGTGATATTCAGAAGAATACTGCCTCCAATAGTGGAGGTAGAGCACAACCATCAAAAATGTTCCAAGATTCAGCTTCATTGGATGTCCATGAGTTCTAGCGTTATGAGAGATAACTTTTCTTTATCCACTTTCCCCTTGCCATTCATAATTTTATACACTTCTGTCATGTTCCCTTTTACTCGCCTTTTCTCTATTAAAAGCCCCAAATATGCTGCAAACTTTCCTCATCAGGGAGTTGCTCCATCCACTTGATCATTCTGGTTGACCTTTTCTGAACCTTTTCCCAACTCTGTATCTTTTTTGAGGTTACACAACTAGAACTGTACATAGCATTCCAAATGCAGTTGCATCATAGATCCTTGGTGTCTGGCAAGGTCCATCAGGGAGACTGGAACAGATGATTGACAAGATAGGACTTGTGCCTGTAGCTTAGGCACTGTCTCCTGAGACAGGAAGACTTGACTCAGATGTGTCAAGGACTATTCCCTGGTGTTGAAGGCACTGACTTTGATCTAGGTTCCTCTTTGCTTTGCTGACCATAAACACACAGTCTTCCAGACAGTGAAGTCTGGCCTCCATGTCCTTCCTGGCCTTGGAAATAGATGAAGCTTGGACCAGTAGGTTGTTGAGATACGGACTCCCCAGGGGCAGAGGCAGCCACCAGTGTGACCATGAGTTTGCCAAATACTCAGTGAGCCAAAAACAACTCAAAGGCATTGTCCAATATTGGAACTGATTCTTGTTATGGACAAAGCAAAGCAAGGATCAGTGGTTAGTCCAGATCAGGTGTAGATATGCCTCCATCTAGTCTACTGACACCATGAAGTCTCCAGGTTGTAGAGCCTGTGATGGATCCAAGGGTCTCCACTTTGAATTTCTTTGGAAGCACAAATTTGTGCAAAAATGTCAAGTTCAGGATGGCATGGAAAAAGTAAAGAACACAGAGAATATCCCAGAAGATTGCTGATTTCTGGAACTGGCTCTGTTGCTCCTATCTCTAAGAGGTGGACAATGGTGTCTAGTGCCCTGTGGAGCTTCTCTGGATTGCGCAACTGTACAGTGGTTCACCATTTGTCCCTGGGGATGGCTGAGAATTCAATGGATGAGTCTCACAGTGTCTAGGATCCACTGATCCAAGGTGGAATCCATTGAAGCTGCCAGTATATGTTGTAGACGGCTCCAGCCTTGAGTCCCCTGCCATCATGCATAGTATTGCTTAGGATTCAATTTGGTATAGTGTTGCTGCTTACTGAAGTTCCCATTGGAAGAGCTGGAGTAACTTTGGTGTTTGGAGAAATTCTATGGAAATGGTGTGTGGTCCTGTAGGGAATCGATATCCACAGGGACAAAAGAACTGAGAAGGCTTCTTACATGAATTGTGGTCCTCCTGCTTGTGGGCACAAGGAAGAGCCTTCTTCCTTTCCTCAGTTTCTAGCCATGGCTGCATAGGCTACAGCCAGAGCAGAGTACTGGATGGCACCCATGGAGGAATCTGCTAGGAACTCTGCAGTCTTGGCCAGTTTGCTGAGTCCTTACCCGATGTGTCTGCCTTCAGGTGGAACTTCGGAAATGAGTATTTTTGCTCACTTAATGGCAGCTCAAGCCAGGAAGGAATTAGCTGTAGCTGCCCTCAGGACCACGGTTACTGCCTCATGGGCACATCGGAGGGTGGCATCACTGTGCCTGTCACTCTGGTCTGTCAGAGTGCCCTCCTCTTCCTTGAGAATAGCTGTTTTAGCCCCCAGTGATTGGGCAGAGACTGATTAATCAGTGGTGGTAACCTGAAGGCTGTCCATAATGGGGTAGGCAGGGAGTAGAGCTTGTTAGAAACAGAATGAGGGACTTAAGGTTTGGCTGGATGTTCCCATTCCTCCACAAGGGTATATGTGAAAAACCTGAGGAATGAGATGGTTACGTATTGGGCCTCTGATCTGGGGAACACATCTGAGGAATCCGGATCAGCTCCCTCCTGCTCCTCTGGTTATTTGGTTTCTTTGGGGGTTTGAATTCAAGGGACACCATGACTTTCTTTGCAAACCAGAATGGGAAAGAAGTCTGTCTAATAGAGGTGCTTAAGCGGGGGAGATCATCTCCTGAAAGCTCCCCCTCCTTCCTCCCCCACTCTGAGGAGTCTGACAGGACCAGAGCTCTCTCCCTCAAACCTTGGGGAAAATGGCTTGAGGTGCTAGGAGCGGTTGATAAAGAGAGGCCATGCATAAAGTGTTTGTGCTCTCTTTGCACTTTATTTTCTGTCTCAACCAGGAGAAAGTCCTTGCTCTCCCCGCACCTCCCCCAGCCAGGCTGCCGCTGGATGAAGTGGAAGAGGAGGGAATGTAGAGCGAGAACTCAGGAGAGAAGGATGGGGAGCGATAGCTTCGGTAGTGGTGGTGTGAGTGCTTCTTTTTGTGAGGGCGGAACAGGCAGAGAAACCATCACCTCGCAAGCCACTTACTTTTTTAGCCAGAACATCATAGCAGAGGAAAACCCCTCTGAACAGGACTCTGCTCTGGGAGATTATCTAGGTTCTCCCCACCCACCCCGTTTAGTAAATGGGACCTGGGAAAGCAAAACCATTTGTGAGGGAATCCAAAATGCAATGGATTTCAGTGTGGCTAATGTGTTTCTGAACTTAAGCCCATCTCCCTTATCCTCCAGTCTCTTTCATTTACTGAAATGTCAAGAGGACAACTGTTCAACTGACAATATTAATAGAAAGCATACTGTACCAGGTCATGAAATATAAATAAATATAAATAAGTAGCAAAAACTGCATACATACAGTTCACACAAGCAATAAAATTAGTAGTTAATACAAATTATTGCCTTTCTGAACACAAATATTAGATTAATTTAGTAAGATTGATTCTAATTAAGCAGGTCCTTCATGGAATTCCATGCCTGCAATGAATTTCTAGCTGTGCTAGGACTATACAGCAGCAAGTTCCTGACACAGCTGGCAAAGAAGCAGATTAAGCCATATACTTCCAAAGTCAACAGTAGCATATGAAAGCACTTACCTTCATATAGAGAAATGTCTTCTGAAGAACCACTAGTTTTTAAATGTTTCTGTGGTCGCTCTCTCTTAATATCCAGCTTTCGTTTCAGTCTGCTTTCGCTTCTGCTATCTTCAGTGTCAGAGTCTCTATCTACATTTTTCTTCTTACACTGAATTAAGTTAATCAACTCTTTGATACTTTCTTGATCATAGTCCCCAGGTTGACCAGGCTTTCTCTTGACAACTACACTTTCACACTTAGAACCATTTCTTTTTCCAGCTTTTCTTTTTGTGTAGTCAGATTCTTCTTCTGTGGCTTCATAATCTGAAATAGGACTGAACTGCTGAGGCTTTCGATAACCATCCATTATTTTTTTGGCTTTAGAAACAGGAATTTGGTAGGCTTCAGAACCAAAAATATAGGCGTGCAAAGAGCTTTCAAGGTTGGATTTGTTTTTTGGTGCACAATATAGACGCCTTTTCTCATCCAATGTTGTGCTATACTCATATAAAATGAACTCTTTATATTTACTGTATCGTTTCACATAGTCATTTATGTACTTTTCCACCACAGTATTTAAGTCAGATTTAGGGTCTTTACGAGAATGAACATAACCATAATGTAGCGACTGAATAAATATTGTAAGTTCTGGCATCACCACATGGGCTTCCTGCAGTGTCGACATATTCACACTTTTCTGTTCATTTTTTAGTGCTATGTTCAAAATAAAATCAGAAAGACAATTGGGACGGGGAAAATCAACCATTTAAGCAAGCAACAGAACTATTAATGCATATTTAACTTATATTCTGCCTTCCCTCCAAGGAGCACACAATAGTATACACAGTTCTCCTTCATCATTTTGTCTTCAAAACTACCCTTTGAAGTACATAAAAGTGCACAACAATGACAAGCTTAAAGTCATCTAGTCTGCTTCATGGCCGAGTGGAGGATCTGAACCTTCATACCCTGAGGCCTAATCACTAAACCACACTAGCTCTGGGTTAAAAAGCAAGCATCAATTACATTAGGAGATCCATCGACAGCAATTTACATTTGCAGGGTATTATAAGAAATCATTCTTCTCCCCATATTTGTGTCTAAGAGTACTGGACATATGGAGGGCGTGCCCAACAGACGAGACCAGCCTGTGTTTCCTGTCTCCAGCCAAAGAGGGTGGTATAACCCACCATGTCCTGTGCTTACCACCTCTGGAAAATCATTCTTCTTCCCATATTTGTGCCTAAGAGTATCCCATAGTTTTGAGAATAGCCTTTATATGTTCACTGTCGGGTCTCTTTGTATGGCATTTCTGGTGCTACAGTTTCAAACCATACCATCATAAAACTTGAAGGAACCCTATCATAAAATACTCATATAGCTTTCCTATTCATAGCGCTCTCCAAGTAAATTCATCATTCATTTAAAGATTTTATACTGATTTTCATTTACAAAATACCAAAGTGGTTCACACAATAATAAAACATAATTATAAAAATAATCAACAATAAAATCATCACAATGGCTGGAATTAACACTGAGTGTCAGAGAAAGCCTGGGTGAACAAGTATGTCTTCAAATTAGTAGCAAAAACACCCCACAGTTGGTGCTCACTTGATCTCAATGGGTGAGCATTCCACATGTTGGGCACCATATTTACTATATTAATCTTACATTCTAAACCAAGGGAAAAATCATTTTGAACCTCATAAGACAGGATGGAGAACCTGTGGTCCTCCAGATATTGGTGGAATGCAACTCCCATCAGCCCCAGCCAATGCTATTTGTCAGGGGAGATGAGAGTTGTAAAGCAGCAACATCTCTAGGTATGTTCCCTACCCCTGTGATAAAGGGTACTTCCAAAAGCCAATGATAAGATAGCAGGAAATAGGATTTCAGCTCTAAAGATAAATTTATGATAGACAAATTAACCAGATTTAGAGTGGCTACCCGGCTGACAAAGAGTTGCAGATGCCTGGTGAATTGCATCACACAACATCTCATGACTCACTTTTTATAGGTTATTTTTATCAATTTGAGGGGAAAACATATTGACTCTAAATTATTCTAAACATATGAATTCCACAGACGCTTTACATGGCTCTTTTAACCATTATTTGTAATGTGTTAAACTGCTTGCAGTGCTGCTTCATTGTGTGCAGTAGAAGGGACACCACTGAAACTGATGACTCCTTTCCTGATTCTCACTTTGTGTGGTAATTGGAGCTGTTTGGGAGTGGTAGTTTGAGGTGGTTGGTATGATGTTCAGAAGTTTGCTGCTTCCTGTATGCAGCACCACCTTCCTCTCCCTCCCAGAAAAGAGAAGATGGCAAACTTTGGAACAGCAGCAGCTTTCAAAACTTGCTCAATTTTAAAGTAGAATACTTCTTTAAAAGTGGACCGGTAAGAAACTGTGCTTGCTATGACTAGATGTCAACAAGTTATGTCTTGGGGTGCTTTTTTTCAATTATCTTGAGTGTGTGGCTGTGTTATTTATTGGGGGCAGAGGGTCTGGAGTACTGAAATATTGCTGCGGGGGGGGGAATTCCATGCTGTATTCTGTTCATGATGAGTTCTTTTGTTGCTTTTCATTGTTGGCATGAGAACTGAAACAATTCTTTATTTCCTACGCTTTGATGTGCAATATGGACTGTGATGCTTTGAACTGGTGGCGTGAGACCTGGTCTTATTGGTTACTTTGTTTTTGTTTTTTGGAACAAAGTTGGCCTTCTCAAATGTGGACCTCAGGCTGAAAGTAGTTCCTTGCCACTGACACAAAGTTTGACAGGCACTGCCTGCACCCTCCATGTGCACACATTAAGGGGTGTGGCTCCCACTTTCCCAGTCACTTCATGTCTTCAATAGTAAAGGACAGTGGGCTGTTTGCACAGAGGACCACTCTGACTATAGTTGCAGGTAACCAGACCTGTCCTCCTTTGTGGTCTCAGTATAATCTCATGAGACTAACAAGCATAATTAACACAGGTGAAGGCAGGCACTAGGACAGCAAACTGCTGAACACTACCTACCAGCATCTGCCAAGGACCTCATATCCAAATGATAGTGACAAAGGTTGAGGGCTGCAACCATGTTGCAACGCAGCAGACATCTGGCAACAGGACTCCATGGCAGAAAGCAGAAACCATCTCATGGAGTATGGCTCCCTCTCCCATTGGTTCTAATGAAGAATTCAGATCACTGGCTTTGTTGCATTTATTTTTTACCATACACTCCAGTTAGTGCCGCCTATATGAATGCTTGTATCTACCTTTAAGAAGTAGTTACTCTCATTGAAATCAGCATCATATACCTTTTAGAATTCAGAAACCATCCTCCCTTTAGTAAGTGGCTACACCCACATGAGTGGGTGTGCTCTTTATCTTTCTTCTTTTAAGAGTCAGCTGCTTTTAAAAATTTAGTTTGTTACACTGATGAGGCACGAGCTTGTTATTTGCACAAGGTATTCCCAGTCACCTATTCTAATCCTTTTTTCCATTTTCTTTGTTATGGTTTATCCTACTTAGTTAATAGCTCTGTTTAAATTTTCTGTGTTGAGTTCACATGTAACCAGTTTTAGTTTTTGAAAGGTTTTTAGTGTTCATTTTTCATTATGTTTCATTTTGGTTGTCCTTTCCTTATTAATTTCAGTATTTGGCCAGCATCATGCAGTTTTTTATTTACTTTGAGCAGATATATGTATGTACTTCTTTCCACATTTTAGAATATAACTGATTTTAATGGTGTTTGTATATATACTTTTGCAGATTGCCCTTGACCAAGGGTTGCATTAACACCTAAACACAGTGGGCTGCAATAAAAAATTATCATTCAAAATTCTCTACCGTTTGCTGGTTTGGCACCTTGAGGATCTCCCTCTCTTTGGCTGCTGATTTTAAGCATAACCCTGCTCCCATGTATCACCAGGTAAACTCTTAGCCTAGCTACAGTCTTCCTGTAAGAGGCACAGAACCCATGTGTGGGGCTTCCTAGACACCACAAAGAACCATCATTCTCTTCTCTGTTAAGACAAACCACTATTATTGATCCTTTGACTAAGTCCATTCTATGAAGAGTGCATTAGGACGTCAGTCAGTCAGGAAATCAAGCCTACAGTTCTAACCACAATTACTAGGAAGCAAGTCACTTTAGTCTACAGAACTAACTTATGAACGTATGAACTGATTAGTCACAGCAAAATTTGTATAATTATCAATTCTGCATTCCTTTATTGATGTTTTATTGTGATTTTAAATATATGTAAGCTGCTTTGACTGGTTGTAAACCTCAGAAAGCCAGGGTTGAAATCTCATAAACAAAAATAAAATAAATAGTAAGTATTAAAGTTTGAGGCTTATAGGATAGTTTCTCTTTGGCAGCATCTTGAAGACCCACCATATAAGCCCTGTCACCCCTCAGGAGGAGAAAGGAGCTAAATAGCATTCTTAATCCTCTTCTGCACTGTACTCTGTCACTGCCAGCAGATAAGCCTTCTCATTGGCCCCCACCACCTAGCAAGAGCTACATATTACATATGCTCTGAGAGGTCTTTCAATCTCAAGCGAAGCATCCAAGGCCCTGAGGTATGTCAGTTGTAACCATATCACCTTGGCAACAAAACAGACATCCAAATCTTGGTCTTCATCTTGCTCCTCAAAGCCTGCTGATGGTCATGGCCAGCAAGCCTCCTGACTGCGCTCCTGCCCAATGTCAACAGGAAAACCAAGGCTGTCTTTACTGTCTTCCCCCCACTCCCCTTGCTCATGTCACAGGGCTAGGTCGCTGAACACTATTTTTACATCTGTAGTATTGCATCAGCCTTTTAAGTGGAGATCTTTATCGCAGTTTGCATCTGCATTGGAACTAATAACTGTTGATGTACATGGAATTGTTTCTAAATGTTTGTTTTGTTATATTTGGAATTATTTTTACACTTTTCTTGTTTTATGGTTGTAACTGTTTCACCTGTTTTATAATTGTTTGTTTTGTTATAACCCACCCTGGGACCTTATGATAAAGAGCTGATAAGGAAACTAATAAATATTACACTTAACAAATAATATACTTCTACATTAAAGATTTAAAACTTACTTGAAGTCACTACACCTCTAGGATTCCGAAAGAGAAACAATGCTTGCAGAACATGAGGCTTTCCTGTTCGGTTATCTGATTAAAAAAATGCAAACCATAAAATAATGAAGTTGTTCATTAAAAGAAAAGAAACTAAATTGTTGATGAAGAAACAAGTTGCATACCATATGGGGAAGCCATTTGATAAGAAGAAAGCAGCAAGAGATATCCCCTGTCTACAAGCGGTTTTATAATAACCTGAAAAAAGGAAGTTTACAGAGTTTACACACCATAAAAAAATGCTCCAACACTAAACATATTTTAAATTTGGAATACCCACTGAAGTGTACAGCAAGGTGACATGTACTAGACTGCTCATGGTGTATTGTCAAAAAATATAAGCTGACCAAATTATTCTTGGAACTCTCAATGTAACAACTACATACATAGTAAAGTTATGAAAAGACTGTATACTCACTAGTTTGTCTGTCTCTAGCCTTTGAAGTAAACCTTCCAAATTACTTCCTGATCTAGTCTTTTCCACAACTTCATACAGACTACAATACATTCCATTCCTGAACTCTGAAAATGCAGAAAAAACAACTTCCATCAGTCTCCCCTGCAAAAGGGCAAAGCAAGCAAATATCTGTCTATATTTGCTTGAGTCCTCAGTAACACAAGCAGAAGCTACTTGGAATTCAAGCTAATATAGATGGATCCCCTCCTCCCTCTGCACTCCCCAAAAGTTGTCTTGACAGGGTAGAGATATTCTTCTGAACAGGACAGGATATGGGGGGGCTGCTGAGGAATAAGGGAATCACACAAAATTGATTAGAGCTAACTTGTGTGAACACTATTCTGTTTGCAACAGAGCTTCCCACACTTCATTCCACGGTGTTTAGAAGGATTCCTTCACACACACACCCAAGAGGTTTTGGGGGACATTCAGGGGATGGGGAGGGGAAGGTCCTCTTGCATTCTGTTTGCACTACTTATGTTCCAAGCCATCATGTATTATTTAGACACACATTTCTAGACCGCTTTTCTATTTAAAAACAGCCCAGAAAAAGAGTAACAATATATAATAAAAACAACAGATAGCAATATTTACTCAGAGATATAAAGTTTTTTTAAAATGCATTTAAAAAATATATATGTAAAGCCAGAATAAGCAACAATATAATAAACCACTAGAAGTCTTGAGGGGGAAAGGGTTTGACCTGGAATCAAAAACAAGTGTTGGTATCATTCTCAAAATGTCTAGAGAAAACATTCCATAAACATGGCAACACCCCTATAAAGGCTCTCCTCCCAAACACCACAAACCCAGTTTCTACTGGCATAGGACCTCTGAAATGCATCCTAAGTATAAGGCATGCTCATATGGGAGAAAATGGCCCCTTAAATACCCTAGTATGAAGCCATTTTGGACTTTTAAATGTCAAAACCAGTACCCTGAATTCAGCTTAGAAACACAATGGAAGATGATGAAAATCTTTTCAGATGCTTTTATGTATGTCCAGGCTGATATACTCCGAACAACTTAAAATTTTCTGAACCATCTTCAAAGGCAGCCCCTACATGCAACATGCTGTAATAATCTAACCTGGAAAAGAACTTGTAGCTGTGCCAAAGCTTGTTCTGTCTACCAGCAGCTGAAACTGGTAAAGGCATTTAATGCCACACATAATACTTAAATATTCCAAATGAAGGCTGGATCTCTAACAGCATACCCAAGCTGCAAATCTGCTTCTTAAGGGCAAGAGTAACCACATCAAGAGTAAGCAAGAAACATCTTTCCACATCAACTGAATCACCCACTAGTAGTATCTCCCAGCTTGCCCAGATTGAGTTTCAGTATTAGCTCTCATCTAAGTCCATTACAGACACTAGGCACTGATTCATCACTTCTACCATCTCAATGGATTTTGATGCAAAGGAGAAGTAGAACTGGTTGTCACCAAGATGCTAATGAGACAAGTCTCCAGACAATTTCTCTCAGCAGATGCATGAACACATTAAACAGCATTGGGCTCAAAGTAGATTCCCAAGAAACACGAAAAGTCATGCCATCTCCATTATCTTCTAAAATATACATGCTAGGTAAGAGCAGCCATCACAAAATAGTACCTCCTACCCACATTCCATATAGAAAACCCAGAAGGCCACCATGGCTGGACAGTACTGAAGGAGCAAAACCAAGAGATACAGAAAAACCAGCAGAACTGCACTCCCCTGTAGCTGTGGATTGTCCATCAGGATTACCTAGGCAGTTTCAAAGGCAAACCTGAGCTTGCATCCAGATTGAAATAAGCCTTGCTATTCCGTTTCATCCAATAATCCAGTGTCTGGAGTTGCACCACCACTACATGCTCAAATATCCCTGTCCCAAAATGGAGATTTGTGACCTGCCAGTTATTATATTGATCTTGGTCCAATAAATATTCTCATGGAGAAGCCACACAGCTGCATCTTTCAGAGCAGCTGGCATAAACTGATGAATTATCTTCTGAACTAAGCCAATCATCCCTCATCAGTTAGCAGTTATCAACTGCAAAAGACAAAGACTGAGCAGACACATGGTAGGCTTTATCCCATAAAGCACACTGGCAACTGTTTGCTTGGATGAATTTCAGTTATTGCAATCTGAGACGTGGGCAGACAGAGCTCCAAGAACTCTGTGTATATGTACAGTAACAATGGCATTCAACCAACAAATTGGATAGAATGTGAACGATTTTATCAGCAATTGATTAGTATGCACATCAATGAGCTGTCAAGAGTTCTCTGATCTTCCTGTAGTCTACACCAAGTAGACTCAATACCACTTGAAATAGTTCTACTGAACAATACTACGCTGATGCAATAATGATGGAAATGCATTGCATCTTTGCCACCGAGTGAGTTCTAAAATGAGCACTAGGCTCTTGTTTTGTAACCACCTACCCTGCTGCTTCATTACCCTGATCTCACCAGTTTACCAGTGACCTAAACAAGAAGAATGCATAAAGGCATCCAATAGTAAGGATAGTTAATTAGTAGAGATCTTACCTTCCCTTTCTCCTGAATACATTTCTTTTTGCAACACACGTGGAGATACACGCTTTGTCAAGTTTTCGATGCTCATAACCAACTCTACATCAAGTTTTTCAGGTCTGTACATCAAAGAATAAAGAAACTAGAGGTTATCTTCTCAGCAGATATTATCGCATTTTTAGCTAATATTATTCTTATATCATGTTTAAAAACAGAGTTGGAATTGTGCATAGAGCTAGAAAAACTTTCTAGCAACAACAAAAATTGTCATATGTCTAGAATGGGAGTGCTCCAGACTTTCAAGATTTGACATAATCTAGTCTAACAAATTATGATTTGAGGACTGCTTTTGAACGTTTAATACTTACAGTTTGCAGGGAAGCAAAGGACGCATTTCTGATTTCAAAGCAGCATGGCATACAAGCGTCCCTCTGTTTAAAAGCTGTCCTTTCCATAAGGTGTAGCTTGGCTTACCTACATTAAAAAAAAATCAATTTTGTTGTATTTCTTATAAAATTGTGCTTTGAAGATACAAGTAGAGAGTTAAAGTGGGATAAATTTATATCCCAAATATTGTAGCATGAGAAGATTATGTAGAAATGACCAGACAACAGGGCTGTGGAGTCGGAGAGTCAGAGTCAATTTTGGATGGAGTCGGAAGAAATGTACCAACTCCGACTTCAAAATAAATTTTGATTGACAATTTTTTTACAATATAAATTCAAAATGTCAAAGAAGCTTCCCATGAAGTCACCTGTAGTTGAGCATTTCACCATAACTCAAGATGGAAAACGTTTTGTGTGTCAGTGACACAGGTCCCAGATGAAGACAAATGCTGTGATGTCAAGATCAGAGCATATTCAGGCAGCAATAAAAATGCTCCTATGAGAGCTTCCAATTTAAAAAGACATTTACAGCCCTTTCCAGGGCGGTGGAGTTGGAAGCAATTTTGGGTGGAGTCAGAGTCGAAGTCAGACAGTAGAAAAATAGAGGAGTCGGAGGTTTGGCGTACCAACTCCACAGCCCTGCCAGAGAAGCTAAACTTTCTTCAACAATAATTTTTAGTTGGGGCAGAAGGGTTTTAACATTGTCACCTCTCCACAAAAATTAGATGGAAAGTAAAAAGTATCATTGATAACATGAAGAAATGGATCGCTCAGCCTTACATTTAACAACTCCCCAGGTAGCCATAGGTGACCAGAAATTTCATGCAGGCAAATGAGTCAGCAAGCAGGGGAGAAGGGAGGGAAAGTCCCCTCCTCCATATCCAGTATGGAAACTCAGGAAACTAGCCTTCTACCAAACAGGCTGGTAGAGGAGGAACACAGGTGAAGGATGGGCTTCCCTTCCTCTGTGGCTTGTACAGAAACTCTTACCAGGTCAGTAACTTTTGTGGACTTATTTACAAGGCTGGTCTAAAAGGTAAAGGTGTCCCCGCACTTGTAGTGCGAGTCATTTCCGACTCTTAGGGTGACGTCTTGCGACGTTTACTAGGCAGACCGTATGTATGGGGTGGGATTGCCAGTTCCTTCCCCGGCCTTTCTTTACCCCCCAGCATATGCCGGGTACTCATTTTACCAACCACGGATAGATGGAAAGCTGAGTGGACCTTGACCCCTTTTACCGGAGATTCAACTTCCTTCTTCCGTTGGAAGCGAACTCCGGCCGTGAGCAGAGCTTCAGCTGCGTTACCACTGCTTACCACTCTGCGCCACGGAGGGTCAAGGCTGGTCTAGGTACTCAGAAAGTAATGGACTTTGGATATTCTGTCTTCAAGGACAGAAATGACTCCTCCTGCAAATGACACCTCACAGTTTAAAGTGTTTTATTAGGTTCCCCTGAAATATTATAGCAAACTACAGAACTTACAGACACTATTATACAGTCATATCACACTACTTTGGTACCAGCGGATGAAAACAGTGAGGATTAAAAATGTTATTTACCATAAAATTCCAATCCATTAAATGGAAGGAGAGTAGACTCCTTCATAAAGTATCAGCTTGGCTCCACTCCCATAGACCAAACAGCAAAAAACTCTTCGCACTAGTAGCATGCACCAAAGACCATAGAGACTGAGAAAGAGCAAACTGCTGGGGGGGGGGGGAGAGGCACAAATAGTAAAGAGAATAGAATAACAAGGTCATCCCCACCTCCCCAGCTCTCTGTCTAATCTGGGCTCATGCCATGGTGCCCATAGGTGTAACTACTTTCCTTCCACTTAATAGAATGGAATTTCCCCATTATCCATAACGAAGTTACATTACATCCAGGGTGCTCAAGAACAGTGACTTTCTTGATGAACTCCTCCATGTGGGAGAAACCTAAGCATGTACTTCCACCCAAAGGCAGCTTTTGTTGAGGTTAAGATGTCACCTTCTTGAGCTTTGTGAAGATGTGCCCCAATGTACATATGTCTGTCTTCCAAATATCCTCCATGGGCTACCTTTCACTGTTATCACAGTGGACTGTTTCAGGCATCAAGGTCAAACCATGGTTTGGTTGACAGGACTATGTCTCAGTTCCCCTTGCATGCTCCAACTCATTTCCTGGTTCATGATAACTACCGTGCTGTTATAAAAAAATGAATTATAAACCTCTTTTTAAGATTCTGGATACACTTATGCACTCACTGACGTCTTCCTCTCCTGAAATGAGACCCCCTAAGATGACCCGAGGGGACGGGTCTGAGCCTGATCCTGAGTCCCTGCTGACGACTCTTACCACACTATCAGTATACGGGTCCGAACTAACTCCTTTAGTGCCTTTGCCTGCTTCTAGACAACCCCTGAATGATTGCCTAGCCAATATTGGTGATCGACCTGAGACACAATTGCAACATTCCTGTGATACTGGCGATTCAATGGAAACACAACTACAACTTTGTTCAGACGTACCTAAGAAGGAGCAGACACCCAAGAAGAAGTCTAAGAAGGAAACTAATTTGCTACCCTCTGTTCTTGAGACATCTACTACACCCCTTGTAGCTTTGTCTTCTGGGGGTGTTAAGGAGTATATGGTCCCTCAAACAAAGGATGAAACAGAATGTTGGTCTTTACGACTCAGTCGGAACAAGATAATCTTATCCTTTTTCCCATATTCAAGTAATACTGGTCAATACCTGAATCGAAAAACTTACATTTTTAAAGTTTTACAGTCCTTGAATGTGGTCTCAATTAGAAGTGATGATATAGTCAAGGTTGAAACCTTGAGTGACAATCCCTCTACCATGGTAGTATTATTAACCTTTAGATCTTATAGTATGGTTAATACATTTTTAGCAAGAAGATCTTGTTTACTGAGGTTTGGCATCCAGGTGCAAAGACGTTTTACTAACGTAGCAAGACCACGCCCTTTATGCGTAAAATGGCGCCGATTCGATCTATCACCTCAAATTCAGCCATTGGTTATGGAAAAACAGCCTTGGATAATTGTGTATCTATAACATCCACTCACTTTAATATCACTAGTAGTGATATTGTTGTTTTGGACAGTTATAATGACTCTGCTAGCCTTTCATCTACGAGCACCCCAGCTCAGTTGTCTCAATTGTCATTACAGTCTTTTTTCCAGGGAGATCATGAGGACAAAGTGTCTGCCTTCTCTTATGGTGAAGCAGATGAGTTGTTATCTAAATTTACCAGCTTTTCTGATACTGCCCAGCAAGATATTATTAACGACCTACAAGAACTTTTAAAATCCTTACAGAGCAAAAGGTTGTTGGTCAGATCTTTTAAGGATGTAGAATTGGCTCCTCCCTGTAAAGCCCAGATGACAGAACTGAATACTACTCATTATAGTTTGCACAATGTAGCTTTAGTACACCAAGAGGATTCTAAATCACCTTGATGTTACATGAGTCAGCCAGTTATTCTATCTTCCTTATCTAGAACGATATTAGGGAATTCTAATATGAACTTGCCAAAGTCCCCAAGGGATCCTAGCTTTGGAGAATCCATAACAACTTTACTCGGGAATGGGAGATATGATATGAAGAAAGTCTCATATCATTTTAAGAGGAATCAACTTCATCGCTGGCTATCTATTCCTACTCGACTTCCTCAGCCAAATAGACAGGTGTACTTGGAGGACAATTCCCCCGGGTTATTAGTCCTGCTTTTCAATGCCAGGTCGGTGAATGAAAAAACTTTGATCATTCAGGATCTTATCCTGGATGAACGCACCGACCTGATATGTATTACAGAGACCTGGTTGGATAAATCTGGTGGAGTCAATCTCACTGGTCTTTGTCCACCAGGTTTCTGTGTACAACAGCAGGCTAGACCTGGGGGACAGGGAGGTGGAGTCGCAGTGGTCTATCGTGACTCCATCTCTATGACCAGGTGTCCTCTCCTGCAATCTATCAGGTTCGAGTGTGTGTACCTAAAGCTTTGTGGGCGAGATAGTTTGGGGATTTTACTAGTATATCGCCCCCCCTTGCTGTTCAACAGTTTCCTTACCCGGGCTCTCTGGGTTGGTTTCGGGGTTGTTGTTGGAGTCTCCCAGACTGTTGGTTCTGGGAGACTTCAATGTCCATGCGGAATCCTCACTCTATGGAGAAGCCCGGGATTTCATGGCTGCTATGACAACCATGGGGCTATCTCAATTAATATCTGGCCCCACTCATATAGCAGGTCATACCCTCGACCTTGTTTTTTATGCGGGACGGAAGGATGATGATCCAGGAGTGATGGATTTTTCAATAACTCCGCTGTCATGGATGGATCATTACCTGGTCAGTTTTAGACTAACTGTGACTCATACCCTCTGCCGGGAGAAGGGACCTATTAGGATGGTCCGCCCTAGGAGATTAATGGATCCGGTTGGATTCCTGTCAGCTCTTGGGGAATTCCCTGTCCCTCAAGTCAACGATTCTGTCGAAGCTCTGGTCGCACTCTGGAATAGTTAAATGACCAGGGCTATAGACACAATCGCTCCTAAGCGTCCCCTTGTGCATGCCAGAGCAAAATCAGCTCCTTGGTTTTCCAGCGAGTTACTGGCGATGAAACGCACTTGTAGGGGTCTAAAGCGATGATGGCGGAAAACTCGCAGTGAATCTGACCGATTTCTCGTTAAAATATTTTCTAGAATTTATTCGGCTTCAAGATGATCTGCGCAAAAGGCTTTTTCTACGGCCTCCATTTCTTCAGCCGTCAATCAGCCAGCAGAATTATTCCGAGTGGTCAAAGGTCTACTTAACCGCGATCACTCCGAAATTAATGAGGATTCTTCTCCAACTCGTTGTCAAGAATTAGCCACGTATTTCGCGAACAAGGTCGATCAGATCCGCTCCGACTTGGACGCCAATATTAATGCAGTCTCTAAGGATGTACCTGTGGCCTCTGTCTGTCCTATTAAGATAGATTCTTTTCAACTTGTTCAACCTGGAGATATAGACAAGCTTCTCGGCGGAATGAGGCCTACCACCTGCCCACTTGACCCTTGTCCATCTTGGATCTTGAAACAAGCTAGAGGTGGACTGGCCACATGGGTATGTGGTGTAGTTAATGCCTCCCTTCACCAAGGCTCTCTTCCAAGTTGCCTGAAGGAGGCGCTTTTAAGACCATTGTTGAAAAAACCCTCCCTAGACTCATTGTGTTTGAGTAACTATCGACCAGTCTCCAATCTACCTTTTCTTAGTAAAATAGTGGAACGGGTGGTGACCATTCATTTGCAACGTTTCCTAGAGGAAACGGATTATCTCAATCCATTCCAATCTGGTTTCAGACCTGACCATGGGACTAAGACGGCTCTGGTTGCCTTGGTGGATGACCTTCGCAGGGAACTAGACAGGGGAGTGTGTCCTTGTTAATTCTCCTGGATCTCTCAGCGGCCTTCGACACTATCGACCATAATATCCTTTTGAGCCGCCTAGCCAGAATGGGACTAGGGGGCACTGTTTTGTGTTGGCTCCGCTCTTTCCTGGAGGGTCGGACTCAGAAGGTAATACTTGGAGACTCCTGCTCAGCTCCTTGGCCCCTGACTTGTGGGGTGCCACAGGGCTCTGTTTTGTCTCCTTTGTTATTTAATATCTATATGAAGCCGCTGGGTGAGGTCATCCAGAGGTTTGGAGTTCAATACCACCAATATGCAGATGATACCCAGCTTTATTTCTCCTTTCCTCCTGATGCCAAGGAAGCCATCCAGCCCCTGAACCAGTGTCTGTCCTCAGTGATGGATTGGATGAAGGAGAACAAGTTGAAATTAAATCCAGACAAGACGGAATTGCTCTGCGTCAGTCGTGGGACAAACCTGGAAATAGGGAACCTACCTGTGTTGGACGGGGTTACACTCCCCCTAAAAACTCAGGTTCGCAGTTTGGGTGTGCTTCTGGACTCGGCTTTGACCCTGGAACCCCAGGTCTCTGTGGTGTCCAGGAGCGCTTTTGCCCAGCTAAGACTGGTTCGCCAACTGCGCCCGTTTCTAGAGACATCCGATCTGACGAGAGTAACACACGCCCTAGTTACATCCCGGTTGGATTACTGCAACACACTCTACGTGGGGCTGCCTTTGAAGACAGTTCGGAAGCTTAAACTGGTTCAACGTGCGGCAGTGAGAATGCTGACGGGGGCTGGCCTTCGGGCTCGTACAACCCCCCTATTACAACAACTCCATTGGCTGCCGTTTTGCTTCCGGACTCAATTCAAAGTGCTGGTATTAACCTTTAAAGCCCTACACGGCCTGGGCCCTGTCTATTTGTCCGATCGGTTGCTTCGTTATGAACCCTCCCGTCTTTTGAGGTCCTCTGAGGATATACTTCTCACGATCCCTTCAGTCTCACAAGCTCATTTATCAGGAACCAGAGATAGGGCGTTTTCTGTTGTCGCTCCTAGACTCTGGAATGCTTTGCCAGCGGAGGTACGGTTGTCTTCTTCAGTTTTGGCATTCCGCCGCCAGGTTAAGACGATCCTTTTTCGGACTGCGTTTAAATTGAACGTGGAATAGGAATTTTAACAAATTATGTTGTAAGCATTAGTTTTTTGTATGTTTTTAACTATATTGATTGCATGTAGAGGTTGTAAATTTTATTGTGTTCTATTTTATCCTCCGTTATTCGCCGCTCTGAGTTTCTGGTTCAAATAGAGCGGGCTAGAAATAAATAAATAAATAAATAAAGTTTACCATGAGATCTGAAGTGGGCAATTCATGTTGACCACAAATCAGAAATAGACACCATCGTTTAACCACCATGACTCTTCTCAGAAGTGTAGTGTTGTTGAGCTTTATATCGTTCCCAAATATGAACTTTCAGTCAGACTTCATCCCCTATGTGGCATACATAGCTGTCAGGAAGCTTAATTCTGGGCTATGAGGGTCTCCATCCAGTTTACAATTCCTTTATCTTAGAACATTGCCCCTGGGTTCTGACTGACAAGCCAAGAATCCTGCTCAAAACAGACTGGTATCCATTATGGGGAGACCCATTTTGGAACCTGCAATGGCATGTCCTCCAGACAGAGATGATGTTGGATCCATCACTATACCAACCCTCCAAACATCTCTTGGCTATTCTGTCCTCCTTTGGATTCCTAAAATGGAGAATCTCATGGAATGGCTCATGTTTTGGTCACTGGTACAAAAGGAGTAGCAAGTATGTATTCTTCATTCTTGCTCATTAAAGGGCAACTTGCTCTTGTTCTTAATTATTCCTGCTTCCAGTGGAGGTCCACAGCTTAGACACTGAATCAAAAAGAGAGCCAAATGTCAGGTCATTGTAGGTTTATTAATACCACTGTTGAAGCCACAGATTCCTCCGTACTACATACTGCCAAGGCTCAGGCATCCAGATACATGGTTATTCATCATGAGTCAGCCAGAAAGGCTACTCACTCACTCACTTTTTGAGCCTCTCTTCTGAGTGTCTTGGACTTCAGAAGAGCCCAGAATACATAGCTCTCTTTGCCCATGGAACAAATGCTCCTAGTTTATTAATTTAAATTGACACGTAGTTTTGTTTTCTCCTTTTCATCAGATCCAGGTGATGTGGATGCTTCCCTAAAGGAGTCTCTGAGATTAGAGGTGCCCTGGGCAAGTGAATAAATTTATGCCCTATCCAGTTAAGATACAGTTGACAATGGTGGAGGACTCAGTGGATCAGCTTGCCAAGGGAACACTAATCTTTGAAAACAATCACACACTTATGATCAGGTTTGTAATCTGAGAGTGCTCCTAGTCCCACAACATTGCTCCTGGATTCTCAGCGGCAACTGTGACCAGGACGGAAGTCTATGAACTTCAGTTGGTCTGCCAGATATGTCACTACTGGAAGGCAGAAACCTGCTCATTCATACTGTGGTGAGCTCCAAAGTAGACTACTAAAGCATCCTTCATCATAAACATAGCTGGTACAGAATACTACCCATCTGTTAACATGGATATGCAGGCAATAACCAGTTACATCAAGTCTGAACTCATTTACACTTCTAACCAGTTTGTTTTCAGGCTCAATTTTAGGTGATGGATTTGATATTTAAAGCTGCATACAGTCTGGGTCCCAAGGATCTCAGAGGGTAACTTCCATTCAAGCCCCACAAAGCTATAAGATCTACCCAAGAGGCCATACTATAATTTCCTTACTTTAGATAGGTACACTTGCCATCTACTAGTAGCAGGGCCTTTTTTGCAATAACCCAGGAATTGTGGGATGTATGTATATGCTTTTTCCTTGTTTCTTTATATTCAGTTGGAGATGCTAATATTCTTATAGGCATTTGGGAATAGAAGAATTCTTACTGGTTTTAACAGTATGTAATTTTGTTTTATTTGTTTTATCATTTGTGTTATTGGTATTTTTAACTTATTGTAAACTGCCTGTCGAAAGGCAGACTATAAATATTGTTAAAAGATAAATGTTGCAGACAAGGAAAGCTTCGGCTCAAAGGACAGCAAAAACTAAGAATACCATGTACTAGATGGAGAAAATCCACTCCTTCAGAGTAATGTCATCACCTTTCACAATAAAAAAGTCAAAGTCTGCTAAGGCTTGGAGCTAGGGGAGAGGTGTGGAGTTCAGGGAAAGGAGAAGATTAAACTGGAGACTCTGATTGATACTTGCTACAATTCCAGACAGCGGTCAACATTGTGAATTAAAAACATATTCACTAATGCAGCCTATCCCACTAAGGGCTAAAGGCCTGAGCTAGAAGTAGCAAATGGACAATATTATTTCCAGAAGATGATCAATATGACGTGTACAGCATTTAGGAGCTGAACTGGTGGCACTTTAGATTAATTTTGGTTGGGCTGTGCAGGATCCAAAAGCTCCTTAGGCAGCAGTACCTAGAGGATGGAACCTTAAAGAACAACAGAAGGAAGGGGGGCTTTTTGAAGGAACTTCAAGCCACTAGAAACTAGAATACATAGTAGAGAAGTGCTGGAGGCAATGTGCATTTCAGACTTCATGAAATAAGGGGAAAATGAAGTAGTACTGTGAAAGGCAAACCACTCTGATTTACCAAATCTTTTCTTCGTCAGAATTAATTAATTTAAAGCAGTAAGTGGGAAGCTCAGAACCATATTCAGCAAGATGTATAGCAAAGGTAATGCAGAACAGCTCTAACATAGTATAGCTGAAGAAAACCACACAGGGACAGCCATCTTGATCTATTCTCTCCATCATGTAGTTATTAGTGGGTGTTTTGATGCCTCATCCCATGAAACAAGGTATCCTTAGTTGCATGATTATTCACTGACTGGCCCAAATCTGAACCCAGATGTGTTCATTATTATCATCAGATTCCACTAACACAAGAGCCCAGTTGGCATGTCATTCTAAGCCATACTTAAGAACAAAACTAGTTTAATGTGAACCCAAGATCTCACTCTGCTCCTCACTCCTACTACTCCTGGGAAACAAACTAGAGTATGGCCTGTTGTAACGTCCAAATCCAGGCTTGTGGTTTGTTTCTCTGCAAGCACACCACAAACAGTAAGTCAATACCAAGCCTTATTTCCTGGTGACAAGGCAGCTGCAGGAGAGTAATGAGAACATTTTTGTTTTTGACTATCATTTAATGTGGCATGTGAACCAGGCCAAGGGGGAATGGGCTATAAAAATTACACACCTCCCCACCAAAAATTGTCTTCTACCAAGCAGGCTGGTGGAGGCAGGACAGATCACTCTGCCATCCCTGTATCTATCTGTTGCATTTACATGCTGGTTGTGGAGGAAAAGATTTTCCTCCTCTGTGGCTACCATGGAAATCAGAGGAGAAATGGAGCAATCCAGCCCTTCTCTGTCACCATGCTCACCTACCTGCATGGAATTCCTGGTTGCCTATGACTATCAGATGAGTTGCTAAATACAAGGCTGAATTAAATGCTGGATTTTAAAAGGCAGACAGTTGTTCATTTCAAGAAGACACTCTGTTTTATAGTGTTTATTTTCCATTACTCTAACAATAGCTATTTCAATCTCCTACCATTTTCTTGTTTCACCATTTCTAGCTTATAACATTAGGAAAAAACCCTCGAACTGCACATACATTTTATATGTACTTGCATACATAAACATACAGCACAACTATGCAAACAAACAAATGTATACAAATATTTAATCTATGTAAATTAGATTTGGATAGCAAATAATTTCATTTTTTCTAGCAGATACACATAACCAAATCTCTCTACTGCTATGAACTAAAAGTATAAACATCTGATAAAAGAACATCCTATGCATTTTGTAAAGACGAGCCAGCGCATGCTTCGTTGCAGAAGAGAGACAGTGGTCAAATAGGAAAGATATTCCTTGCAGGCCATGAAGATTAAATTTATGCAATGCACGCAACAGCCACTTTTAAAGCCACTATAAAGCAAGGTTCTGGCTTATCATGATTTACAGCAAGAGTGAGCAGCATTCTGGTGCACATTGCCCAATCACTCCTGCAACACTACTCTCCAGACATGGCCAGGATGAAAAAAGGAAGCCTTGGCTCCCCATCACATCCAAATCAGGGATTGTGGTTTATTGCTTCGTAACAAGCCACAGACTCAAGTCAAACTTTATTGTTTGTGGTTTGTTAGGGAACAACAAGTCACAGTTCCAGGTTTGGACGTAATGGGAAGGCAAGGCTTCCTTGTTTATTTATCCCACTGACAGTAGGGAAGGAGGCTAAGCGGGAGCAATTGGTGCTAGCACGCTGTTTGTTCAACTCTAAACCACTATTAGCCAGAAACTCTGGCTTATCGTTGTGCATGAATGCAAACAGGCAGATCAGATCAACAGACCTAAGCCCTAGGTGCAAAGGTAGATAGGTGAAGCATGCTAAATAACTAAATTCTACAACAGCATACAGTCTCAACGTCAGAAAAGATGCCACTTGTGGTCAACCCATCCACTCTGAATTACTCTCATAACACCACATATCCTAGCACATTTAGGGACTTGGACTATAATTCAAGACAGTTCTATTGATCAATTGAATTCTTACCAGTGCTCTTATCCATACCAGAAATCTTTGATCTACAAGCAAAATACATAGTTAAAACCAAAAAGCAGAAGTAATTCTTTCCCTCATATATAGTTTCCTTTTTTATGTTCTTGATTATTGAACTGCAATGGACCAAACACCTCTTCACCTACGTTTTCTTCTCTTTGGCTTTTAAAACTAAGAGCCCTTGGAGATGACATAAATGTACACAATTTACGTATCTGTTGCAGAATATGGGTTTTCTTGACAGTGTGATATTATTTCATTTGGCCATTAGAGACTCAGTTCACCAGAAGTGCAAAGCAACCTTAGTGTAGAAATGCCCTGAAAGCATCCTGTGAGACCCTTTACCTGGTAACACTGGCCTCCAGAATGTAACATCTAAAAAATGCCAGTTGTTTCAAAGTTCTAATTAATTCCTAGCAATCTGATCACAATTATATCCTCTGTAATATAGTATAATAATATGGGAACTCAAGGACAGAAGGTAGCATGCAATAATTTTGTTTTTCTTACCAGTTCAGCAATAAAGGAGGAAAGCAAGTTACATTACAAATTGACCCAAGCCCTCAATGGAAAATAGGATATTTCCAGGCCCTCTGGAAGTGAGTGACAAACTTTCCTACAAACCCCTAAGCTGTAGAGTTGCTTCAAAGTGCAGCTGCTGGGATGATTCCCTCCTCGAGTCCAAGGTTGGGCGGAAGGTGGAGAGAGACTGGCAGCTGTGCGGCTAAGGTCTCTGGAGGCCCTAACCAATAAACTCCCCCTTTCCTATTTCAGGATAATAAAAGGATAGCGCAGGTTTCTTGGCTACTGTTTGGTGGTGTCACTCTGACAGCTGCCTCTTGAAGGCCTCCAGTGTTGGAGAGCCCACCACCTCCCTAGGTAATTGGTTCCATTTTTATACAGTTAGCAATTTTTTCCTGATGTTCAGTTGAAATCTGGCTTTCTGTAACTTGAGCCCGTTATTCCATCTCCTGCACTCTGGGACAATACAGAAGAGATCCTGGCCCTCCCCTGTGTGACAGGAAGACTGCTATTATATATTTTAGATTTTAATATTTTAATGTAACTATGTTTTAATTTCGTACGTCACCCAGAGTGGCTGGATTGCCAGCCAGATGGGCGACTAATAAATTTAATAAATAAATAAATAAATATCCCCTCAGTCTTCTCTTCTCAAGGCTAAACATGCCCAGTTCTTTCAGTCTCTCCCCATAGGGCTTTGTTTCCAGTCCCCTGATCATCCTCGTTCCACTCAAGGAAGCTTAAGTGTTCCTTAATACCCCTCATCAATTCTAACATTGTATCCTTGTAACAATTTCTTAGAATTACAGCAAAGGAAACAAACACTAATATGTGGATACTATGGAAACCAGCAAATAAAGTTATGTAGAGTCCACTGGATAGACCTAGACTTAGGCTGAAATCCCTGTTCAGTTGAACATTTGAGGGTCATGGCCAAATAATTTGCTCAGCATGATATGGTCATTTATAAAATAAGAATTGCAATCTCTGCCACAGGGATGTTAACACAACATTCCAAAAACGTTACAGTCTGGACCAGAGATTTAAGCAGTGCAGGCCCACAAAACTTGCAGTTAATCAAGCCAAATAGCCCATTAAATAAACTATTCATTACACACTAGGGCCTCAAAAAAACTTGCACACAAAGATTGAGACTGTCAGCCATATGACGAACTGCAATACACAGCTGCTCAGTTTAGTTTGGCTTAGAGCAGCAGTAACTAAATTATTTTGTACTGAAGGTCATGTTGACCCATGGTCAAACCTCCAGGAGCAGCATGTCAAAGTGTGCTCAGCCAAAGTACAAGAGTGGGCATGGTGAGAACTGCAGATCTCAAGGCTTTACAATAAGCTATTCTACACTATTTTTAATGTTTTTATAATTCCTCATTAAATTATTTTTAAACGGATAAATTTAGGATTGGGACGAGAACATCACAGAATTATTTTGGCATCATAGTAGGACTACAGGAGGGGGGTCAGTATTTTTTTTAACTTTTTTTAAAATAGGCAGACTTTGGAGGGGTGTCTCAAGGGGCACAAAACGTCTGGGGGAGCCAGATAAAGTCCTCAGATTAACCACCCATGGCTTAATGAGTTACAACTACTGTAGAACTGGTTAGCATTCTAGAAGCTTATGTTCTCTTTTTTATTCAGTCACTGATCTGTTACATTTTTTAAAATAATATTTTTCACTGCTGATAATCAAAATGCTCAGGGAGATCTTGAGATGAAGAATGAAATGAAGGAAGCGTCTAAAAGAGGAAATGTTGTAGTAATGGATGACTTCAATGACCCTCATATAGACTGGCAACGTGTATGTATTCCAGTCACAAAAAAGAGGTGAAATTTCTAGATATCCTAAATGACTGTGTCCTAGAACAGTTGATCATGGAACTGACCAGAGGAGTGACAACCCTGGACTTAAATCTTGAGTGGCGCCTAGGAGCTGGTGCAAGATGTAACTGAATCTATTGGGAGCAGTGACCACAGCGCTATTAAATTAAGCACACAGGTAAATGGTCAATTGCAAAGAAAATACAACACTGTCACATTTGACTTCAAAAAAGGAAACTTCCCAAAACTGAGGGGATTTGTAGAAGGAAGTTGAAAGGCAAAGTCAAGGGTCAAAGCACTCCAAATTGCTTGGGAGTTGTTTAAAAACACAATGGTAAAAGCTCAACGGGAGTGTATACTACAAATCAGGAAAGGTACCACCAGGGCCAGGAGGATGCCAGTGTGGCTAATGAGCAGTCAAAAACACTATTAGCAGCAAGAAAGTTTCATTCAAAAAACCTGAAGTCCAAATGAGGAGAAAAAGAAACACAAACTCTGGCAAAAAAAAAATACAAAAAAGACAATAAGGAATGCTAAAAAGGAATTTAAGGAGCACATTGCTAAAAACATGAAGACCAACAACAAAAAATTATTTAGATACATTAGTAGCAGGAGACTGCCTAGGGAGGCCGTTGGACCCTTGGATGACAGGGAAATCTAAGGTGTGCTAAAGGAGGATCAGGAGATTGCAGAGAAACTGAATGAATTCTTTGCATCTGTAGCCCGTCTATAGGCAAATGTATAGCCAAGGTAGAATGGATCCCTGCTTTTAGCCTGAAGGTCTGTATCCCCCTTCACGGCCTCAGCATTTCTTAGGTGTTCAGCTTGTGAATGTTCCTGGCAGAGGGATGGGTCAGAGGATGGTCAATGTAAATATTGTTAGCAGCACAGGTGTTTTATCAGTTGCTTCTAACAAGCTTGAGGCGAGTGTGAGGTAAGAGCATAGCTTGCCAAGAGGTGGTTTAAAGATGCCAGGATGCCTTGGCTATCTGTAGCAGTAATTAGCAGCATGATGTAGCTGTTCCTAGCAATTAATTCCTATTTGAAGGTGCCTTTTTAACCCATGATCAATCAAAGTATACGCTGAAGTGTCATGATTTGATCTTTTGTAGCAATTAATCACTTATGTAACCTCATCGCTGTGCTGGTAAACATGTATGCTATATAAGTGCCTTCGATGCCCAGTATGGGTGTTCAGACCGATGCCAGCTTCTGCAGGGCTGCATCTCTGATCCACTTTTATTGGGCACCTGTGTAAGTTGTTCAATAAACTTTATCTCCTTGTAAGCAAACTTTGTGTCTGCGTATCATCTCTGGTATCCCTAACAACCTGAAGTGGTACAGCATCTGTCTTTACTGCAAAATATATGGGGCAAATCCCTGTGCCTGATCTAACTTCTGCAGGAAACAAGTCTGAAGAACTCAGGCATAGTGGCAACAAGAGACAAAGTTCTAGGCCTAAGAGACTAAATTAAACTGACATATCCAACTGCAAGTTCTCAAATAACTTAAATGTGAAATTTCTGATCTCCTAACAAAAATATGTAACATATTCTTAAGTTCCACCTCCATACCTAAGGACTGGAAAGCAGCCAATGAAAAACCAATCTTCAAGAAGGGATCTAGGGGAATCTGTGGAGTCGGAGTCAATTTTGGGTGGAGTCAGAATCGGTAGAAATGTACCGACTCCGACTTCAAAATAAATTTTGATTGACAAATTTTTTAAAATATAAATTCAAAATGTCAAAGAAGCTTCCCATGAAGTCAGCTGTAGTTGAGCATTTCACCATAACTCAAGATGGAAAACATTTTGTGTGTCAGTGTATGACACAGGACCCACATGAAGACAAATGCTGTTATGCCAAGATCAGCGCATATTCAGGCAGCGATAAACATGCTCCTATGAGAGCTTCCAATTTAAAAAGACATTTATAGCCCTTTCCAGGGCTGTGGAGTTGGAAGCAATTTTGGGTGGAGTCGGAGTCGGACAGTAGAAAAATAGAGGAGTCGGAGTCGAAGGTTTGGCGTACCGACTCCACAGCCCTGCTGTTAGCTTAATGTCTGTTCCAGAAAAACTGGTAGAAAGCATTGTTAAAAATAAGGTAACCAAGCATATAGAAGAATAAGCTGTGATGAAGCAGAACCAGCATGGCTTCTGAATTCATAACTGCAAAGCAGGATTCCAGTGCTTAAGTCTAGCATGACCAAGTAGCATACCAACAGACAGCGGTACTCAATAAAATACTTGCAGCAATGCAAGGATTACCGCTAGCACAACAAGACTTGCCTCTCACCATGCTGTCCCCAAATCTGCTCCAAAGCTCATTTAGGGGGCTGGGGGAAGACAAATATTCTATTGCACAAAGAGAAATCCTTGCACTGGGGGAACGGTTCCACTAGTACTATATTATTTATTATTAAGATTTTATTTAATTTCTATCTTGCCTGTCCTCCAAAAAGGAGCCTTACATCAAATACAACCTTTAACTGGGAATTGTTTAACCATCTATTTTACCTATAACAAAAATTCCATTAAATAAGCAAGCAAGTACTGTTTTTATATAAGAGAACAGAAGCCAAGGCTAATATGTGAACCCAGGCATACCCATGTGCTACACTAGAAGTCACACAAGGAACAGGATTGCCTTAACCTGTTAGGTTTAAAATACTCCAGTAGGTCTTTTAAGTGGCACTATTGCCATGTAAGTTCTTTGAAGCCCAATTATCAAAATCATCTAATTCACTTACAAATCAAATTAAGTTTATGCAAGTGTTGAAAATGAAATTTTTCTGTACAGGATAGTGATTATGGATGACAGGATATGCTAAAATATAGACCAGACCCCACCATGTGGGGACCCCACCATGTCTGCAGGAGATCAGCTCTGGTTCCTCCTCTCCCTGCATTGTTTCCAGTCAGGCTGGTCATTATAAGAATTACTATGTAACTTTAAGAAATTGTGCCAAACTTTGCTTGTTTTTCTCTTCCCTGTTACCCCTTTTTTCCTTTCGTATCATGTATTCTAGATTACAGGGTATCTTTCACTCGAGAGAGGATTGTTTATTTGAAATATATTGTTCTTTTACTGTATGTTGTTGAACTGTGTTTTATTGAAATGTAACTTGTATTTTAATATGTATTTTGTATTTTTCCTTTTACTTGTGTTTAATTGTGGTAGCCTATGGCTCTGAGCAATAAAGATTTGTTTCATTTCATTTCAGATTATAAGCCTAAGGACAAGGGCCATTTTGCTACCAAGCATTTGCAATTCACAAGCAGGATACAAATGCTGAACATTAAAAAAAATTGTATAGCATGACTTAAATACTTCCATTTCCAATTCTTCATCAAAACCTACTACCATATATATGGATCAAGACCAGCAAAACAGCAAACTAAAAATGTTAATAATACTTAAAAAGAATTATAGTCTTTCACTTTAAATATTACTGCTTTCAAATATAAGTAAATCTTTCTTACCTTACTTGAGGCAAATACTTTTGTACCTTTTCATCCTTGTAAGAAAATGATACAACAGCATATGGACACACATGTCTTGGTCTTTGTCTGATCTCATCAAAGCCATATTCATAGAAATAATACTGGAAACAAATTCAAAAACAATAAACTTAACTTTGCAAATGTCATTACTGTTGAGAGATGTTTACTGAATTTATTTTATAATACAGTTTCAAACTCTTTATTTGAAACTTGTAAATTAAGTACTACTAGCTATACTGAAAGTCATCAGTATCATTAACAAGCTGATAAAGCATACTCGTGATTAAAGGTCAACTTTCAAGACAAATCTCTACAAATTAGAAATGTTAGGTAGTTTCAACCACAAACAGCCAGTATACCAAAAAAACTATACTTCTCACAAAAGCTATAAGTCTGACAGGAAGCACATAAATATTTATATGCATCTGTGTTTGCATAACTTTCATTCTCTTACCTGTGCGCGCTCATATGCTCTGTAAGTTAGGATGGAAGTAATTTTGTTTGCATTCTTTAAAACATGGCATTCATGCTTAGGCGTTGGGTCTAACCCACTTCTAACAGTTAAGTCCATGGGTTTTGCTACTAGATTATCAGATACAGTCTTCATTTTCCCCTACAAGAAATCAGAGAGAGACTATCAGGAAGGTAGCAAACATATGAACTCATACTATTTTCCATCCAATAAATTCAGACAAAATACTCAACTATTTACACAGTAATACCTCAGTTAACAAAGTAAATGCGCCCTGGATATTACTTCTTTCACATAAACTTTGGTGCCAGAGGTTGCTATAACATGGAAAGAATAGGGATAGGTTCCTACACCCTCTAATGGGGGGGGCAGCTTCAACAGGGGCTTTACAGGATGCCTACCCAGCACCCACTCCCTTACCCTCCTTCTCTTCCTCTGAATCATATTGGATCCTACCCGCCCCAGCCCTAGGAGAAAGCAAGAGATCTCAATGCAAAGCAACCACACAAGCTTGTCAATTTCATCCTAGACAAGCAAAGGCACAGACTTGTCACTTTATTGATAGCTAAGACACAGGCTGGTCAGTTTCACCTCAAAGCAGAGTCACAGGCTTGAAAGTTTATCCAGCTCAGTCTCACCTTTAAAAAAGTCTTTCTTTAAAGGAGCTTTGTTCCTGGAGGATTTGTTAACTGAGATATTACTGTAGTTCACTCACTGCAAATACTCTAAGAACATGTTTGCAGTCTTCTGAAAATGCCATTTACTAAACCAGACTCTTCAGTTCTGAGAACAACCTATGCCTACAGAACTGTTAGTAAATTTTAAAATTTTACACTCCTTAGTAAATTTTAAAATACTGCAATCTGAATTATACAGTAAAGACTCTGCCTCATGTCAGCAGACATACTATATTAAGAAACATGCCATTTCAGTTTATTTATTTAATGTTTTATTTAATAAGATTTGTTACCTGCCCTACATCATAAGATGCTGGGGGGAGGGGGGTTACAGCAATAAAGAATACAATTATAAAAATGGATAAAAACATTACAATTATAAAATTCATAAAATACATTCTTACAGTAATTTAAGAAAAAGGGATACAACATAATCAGTAAATTGTGAGTGAACTCAAACAGTTTAAACTTACTTTTATTACTTTAAATATAATAATATCACCCACTGCTTTAGCCTCAAGAGGATTAGCTTGCAATAAATCAGCATACCTAGAAAGATATACACCTGCAGAATGTGAAATGAACAAATGCCAAGGTAAGATTCAACATTTATGGAATTCTTCAGAACTGTTTCTTGGTGATGTACAAGAGAATGCCCACTACCATAAAATATAATTTCACTCTATTTTATAACTTACATTAAACTAATAAAACCAATTCCATCCTGAAAGTATATAATCAATGCACGTGAGACAGAAGAGCTAATACGTAACAATCTATGGTGATAAAATCAAATCTGAGCAATCAAACGCTTTTTCTTCTAAAAAAGTTCTCTATATGAAAATTGTTGGAAACAGTTAAAGACAACTCTAAATAACAAAAATCTCATCTTTAAATTTCAGAAGCTCAACAAGAGTTTTAAAATTATATTGTATGTATTTATATAAAGATATTGGCTTTGATCTGCACACATGATGCCGCCACTTGTGGAAGGGAGGGGACCAATTTTCTCCAGTTCCTTCAATCCACTGTTACCTCTGACAATCTGCTCTGAAGACCTGGAGGGTGCTCCAGAACAGTGTGTCAGATAGTACAGGGGACTCAATAAAGGAAGGGGCAAACTGAGAAAATTGTCTCCCCGCTCCACACACAAACCATGGGAAGCTTTTGCTGGATCCAAGGCCATCTATGAAAGTAACAATTATATCTGTGGAAGAGCAAGTCTGGAGCCAAGCCACAGAGATAGCTTTAGCTATCCTGGTGCCCTCCAACTATTTTAGACCCAACTCCCAGCATGGTCACTCTGGTTGGGACTTATAGGAATCGCGGTCCAAAACATTTGAAGGGCACCAGGTTGGCAAAGGCTTCCATAGAATATTAAAGAGTTACTAGTCATTTAGGTATCATTTGTTAATCCTCTTTAACCAGTGGTGCAAAAAAATAGGTTGTCAGATAATGTTGATAATCCACATAGCTGCAGTAAAAGCACCAGAAAGTCAGCCATGTCAAGAAAAAAATACTACACTAGGCTTAGGGAGAGAAGAGGCTGGACTTCACATACTGTTTAGAAATAATGACTCAACCCTCATCTGAAAACCTCTACTACTCTGTAAGCCACAAATTCCATGAAAATGAAAAATCATAGTTACCCATAGAAGGGCTGCCAAGCACTGTTATCTTGGAATGGCCCACCTGCAAGCCATTTTCACATATGCTTTGCACCTAAAATTAAGCATACAATTTAATAGTAACTGGAGTAATTATATTAGAGCACAAACCTGGCATTACATATCAACATTATTGTTCACACTTCAATTAAATGCTAATATTATACTATGCATTTGTGATGATGAAGCTTCTAGCATGGATTGGCTAAGCTTGTGTAATGGCACATTAGGTTCACAACCTCCTGAATGCCAGGACTTAACAAAACAAGCCTTCACTTCCACTCTCTGGCTCCAAGCTGGAGGGGAAAGCCATAGGTGTCCGACCTTGTCTCTGCTCCTGCCAGGTGCTCCAAGCTTGAGGTATCCAGCAGACATAAAGGCAGAGTGAGCCAACATGCCTCCACCTAACTTATTCACCTCCAACATGGAGGGGAAAGCTAAGACATGTGGTCTGTCTCTATGCCTACTGTGTGCTCTGAGTAACTACAGAGGCAAACAAGACAACACTCCTCCACCTCCCTTCTCCACTGCATGTTGGAAAAGGGAGGTGGATGCATGTTGGAAAAGGGAGGTGGAAAAGGGAGGTGTAGTTGCTACACACTCAGAGCACCCAGCAAGCACAGAACTGAAAGATGCCTCCAGCCCCCCTCCAATTGTGAGCTGGAGATGACTGGAGGTTGTTTTCACTTTGCATAGAAACCCTCACCCTAGCTCCAAACTTGGACATGGAGAGAAGATTGTGCCTAACCTCATTCTGTATTTCAAAGGTCAGTAAGGAACAAGAACCCAATTTTTTAGGGGAGAAGCATGTTTCTGGCAAGCAAATTTCTGGATCCCTGCAACGGACTCTTATGACAGCAGGAGATCAGTTTCAGTTGATGCAGCCTGATGATGTCGACAAGGTGCTTGCAACAATGCACTTGCTCTTCTTGGCTTATTACAGCTTGCTAAGGGGGTAAGACAGAGTAGATCCAGGGTGTATTTATTACATCTTTGCGGGGTGGAGTGCTGCCCTGAAAGTGGCAACAATCCAATCGCCCCTGAAAAAGCCCACCCTGGACCCACTGGTGTGACAACTACCACCCAGTCACAAATACCCTTTTTTTAGGGTAAGTGATTGAGAGAGTTGTTGCACAGCAATTGCAACTACTCTTGGATGAGACAAATTATCTTGACCCATTCCAATCTGGGTTTGGGCCTGGTTATGGGAGAGTGTGACCCTGTTATCCTTGCTTGATCTCTCAGCAGCTTTTGATTACATTGACCAAAGTACCCTTCTGAACCAACCTGGTGAGATGGGTATTTGAGGCACTGTTTTACAGTGGCACTGTTTTACAGTGGTTCCGATGCCGTCTCTGGGGTCAGTTTCAGAGAACAGCATTGGGTTATTGTATTTCAGCCCCCTGGCAGTTGTGCTGTGGGGTACTGCAGGGTAACATCTTGTCCCCAATGCTGTTTAACATCTATATGAAACCCTTGGGAGCAGTCGTCAGGATACTGGGGCAAAGTGTTAGCAGTAAACTGATGATACTTAGCTCTGTTTCTCTGTAACATCTGAATAGGAAGAGGCCGGCAAGCCTGGACCGCTGCCTGGACTCAGTGGTGGGCTGGATGATGGCCAGTAAACTGAGTCTGAATCCTAGCAAGACGGAGGCGCTGTGGGTAGGTGGTTCCCCAGTATGGATAACTGGTCAGTTGCCTGCATCGGATGGGGTTGTACTCTCTCTGAGACAGCAGGTTCGTAGTCTGGGGCTGCATCTCTGGATCCATCTTGGTCGCTAGAGGCCCAGGTGACCTCAGTGGCTAGGAGTGCCTTTTAACAGTTTTGGCTGGTAAGATGACCATTTCTGGGCCAGGATATGCTGAACACTGTTGTCCATGCACTGGTAACCTCCAGGCTGGATTACTGCAATGTGCTCTATGTGGGGCTGCCCTTGAGGCTGGTTCGGAAGCTGCAACTGGTTGAAAATGCAACAGTGCAACTGCTCACTGGGATAAGATATAACTAACATGTTACTCCGCTGCTGAAAGAATTGCGCTGGCTGCCCATTAGCTGCTGGGCCAAGTTCATGGTGCTGGTTTTGGTGGACATACAGTTTGGGACCAGGATACCTTATATACGTCTTACCCCTTATATACTCAGTCACTGTGCTCTGCAGATGAGGGCCTGCAGATACCATCTTAACAGGAAGTCCATTCTGCACAACACAGGAAGTGAACCTTTAGTGTTGTGGAATTCCCTCTCCTCCAATGTTAGATAGGCACCATCTCCATTATCTTTTTGGAGCTTATGGAAGACCTTCCTCTCTCAACAAGCCTTTTAAGAAGAGACCTTAATCCAGCTTTTTAAGATGTTTTTACAGATTTTTTAAAAAAATGTTTATAAGACATTTTCTTTTTGAGATGTTTTAACATGCTTTTAGTGTTTTGTTCACCACCCTGGGCTTCTTCTGGGAGGAAGGGCAGGACAGAGGTTTAATATATAATAATAATAAGCTACACTATACAAAATATAAAATAAGTATGTATTAAAAATCTATAGTTAATCTATAGTTATTAGTTAGAAAAGTAGTATATTATGTAAGAATAATTCACCACAGAGGAAAGTTTCTATATTTGTCAATGTCCAGGTTATACCTTGTTTTCATAAAATCACAAAACTGGAGCCAATCGTTCTAGAAATTCTCCATCTTTTGTCTGCTTTCTCTTGATTGTACAAATTTTAACAATTTAATTTTAATAAGTTTAATTGTTTCCATGACTTTCCAGATCTTTGCCGACCACTCTTTTACCATATTGTACTCCAAAAGGATTTTATTATTTGACAATTCCACCAAATATCATACCATTCACTTTTGGCTCAAAAGTAGCAGTGTGAAATTATCATATTCCCCCCTTTCCAAAAAGTTCATTTCCAATGCCTAACGATCTAGTTATTTACTCCATATCCAAGTATGACTTTCAAATACTGAGATTTAGCATGCTTACTCTGCACAGTACACTAGCTAATCTATTTCTAGCAACACATTTCCTACTACAAAGCAAACAAACAATAAACTCCTAGCATGCTGTTCAAGTTTGAACAGCAAATTGTTGCTAAGACTGGAAAAGAAACAGCAGCAGTGTGTCGAAGGTCTGAAAAAGTTAAACACTATTGTTCTAGGCTAATCAATCTAGAGCCTAGATCTTGGTTCTCTGTTGTGTGTATTTCACAATTCAACTGAAGCACAATAGCATCAGCTGAAATATTTCTGTTTTATCCAACACAGTCACCCCATTAAATGCAACAATTTCAGGCTGCGCAATAGAACTTCCCCTCCCTCTCCTTCTGGGGGTTCTTCGGCACCATTACACTTTAATAATTATTTCATAAAAACTAAAACTCTCACCAGAACACGCTCAACCTTTAGAAATGCAAATGTTTCAGTCAGCTCTTTTTCTGATCGGCCATCTTGTTTCAATTCTCTTCGTTTCTCTATGAACTTTCAAAAGACAAAAAATTAGTATATGTAACAAAAACTAGAATATACTAATGAAGTACGTTCTAGGATTTTGAAAATGTAAATTTGACAGAAAGGTACAAAGTACCAAGAAAAACCAAATTCTGTGGCCTGAGCGTTGTATTCAACAAAGTCCTACTCAGAGTAGATCCACTGAAATTAACGAACCTAAGTTAGCCATGTCTATTAACTTTAAAGAGTCTATTCTGAGACAACCCTATACACTGAATGTTTAGTTTATTTATCAATTGCTGTGTTTGCATAATTTATCATGCCTTTGTTAGCTAAGGCATAGAGACAAGGTGCTATGCAAATACAGGAGACAACCCCACAAGTACCAGATCTAATGAGGTACACAAGCATAAAGAAAATGGGTTGGATCGAAAAGCGATGCAAGTATAAGCACTCACACAACAGCTATATATTCTAAGGTCAAGTTGTATATTTTTGTGATGTAAGCTTCTTTGGACGTCCCTTTTGAAAGCAAAAGGCAGGATAGAAATCATTTTATAAGTAAATAAAATAAAATATGTCTAACCCCCTCCACCCCTCAAAAGCTTATCTGGAACTTAGTTTTATTCATATTTTGTAAAACCATCCATTACCAATTTTTTTACAATAACCTGGTAGCTTCAAATTACACATAATCACTTCATTAAGGTATTTCCTTACGCTGGTTTTTAAAGGGGGGGATGCATCAAATTTACAGATGAAATCATCTAAGTAAACATAAGCTAAACAAATACACATTTTTATGTACAAATTTCAGGCACTACTTCACTGTACATGACTAATAGGATACTCACTTCCTTTTCCAACAGTTCACTATGAACCAGACTGGCTTTTTTATATGTAAAATTGTCCTTTGAATGGTTTTCCAAATATAATGAATGCAAAATATTCACAACATCTTCAAATTCTCGAGATCCTGCAGTTATTGGCTGAAAAAGAGCTACAGAGAAAGAATACAATATATCAATATGTAGTTTGTTTGTCTTGCTAGTAATGTCAATACAACATCGATATATGTGCTTGTCAAAGTCACCTGGAAAGTTAATTACAACTTAGATTTGACTAATACTGTACCTATTCTTGTTCCCAATTTAATCTGTACTGTGTTCATTCATTATGTTAGTCTTATGAAATCATGTATATCTAAGAGTGGACGATTCGCTGCCACAGAGAGCTTATAAAGTTTTAGAAAAGAATTAGAGCATATGATAGAGATGAAATCAAACAAATTCCCTTCTCTCACATAGAACAGATAGAGCTACAAATGCAGTAAGTTGCACAATTTCCTTAGTAGCTTCCATTTTTTTCCAGGTCTGAATGAGTACTTTGCTTTGTATAACAACCTTTTGCCAGCATCGCATGCAGCTTTTCCTAGACTGCCTACAGAATGCGTAATGCATTCGATTTATCAAATGTTTACTATAGTTACACATTTAATGATAAAGAGCAGCTAGTGTGACAAATCTCTACCTAATGTTGAGCTATTCCCTCCTTTTCCAGCACCCCTCCACACCCCATCCCATATTGTTCTTCCAAGGGCCGGGGGACGCTTCTGAAATCTTTCAGAGGCACAGACTACAGGCAGGAGGAAAAGATTGGAAACCGAGAACTTATTTAAGTTAAGCTTTTTTAGGCTTCCAGCCATTATTTCCTTTGGAAAGATAGGGCAGTGTGTAAAGAAACCTTAATTAAAGGTGCACTTTTACCAGAAGGAGTCTGTTCTCTGTGGAGAAGCAGTATCAACTAATAAGAAAATTCAACTTTCCCCTCATTATGGCTTTGCATGCATGATAAAATGTAGAAAAGCAATGCTGGATTGAAGTGCTAAAGTTCATCAGCCCTGATCAGTTATCTCCACCATTTTTCTTCCAATGAAGCTACCTTGTCCAAACTTAAGTTCATCCCTCTTCCCACTCCTTTATGCTGTCATACACTTGTCAATCAATCTTCCTCTCTACCCTACCTCATCCACTTTCATTTTCTCTAAAAGTGCATGTAACATAAGAAGATCCCTCTATGCCCATGGGAACCATAAGCAGGACATGAGGGAAATAGCCCTCCACCACTGTTTGTCAGCAACTGGTATACTATCACCAGAATGAGAAGAAACATAGTTGCCATGCTTAATCCTCCCATAAATTCATCTTAGCCCAGTTTAAACCATTTAAACTGATGGCATCTTGTGGTAGCAAAATTCCACAGGTTCAATGATGTGGGCTTTATGGGGAATTTTCCTATGCACATTACAGTAACTTGCATAGGGTAATTTTCTGATGCCCTAGAGTTATCCAAAAGCTAAGAGCTGTGAAACTGCCAAGCTTTCCTGATAGTTATTTGCAATTGGCATTCATTCATTGTTATTAATGAAATTATAAAATGGAAAATTTTCCATGGAAAAATGAAGCACTGGAAAATTCTCTGACATGCATCACTACACAGGTTAACTGTGAAAGAACTCCTTCTCTAACCTGCTGCCTTCAAGATGGTTTGGACTACAACTCTCATCACCGCCATATTGGCTTGAGCCAATAGGAGCTGTCAACCAAAACAGCTGTAGTGAAAGTCTGTTTTTGCCTTGCCTAGGATCTAGTATTGTGAAAGAGGGAAGAAAGCTTATCTCTATTTACTTCTATCTCCCTACTCATCTTTTCTAAACAAAATGAAATCCTACACATTGTAACCTTCTTTGAAGTGGCTCCACACCCCTTTTCAATTTTCATTATAAAGCATTTTTATTTTTAGCACAGCAAAGAAACACACAAGTCATGGCCAGAAAACCACAAATCAAACCGATTATCCGATTATTATGCAAAACAGATTCCACATAGTAATGTAGTGTATCTGCTCACTCTCTTTTTCCCCCCTTGTCTTACTTCTCACAAAGCATTAGGTTCAGTACATATGGAACAGAAAGGCAGATAATCAAAAAGCAAGTTTGGATGTCAACTCTCCCAAGAATTTCTCATCTTCAAAACTACATCTGCCTTTCTAACTTTGATTGCCCTTTTTTGCACCTGATCCAACTCTGCAATATTCTTTTTGAGATGTGGTGACTAGAATTATGCACAGTATATTAACCCAAAGGAATCAAGCTCTTTTGCTGCTACCCAGAGGATTCCCATGATTCCTCTAAAAAGGATATCCATGTTCATGTGTCCAAGCCATGTCAACCAAGGAAGAGAAAGTAAGTGCACTAGGCTACAAACTTCCTTTTATGCTATTTTTCTACTTTCAAGCTTTTTGCATATTTACATAAGAGAGCACTTAAATGCAATTCTCCACCTGCTTTGATTCCTCTACACATGACAGAGGGATGAAGGGAAAGTCTGTATTTTGTCTGTTTTCAGGTATGACTTTTGCAGTCTTCTTTCAGCAAAAGCTTTACCCACAGGCAAACAACACATGAGCTCGTTTTACTTCCTGTGGAGCTTCAGAGAAAGAAAGGAAGTGACTCAACTCTGTAACTCTATCTTGGCTTTTTCCTATGATGCAATGCAAGATGCTTGAGAAAAGGCAAGTTGAGAGAAGGACTTGCACTTGATGCCTTTTTTTCCACAAGAAAAACATGCCATTATCCATTCTGCAAGTCTCTATGCACATATGGTGGACGGGGAAAGGAAGTGTAGCAGATTTCATTTCCAGCATTGTTTTTTAAGGAACTAGTGCAAATACCGCTTCTTCCTACTGCATATCTGGCACAAAGGCAGAGATCTCTGCTTCTCCATATTGTCAAAAAGAAATCACAAAGAAGTTAGGCAAGGGACAAGGGATTTATGGAGCCAATTTGGGAAGGAAATAATGAGGCATTACAGCATCGTAAGATGGAAATTGTGTTGCAAATTTCATTTTTTAAAATAGACTTAGCTCACTTTGTTCTAGGGGGGGAAGTCATTTTTTGTTGCAAATGGAGGAAGCATCAACATGATTGTGCAATATAACTAGGGGTGTTTTGCCCGTGTGTACATATTCTAGTACGGATATTCTCCACAGATCTGGATTTTGAGAATTTGATTTTAGACTGGTTTGCATGTCATGGTAAGCTAAACTACAACTTAGTCAGACTGTGTGAATATGCAGCCACTTTGCTCCACTGCACTGCACTAACCAGGACTCATGGTTAAGCTCTCTCTTCACTAACCATGAGCTGTAGCCAGTGTTTGTTCTAGCTTACAGCTTGTGGTTAACGAGCAGAGAACTTAGCCACGAGTCATAGTTCAGACAACATGCTTAGCCAAACAATGGCATAACTCAGTGTGGTGGAGCAATAAAAAGGGTCTGGGAAGAGCAAAGCAGCTGCATGATTTAGGGGGGTACAGGAGGGCTCAAGGGGGAATTATTTCCTCCCCATTCCACTAACAGAAGTCTTACCACCAGCTGAGCAACACTGCTGGATACAACAAATTAGGAACCCATAGAAAGGAAATGTGTTGGCTTTGATTAAAAATGGGAGTCAATAATTATTTTAAAAAATCATTTTCAGTTTTCACTAAAGCTGGCTAAGAAGGGAAGAGAAGCACAACAGCAAACTAATGAAACTCAGGAACTATGAATTTAATTTATAGGGTCTTGCTCACTAAACTGAAGGATGAGCACAGAATGTTATATGCAGTACGAACCAGACACACAGAATTATAGATCCAGCTTTAATAATTATAGACCACAACCCAAGCCAAAAGAACAGGAACTGAACAGCAACTATATGATAATCCTCCGAGATTCCATTAGGACTCTCCTGCTTTTGAGTTGACCTATATTTTATGAAAACACCTTAATATATTTTCCGGTTAGCCATGGCTTGATATTAGCACATAAGAAGCTGTCTTATACCAAGTCATACTATTTGTCCATCTAGCCCAATATTATCTATTATTCGCTATTGACCTGCAGCATCTCATAGTGTGGTCTCTCTCATCATGAGCTATCTGATCTTTTTTAAAAAAAGAAACAACTGGAGACTGAACCTGGGACCTTCTGCAGAAAAGCATGCGCTCTGTCACTGACACTCCCTCCCATATATACTCACAGATGTCTCCTTCATCTGCAAGGTGAAGAAGTATGACAGTGCTTAATAATTCCTTAACTTTGTGAAGGAAAGCTTAATATTTTCCCCACAATTTCAGACAACTGTTGCAGCATCTTAAGGAATTCTTCTTGCACATATTATAATATTGCTAGAAATGTAGTAATGTTCATTTCCTTAAAGCAGAAAGCAGAGAACTGCTACAACAGTTCCAAAATGAAAGGGGAGGGGAAATAGTTTAAATACAGAGTACTGAAAGATATCGACCTGAAGGTTGATCAAGAAACTTGAAGTAACACTTTTGAAAGAAAAACCAAAATATGTCACCCTATTTGATGAATAGTTGTGTTAAAATGATCTGAAGTGTCTTGACTTTCATGTTAAAAAGCCCCTCACATTTCAACTCTTTTAAGGTCCGCTCTGTAGTTCATCCCTCTAAAGAAAAACCAAGTTCCCACTTAGCAGTGTCTGGAAAGAAAAGTCTCCAAGGAATTATGACTCGCCACAACTAATCTTGGGAAAAGGCTAAATACATAATCCCTCTATTAGCTCCTTCACTGCTTTGCTCTTTTTGAGTCTAATGTTTTCTACAATTCTCTGGACAGTATGGTTCTCACGATATCGTATTCCACCTCCTGTTTATTAAGGCTTTACTGCTGTATAAAAAGACATGAAGGGGGGAATTTCTTCTATTTTTCAGGTTAAGATTTTAAAATCTCTTAATTATAGACACAAATAGTTGTAATTTTCACAGTATCCTTTTGAAAGAGACAAGAAAGAACAACTGGAATCAATTGAAACTTCCAAAATGGTCTAGAGACATCTCTCAAACAGAACAGGTCCATCTCTGGCCAATAACTGGATAAAAGGCTATGAAGGACCCTCCTCTGAACTTCTTTGGGGAAAGGGTGGGACACAAATGTAACACAAAAAAGAACTTTAAAGGGTGGGAAGTTGTGTTTGATGCATACATTGGAGAAAGGCAAACACTAGAAGGAGGAAGTTTTCATATGTTCTGAAAGGAAGAAGGCACTGCTCGATACCCAAAATCTCACCAAAAAAAATCTAGTGCCATACATTTATTTATGAATTTTCATCCAATCCATGAAAAAAATGAAAGTATTATCAATACACAGACCATCCACCACACCACAGTTGTTCATTCTGAATAATGGTACCTCTCAAAACACCTTGGCTGCTTCCAGTAGGTACATCAACATTATGTTGCTGCGTGAACAGGGCTGAAACAGTAGTACTTCATACTAGGACACAGTAACTGTTCATCTATCAAGACTTGAAGAGCACAAAAGTGCTAAAAGAGGTGGTTCTATTCTACTCCAGTATTTCTAGAACTACTGGAATGATTTGCAAGAGACCCATTAAGAACTGTAACTGCACCAGGAAGTTTAAGACTGATCAAGAGTAAATTCAGGTATCAGTAAATTTAGGCAGAATTAGTTTGCCACTCTGAGGCACAGAGCCAGTATAGCATAGAAGATAAGTGTTGAGTAGAACCTGGGAGGCCAAAGTTCAAATTCCCAGTCATCCATGTTTATTGGAACCTTATGGCAGTTGCTGTCTCAGCCAAACCCACCTTAAAGGGGTGCTGTAAGAATAAAATAGAAGACCCATGTATAACACCTTGAACTCCTTGAAGTAAAATGGAAAATAAATGTAACAAATACATCCAAGCTGTAGCGCTAAAGATATCTTCAGGACCCTACAGTGGTTAATGAATCACTTCACATTTTATAGAGAACAAACAAGCAACAAAGGCATAGAATCTGCATTTAGTGCAGTCCCAACTTTTCCAGCTTATTTTTCTGACATTCATAGTTGAACCTCATCCTAGAGATGCCCATAATATGAAACAGAGTCTAGTGGCCAGACTTCATCTAAGTAATATTCCTTAGGTGACATGACTTTTAGACAAAACCAGATCATCCTCCATCAGATGATAACGAGGAAAGGTCCTCAACCTACTAGGATTCATCTTTGTATGCAGACTAAAGGTAGATGTCAGCTTCTGGGAGAAGCCAACCCAACCCACCTTTACTTTCTCCTTACAGAGTAAGGTTGCTTTATTTTAACACTACTTGAGTTAAACTGCCTTGGAGAAGGAAAGATGAAAGGTGTTAAAGTCATGGCACCCTCCTGATCAGTGGATCCCCATTTCTTTATTGAGGTTAAAGAATAAGACCACTTTTGAAGGCTCAAAGCAGATTCTCACTGAAAAAGCTAACTGAAGGCAAACAAAAAGTAATCCCCTTGCCACAAAAAGCAAACATTAGTATACTGGAAGATCAACCAGACAACACCAAGGGAATTAGAATCAGCAACAGCACTTCCTTTGGAACTGGGATCCACTTCCCTCCAGCAACGAGAGGGAGGTACAAGTGGCTTTCAACAGGAACGAGGAAGCCATCCTTTGAAAACTTCGTCCAAGTGACCGCGTTTAACGCGGTCACGTCAGCCTACCCTAAAAAAGGATGCTTCGCTCTTCCTCTGCTGCAGACAGCGCAAGAGGCGACATGCCATCTTCCCCGCGCTCTCCAGAGAACCATCTTCTCTGCGAGCTGGCGCGAACGTTGGATTGTGGGGGCACCAAGCCATTTCTTTCCCATCCCCCAAAAGCCGTATCCAGCCTCTTCCACTTCTGCAATTTCAAAGCCAAACGGGGTGTGTTTTCCACAAGCCTCTCTTTTTTTCCTCTGCCTAAGAAAAAAAAGGGCATGGGGGGGAGCCTGCCTGGGCGCTACTCTCCTATCCGAGCCAGCCAGCACAGTTTCTCAGCGCCTGCAAGGTTCTGCATGCAGCTGTGGAGCAGGAAAGGGAAGAGGGAAGAAGAAGGGAGGGAAGGATGCGGGGAAACAACCTTTCTTTTCTCTGCTCTTCCTGGGTATTTGAAAGTTTTTCTTAAGAGGCAGGTCTTCAGAAGCTTTAGGGAGCGAGGCCCCCAGCCTATCGCTAAGCTGAGGCTGCTCGTGGGCCACGGAGCCGCTACTCTTGCGATAGCCATTGCGTGGGGATCCCCTGTCCTCGCCGGCGGCCCCTAACAGCGTCTCTTCGTCGATTCTGCTTCTCTCAGAGCGGCCGCCATCTTGTGTGGAATCCTCCGCTTCGGCTGCTACAGCTGCAACTCTGTTCTCCACACCGGAGAGGCCGCTACTGTCCTCCACCCGTTGAGGCTCCTCTGGCATATTCTCCCCGCCGCTCGTAGCCACGGCATCCGCCATTAAGCTGTACAACACTACACCGGGCCCGTGATCTTTGTCCCCCAACAAGCCACCCCTTCCTTAAACCCATGCACGACACCACCAAAATTACCCTCCCACTACATACACGCACGCAAACAACCACTCCTTCCTTCCTCCCGCGTTTGCTCTCCCCACTTTCACTCTAACATGGCGGTGGGGCGTCAGATAGGAGGCGGAGCTTGTTCTCCTTCACTTGCAGCCAATCCGTACACAGCGCTACTTATAAATAAGAGAAGGCACGCCTCGGGCGTGCTATGAAAATGGTTGAAGGGTCACGAAGCATAGTATGAGAATCGTTGGTCTGGTTTCGGGGTTTCCTATCCTACCGTTGTGCTTTGAACATTATACAAGAAAAATATGGGAATAAATATTTTATTGCATTCACTGTTTTCTTTCACCTACTCTAGCAAGCAGGAAATGATGCTCCGACTTTCCTTAGTGAAGGAAAAGGGTGTGTTTCGGCGGGCTTTACACTTTTAAAACAAGACAGTGCAAAAAGATTGTCCTCGCGACACTGTAAAGGTGGAACCAGCGGGGACTGAAGTACACCGGTCATCCCGGTCGTCTTACTCGTCTTTGTCGGGTGTAGACCTTGCTTGAATGAAGTTCTATTCTTCCCTGCTTATTACTGTTTCGTTATTTAATTTTTAGGAACGGCAGCAGAAAATATCAGCGGGATTTCCATCTTTACCACACACAATTCTGTTTTCATTGAATTTTATGTGCAACTTCCTTTTTGGACTCCTGAGACTTTAAGTGTTTATAATCCTGTAGCGGAAGACTATTTTCTTGATAAGTAACGGGAGTAGGGTTGCCAGGTGGGAACCATCCAAAAACCTGAGAAAATGGGGGTGGGCCCTAGTGATGTCATGGGGCGGGCCCTAGTGATGTCATGGGGCGGGCCCTAGTGACGTCATTAAACATGATACATTGTATCAACCACAGTTGCTTGGAGCATAATGAGAGGGATATTAAGGCTAAAATCCAATACCCACTTATTTGGGAGTAAGTTCCATTGAACTCAGTGCAGCCTACTCCTGCAGCCAGGCAGGCAAACCCCAGGCAGGCAGGCAGGCAGGCAGGCAAACCCCAGGCAGGCAGGCAGGCAAGCAAGCAGGCAAACCCCAGGCAGGCAGTCAGGCAAGCAGGCAGGCAGGCAGCAGGCAGGCAGGCAAACCCCAGGTAGGCAGGCAGTCAGACAGGCAAACCCCAGGTAGGCAGACAGGCAGGCAAACCCCAGGCAGGCAGGCAGGCAAACCCCAGGCAGGCAGGCAGGCAGGCAAACCCCAGGCAGGCAGGCAGGCAGGCAGGCAAACCCCAGGCAGGCAGGCAGGCAGGCAAACCCCAGGCAGGCAGGCAGGTAGGCAAACCCCAGGCAGGCAGGCAAACCCCAGGCAGGCAGGCAAACCCCAGGCAGGCAGGCAGGCAGGCAAACCCCAGGCAGGCAGGCAGGCAGGCAAACCCCAGGCAGGCAGGCAGGCAGGCAAACCCCAGGCAGGCAATGCCTGCCTGCCTGCCTCTCTCTCCCTCCCTCTCTCTCTCTCTCTCTCAAGCGGCCTGCTTACCCCAGAGGCCTAACAGACACCTGAGACAGAGAGGCCTTCTTACCCCCTCTGCTGGAAACGACGAAGTGCTCTGGTCCTCTTCCTGTCTCTCCACTTACAGTCCCGCCCTCAATGAGAAAGGGCAGGAAGCCGGCCAGCCACAGCGTCAATCACGCATGCGTGGCTCACGGAGACTCGCAAAACCCGGAGATTAGCCTCTTCAAAGGAACTATGGCCGGAGGCCGGAGATGGACCCTTTTTGCCGGAGAGTCCGGCAGAAAACCGGAGACCTGGCAACCCTAAATGGGAGATATGCTATAACCCTTCTGTTTCATCTCCATATTCCAGGGAAAATATGATTTCTCCTCAAACTGACAAAAGCATATCTTCTCAAAATGCTCATGGAACATTAAAGTTATCAATAAAAAGACAGCTAAAAACAGATACTTAAAACATTCAAAATCGAATTAACTTTAACAATATGCTAAAAACAGATTAAAACGCATGTAACTTTCTACAGGCCTGTCTCAACAAAAATGTTTTAAGCAGATGCCTACAAGAGTGTAATGAAGGTGAATAGGCAGGGAGTTCCATCACGCTGAGATTTGGCAGTGCTCTGAACTGGGTAGGGCAGGTGTGAGCTGCGTTTCTATCATACTGACCCTCTGTTTTAATCTGTTCTTATCTTACTTTGGTTTAATTGGTTTTTGAATGTTTTTAAGTATGTTTTTAACTGTCTTTTTATTGATAATTGGTGTGTCACTTCAGAGTTTCATTACAATCAAGCAGTGTATAAATTTTGTTAAAATAAAGGTCACCTAAAGATTCCGAAGTATAGGATCAGGGACCAGTGTTGTTGGGTACCTGCCAAGATTCGCATGCCTTCAGGGGATCAACCGCTGTGGCCCTGCTGCTGCTCCTTGCCCTTCCTGCCTGTTCACTGGCCTTTTTTTTTAAGCATGCAAGCAGTGACAAGATGGAACAGTATCCCCCACCAGCCTTTCCCAACCAGTGTGCCTCCAGATGTTATTGGACCACAACTCCCATCAGCCTCAGCCAGCATTGCCAATGGTAAGGAAAAATGGGAGTTGTGGTCCAACAACATCTGGAGGCACACTGGTTGGGAAAGGCTGCCCCACTCCATTGCATTCACATGATCTGTCTCTTGTGGGGGGTGCAGGTTGGGCTTTAAGGTCTCCCAAACGGCTTATATTTCAAAGGACTTTCAGCCAAGGACCTCACCAAAGGCTCCTAAGGCTTCAATCCAATACATGCCTACTCATAAGTAAGCTCCATTGGGTTCAATGTGACTTACTCCCAGGTAAGTGTGTATTTACAACACAGCAAAGGCTCTTACCATATATGGAGCAAGAAATGCCAGATGTCCAAACTGGATTTAGAAAGGTAAGAGGCACCAGAGATATTGCAAACATACGTTGGATAATGGAACGGAGCAAGGAATTTCAGAAGAAAATCACCCTGTGCTTTATAGACTACAGCAAAGCCTTTGACTGTGTAGATCATGAAAAACTATGGAATGCTTTAAAAGAAATGGGGGTGCCACAGCATCTGATTGTCCTGATGCGCAACCTATACTCTGGACAAGAGGCTACTGTAAGGACAGAATATGGAGAAACCGATTAGTTCCCCATTGGAAAAGGTGTGAGGCAGGGTTGTATTTTATCACCCTATTTGTTTAATATGTACGCAGAACATATCATACGGAAAGCAGGATTGGACCAAGATGAAGGAGGTGTGAAAACTGAAGGGAGAAACATCAATAATTTAAGATATGCAGACAATACTATACTCTTAGCAGAAGCCAGTAATAATTTGAAACGAATGCTGATGAACGTTAAAGAGGAAAGCACAAAAGCAGGACTACAGCTGAATGTCAAGAAGACTAAAGTAATGACAACAGAAGATTTATGTAACTTTAAAGCTGACAATGAGGACATTGAACTTGTCAAGGATTATCAATACCTTGGCACAGTCATTAACCAAAATGGAGACAATAGTCAAGAAATCAGAAGGCTAGGACTGGGTAGGGCAGCTGTGAGAGAACTAGAAAAGGTCCTCAAATGCAAAGATGTATCACTGAACACCAAAGTCAGGGTCATTCAGACCATGGTATTCCCAATCTCTGTATGGATGTGAAAGTTGGACAGTGAAAAAGGCGGATAAGAGAAAAATCAACTCATTTGAAATGTGGTGCTGGAGGAGAGCTTTGTGCATACCATGGACTGCAAAAAAACCCAAATAATTGGGTGTTCGAATAAATTAAACCAGAACTGTCACTAGAAGCTAAAATGATGAAACTGAGGTTATTATACTTTGGACATATAATGAGAAGACATGATTCACTAGAAAAGACAATAATGCTGGGAAAAACAGTAGAAGAAGAGGGAGGCTAGATTGATTCCATAAAGGAAGCCACAGACCTGAACTTACAAGAGCTGAACAGGGTGGTTCATGACAGATGCTCTTGGAGGTGGCTGATTCATAGGGTCGCCATAAGTTGTAATCGACGTGAAGGCACATAACAACAAGTGTGTATTGAATTGCAGCCAAAATGTCGTAAGCAGGGTATAAGAGAATAGGGCCATTCGTGAATTAGCAACAGGGTAACCAGAGAGTAGAGTTAAATAGGTATTTCTCACAATGAAAGTGTAATATGTTTGGGTTTGATATACAGAGCCAACAGTTAACCCGGTCTTTCTGGGTACACAATACGCCTCAAATTTTGTCATTACTGCACTGAACTTCATGTTTTCTCCCTCTGCAAACTGGAAGTTATGGTAAATCTCCAATGCTTCTTCCCCCACCACATGTAACATTATTGATTATTTCACTATATTAGGTTTCCCTTTAGCCCCTGTGGCTGCCAGATAGAGTTCAAATGTTTGCTTGAATTTTCTCCAGTTTTCTGCAATATTCCCAAACATTTTCAGGCTTGATGGAGGTTGTAAAATAATGACCATAATGACCTTTGTGCTGAGGAAGCTAGTGGTTCTTCTGCTGTTAAATTTAGACTAGACCTCAGGCCTCTGGGTAAGGTCCTTTCCAATAGCACTCAGCTGCCCCAAGGCAGAAGAAAGGTACACACTGCTTCAGAAGCCTTGTAGCATCAACTTCTGACACCATGTAATATGTTTGAGTTTGATCTATTATACATCCACGAGAGTGGTGACTGTATACTATAGCCAGCGTGGAGTTTTTCACATTCTGCAATGTTGGTCTTTTGGGTTTGGGCAATTTGGGTTGGTATTTCACAGTCCAATCCACTTCCTGTGTAGCTTGGAAGAATTTGATAACGTGCCTCTGAGCATATGGTGAGTGGTGGCAACACCTGCAATCAGCCCAAATAATAGAAACAAGACATGTGCTGTGCTGATCTTGTTTTAGCAGGGAGGAAGCAACATTATTAAGACAGTTGATATAGTTCAGATGGTCACTTTAAATATGTCTGATGTACTTTGCAATTTTAGTGGAGTTTCCTATAGGAAATCATTTTCTTTTATTTCTATTTCTGTTAATATGTGAAGTACAGCAACACTTTGCAAAATTTACACTAAAAAAACTCCAAACAGAATTGTGGAATAACGGAACTGACTTCTGTAGAATAGTCTCCAGTGAACATCAGGAGTGTCTCAATTTGCATTAGACAAAACAGTGGGAGGTGAAATATATTCTAGAAAAATTCTAGATGTGCTCTATGTTTTAAAATGGCATTGAAATTAATAATAAATTTGACAGGTTTCTAGGATGAAAAATGAGAGAAATAAAATTTTCTAGATTAGATTCTCTGTAGAAACATTAGTAACACGGGAAAGAACCAAAGTAAGAAGAACACCAACAAACATACAAAAATATAATTCTCCATCTTTGGAAATGGCAGGTGTTGCCACCACTCAGCTCAGAGGCACGTTACCAAATTTTTCCAAGCTACACAGGAAGTGGACTAGACCATGAAAGACCAACCCAAATTGTGTTTGCATTTTGACAAATTTGTAGCGCAGTCCAATATCTCAGAGAGGAGGTCAGGTCTCCTGCTCCCCTGGTGCATTCACTATAGCTGTCCAATTTCCCTGCTTTTTAAAGTTTGATAGAAATATCTGTGGGCTATAGGTATGTTCTTAAACCTCAAGGTTTTTTGCCTATTAGTGAATAGAGCCAATAGATAACAAGGTAGTTTTATTAAGTAATAGATACAACAACATATTTTCCCCTCAAGCTCCTTCAGTCAGCCAGACTCCACCCCCTCACCCCATTCTTCATGGATCATCGCTAAACTTCCATCCCAATGTTTCTTGTAAGAAAAAAGTCTCTAAATTACTACCAACACTACAGGAAGTAAGATGTAATCCCCCCCCCAAATCTCTATTGGAACCAATGCTACTTAATAGTCAGTGGTGAAGTGACCAAAAGCTCGTGATTAACACCAAATTGTTCAGGATGGTGAAAACCAAGGCAACTGTAAAGAGTGATATGTCTCCAAATTGAGTGAATGGGCAACAAAATGGCAAATGAAGTTCAACTGAACTTGTCAAGGATTATCAATACCTCGGCACAGTCATTAACCAAAATGGAGACAATAGTCAAGAAATCAGAAGAAGACTAGGACTGGGGAGGGCAGCTGTGAGAGAACTAGAAAAGGTCCTCAGATGCAAAGATGTATTACTGAACACTCAAGTCAGGATCATTCAGACCATGCTATTTCCGATCTCTATGTATGGATGTGAAAGTTGGACAGTGAAAAAAGCGGATAAGAGAAAAATCAACTCATTTGAAATGTGGTGTTGGAGGAATGCTTTGCACATACCATGGACTGTGAAAAAGACAAATAATTGAGTGTTAGAACAAATTAAACCAGAACTGTCACTAGAAGCTAAAATGATGAAACTGAGGTTATCATACTTTGGACACATCATGAGAAGACATGATTCACTAGAAAATACAATAATGCTGGGGAAAACAGCAGGGAGTAGAAAAAGAGGAAGGCCCAACAAGAGATGAATTGATTCCATAAAGGAAGCCACAGACCACCCACAAGGTGGTTCATGACAGATGCTCTTGGAGGTCACTGATTCATAGGGTCGACATAAGTCACAGTTGACTGGGAGGCACATAACAACAACATAAGCTGATGAAATTTGAACTTGCTGGACTTTCCAGTAAAAAGATCTAGGGGTGGATAGTCCAGATGAAAAGGCAAATTCTGTCTAGAGCACCAGTACAAAAAGGAGACATTCCATGTCAGGGAACACTAGGAAAGATGTGGGCATGGAAATGCCAGTATCATCATGGCCTTCCTTGGATAAGGGTCCTTCTACATGGCACTTTATTGTGGCCTTAGTGATGATCAAGCTCCAAATTTTTTCACAGCATCCACACATCATCATAAAAATGATAGCCTGTACTTTTTCTTCATTTAATGTGGATTTCCCTTTACCATGGAGAATCTGTTAAGTAAAAATAACCAGTTCGGTCGTCATTGATGGCGTGGAAGTTTCTTAGCACAAATATTTTTGGAGGTAAGGGGGGGGTTCTCTAGTGTGTGGTGATGTTTCATTGGGTGTTCTCTGTTACCACACCCTCTGCTTTCATTTGCTCCTCACTTGAGGACACTCTAGCCATTTTATTTCTGGTGGCCCAAATGATATGATTGTGCCTATTTCCACAGATTGCGCCTTGCTGATCGTTTGCAATTCATCTATCAGCCTTTTAATTTTCAATACAGAGGTTTCACACAACATTGCTCTTGCAAAAAACTATATTAAAAATATTAGAAATAATGCTTCCATTCCATGTTTTAAATACTCTGCATTTCTGATTGCCCTCTCTGAAAAAGGATATAGCTGAGAAAAGGGCAACCAAAATGATCAAGGGGTTAGAACAACTCTCCTTTGAGGAAAGGCTAAATCATTTATTTATTTATTAAAATTATTTCCTGCCCTTCCGCCCAGAAGGGAGTGGCAACCAAAAACACTAAAAGCATTCTAAAACATATTAAAACAAAACATCTTACAAAACATATTAAAGCAAAATATATTTTAAAAATCTTTAAAAGCAATTCCAACACAGATGAGGACTGGAATACGGACTCTACTTAAAAGGCTTGTTGAAAGAGGAAGGTTTTCAGTAGGAACCGAAAAGACAACAGAGAAGGTGCCTGTCTAACATTTACGGGGAAGGAATTCCAAAGTGTTAGTACCACAACACTAGAGGTCCATTTCCTATGTTGTACGGAATGGACTTCCTGATAAGATGGTATCTGCAGGAGGCCCTCACCTGCAGAGCACAATGATCAACTGTGTATATAAGGGGTAAGGCAGTCTTCCAGGTATCCTGGTCCCAAGCTGCATAGGGCTTTGTATACCAAAACCAGAAGGCTAGGTAGTTTAGAAAAAAGACAACAAAGGAGGTACATGATAAGAGATATAAAAAATATATATGATGTGGAGAAAGTAGATGATGGAGGTTTTTCTACCTTCCATGTAATATACTAGAACTTGGGGTCATTAAAAAAAAAAGATTGGTAGTAGATTCTGTTTAGCAAAAGAACACACTTCATAGAACCTATAACTAGGCTGATTAGCTTACTGCTACCGGGTGTGGTCAGCCACAAGCTTAGATGGCTTTAAAAGGGATTAGACAAATTAATGGAGGATGATCAGTGGCAAGTAGCCTTGATAGCCAAGAAGAACCTCCATATTCATAGGCAGTGTACTTTTGAATACCAGTTGCTTGGGGACCAACAATTAGGAACGGTTGTTGCATTCTGACCCTGCATGTGGCTTTCCAGAAGTCTCTGGCTCACCCAACAAGGTGGCTCTTATACTCACAGGCTTGGCTTGCACAACATAGTAAACCAAAAGATAGCTTACCAGGACTGTGTAAATGTGTGGGTTCCCAGAGAGGAGCTTATCAGAGTTTAACATATATTGCAGTGGAGTGCAGAAATGAATAGTCTGGTAAGACTAGTTGTGGAAAGAATAAAGAAGCTTATGTTTTATTACTACTGGGGAATAAAGTCATTCTGAGTACAGACATATATGTGACCATTATGGAGTCATGAGGCTAGCACTCACAAACATTCTCTCTTAACTTTCCTCTTTCAACAAGCCTTTTAAGTTGAGACCTATCCCAGTCTGCATCTGTGTCAGAATTGTTTAATATGTTTTTAGTAATGTTTTTAACCCTTCTTAAGGTTTTTTTTAAATGTTTTTAATGCTGTTTTGTTTTAATGTATTTTAAGATCTGTTTTTATGATGTTTTAAAGTGTTTTAGTGCTTTGTTTGCCACCCTGGGCTCCTGCTGGGAGGAAGGGCAGGATACTAATTAAATAAATAAATAAATAAATAAATAAATAAACTGGCTAGAAAGAAAAAGGAGGTAATGCCTGAGAAATCAAACCAGTTATTACTTTTAAAGAAGGAATCGGCAAAGGAAGAATAGGTTGCCTTTTAGTTTATTCCCACCCCCCTTGCTGGTTCAGGTGACTTGTTACAAGTGTTGCTGCTTTACTTCCAACAGAGTTTGCAGCCACTTTGACTTAGTGTGTCATTTGAACCTGGGTATGTGGTTAAGCTCACTAACCACTGGTTTAACCATGAGACCACATTAGGATGACACAGTAAGCCAAACCTGACTTAGCTCTGCATGGTGTGGTACATAGGACATAAGAAGCTGCCTTATATTGAGTCAGAGTTTCAGCCAAGGGACATTCCTAGCCCTAGCTGGAGATTTGATTTGATTTAATATTTATATGACACTTTTCCAACAACCAAGCTGAGCTTAAAGTGGTTCACAGCAACAATAAAGCATTAACAAATAAAAACAGCACTTCCTAATCCAGAAAGAAATATCCAACAAAGGTACAATAAGTACAATAATTGAATCAGAACAATAAGGGTACTATAAACACAATAAATGAATCAAAACTGTGTAAAATAATGTGAATCAATCATATGTCCGGCATGTCAATCAACACTGTGTGTTGCATGAGGATGGTGTTTATGTGTTTTTTCAATAAATATTTCTCTTCCTCTCAACACCTCCTTGGCTGTCCATACTTCCTGATCCAAGTGGCAAGCCCTTCTGGGTGTGCCCCTCTGGGTACCACACCCTTTTGTCTGGTGCTGTCTTTATCTGCCTTGGGGCCTCTCAGGCTCAGTGTGATTCAGTCTGCCAGCTGCACTGAGCCGCGGGTCACAGGTGGTTCTCTTCTCCCCCCCCATAATGATCAGGGAGCTGGTGTCCGCAGCAGCTTGGAGTCCAGGTGCTTTTGCAAGGAGAGGGGGAATTGGTGATGTGGAGTCCCTCTCACCTTCCTCGCAGGCCCTGGCTTTGGCTTCAGCTTCCTCACGTTCGGCACTGTCTTTTGCCAGGAATTGAACCTGAAACCTTCTGCATGTAAAGCAGGTGCTCAACCACTGAGCTACAGCCCTTCCCCTTCCTCTATGGGAGCAGCAAAGCAGCTGCAGGCTCCTCTCCAGGATCATACATGTTCACATGGTCCCAGTAAGCCATAAGCAGGTCCCAGTCAGGATTATTAAGGTAATAACAGGGTGGCCTTTTTAAAAAAAGTTACTTTCTGAACCAAAGCCAATTTACAGGCAAAAATAAACTATGGTTTAATGTATAAGTGCTTTGCTCGTCCCCTGCTCTTGACTGTGCTCTGCAGGGGAGAAAACAAGCCAGAGTCTGGGTTGCTGTCACAGGTGAACCCAGGCTCGGGGTTTGTTTCCATCAAATAAACCACATGTGGTACACCAAAAACATACCTTTGCTCTGCTTGGGGTTTCTTTGGAGAAAAACAAACCAGAAGCTTGGTTTCACACATCCTAGCAACCCAAACTCTGGCTTGTTTCTTCTCCCACCTAGCACACTCAGGAGTGGGGGAGGAGGAAAGCATGTCTGCATATTAAACCATAGTTTATTTTGAACTATGGTTTAACATTGTATCCGAGCCATGCATAAGTGTGGATTCTAACCTACATTAACGTTTGCAAGAACTGAACTGGAGATGGTGATGGTTCTAAATTAAAGCAGCACAAAATGGCAGCATTTAAACTTGTGCACATGGTAGGAGTAGTAGGATATAGCAATAATTTTTAATCAACAGAGCAAGGAAGAAACTAAGTGAATGTTTTTGAAACTAACTCGTTGGTAGGGTTGCCATATTGCCCGGCTGGGTTTTACTCAGATTGTAGCCATGCTACTCAGTGCCCACTTAGCCAATTAGGTGGCATAGATTCCCAGGTTTCATTTTTTTAAAAAAAGACAAATTTCTAGCCCTTGTGGATCCAGAGATTCAAAGCAAAATGTAGAGACAGATTTCTGCCCATTTTGTGAAAAATCAGCCTATTCCCACCTTCCATTGTTGTTAGCAAATGAGAGACACCACAGCTGTCCTGGGAAAATCAAGAATTTTAGCCTGCCTGCCTACTGCATATGCAGAATCTAGCAGTTTAGAAAAGTGCACATGCTCACCTGATCAATACATGCAGCTCCACCCCTTATCCATAGACTCTGGTTGAATCAGCAAGGAGAAGCAACCTTCATCTCAATTGCCTTTGTGTTTCAGGGTATGTGTCTTAAGTGGTGGATCCAGTGGGCTGGTCTGTCTGCCTGCCATCATGGAGGATGGAATGAAGAGGTATGAATCCACCAAGCGTTCCCTCCCCAGACCAAATATAATATATAAAAGCAAACCTCTCTATGGAAAAGCCTGCAGTGTTAGCATTGGCATTTTTCACCCCTGCCCTGCTGGCACCCAGATTTGTCAGCACACTGGTGCTTACTCCCAAGTAAAATTGCATTGGAATGCAGCCTCACTCACCCTGTTGCCCAGCCAAGCCTCTGTTCAGCAATTCAGAAAAGGCTAAAAAATATTTTTATACATATCCTTCTTCAAAATGACTGACAGGTATCTCCCCACCAAAGATCACCCTACTTCATTTTCTCGGAAGGGATGAATGGCTGTGTGTGTGTGTGTGTGTGTGTGTAGATATATACACACACATGTACATATATGTATATACATATTCAAATACAGGGGGTTGTCACCTTTCCCCCCCTTAAGACCAGTAGGGATGGCTTTGTCCCCCTTTAGACCAATAAGAATGGAACAGCTACCCTGTCCAATGCTAGCACAGCTTGCAAGGTCTCTAGAATTCACTGCATTTTTTTTAAAGAGGTGCCAGCACTCAAGTCTCCATCAAGTTCCAGCCTTTATCATAGAAGGCTGCATTCTTCCTGATCTGGTATGTGAGAATCAGTGTACTAAAGACACTGCTCACATGCTCAGACACTGCTCTCTTTAGATAAAATTATTAAACTGATAATATTGAAATCTTTATTTCTATCCTCATTACAAGTTGTAGTGGTGTGTTCATTTCACATTTCCTAATTGTTGGTACAGACAACCTCTCAGTCACAATATTGCTTTTAAGTGATGCTTTGCTGGCTTTTTGTTTTGTGCTGGATTTTTATACTACTTCATTAACTTATGTTTGTTTCTATTTAGTGTTTTAGTATGTTTATATTGATTGTATATTTTTATTGTTTTTATTATATTTGCTGTGAGCTCTGTTTTTAACTATGGAAGGGCAGTCTCTTAATAAATACATATTCCGGATAGCGATAGACTGAAAACAAACACATATGTAAAGTATTAATCTTTGTATATAGGGTCTATGAATTACGTCAATATTTAAAATATACCTTTTCTATGCATATTCCCAAATAAAAAATATATTTTTTTAAAAAAATAAAAATACATATTCCATAGTGTTGGGAACTAAAGCCTAGACATTTACAGCTGGAAATGGAAGGGTTTTTTTTTTTAAATAGAGTCTTCATATCCTCCCTCAGTTTTGTCGATAATTACTAGGTGCAAAAATAATAATAATAATAATAAATTTTATTTTTCAGCCGCCTATCTGTCCGGGTTAGGGACACTCTAGGCCACGAACAACAAGAATAAAAACAATACATATAGATCAACATAATCAAATTTTAAGCTAAAAAACCATTCAATTCAGAACAAAACAACTGGACAATGCAACCATTAATATGCTTAATTTGCCTAATATGCAAATTAGCCTGCCCAGATTTGTTGAATTGGAATATGATAATCCTACTCATTGGTACATATATACATCAATATCCTCACAACATTAATTGTTTAGAATTAATTAATCCAAAATTAAGATCTATGACATTAACATTATAGTAATGTGACTACATTAAATAGGAAATATAACAGTATTATAGAAATCTCTATCTTCAACCAAATCATTACTTGCTGATTACCTGCATATAGTCTCATATCTTTTAGTTGCATTTTCCATAAGTTGGGAGAAGATATTACATCAGAGAAATCATCTGGTTTCAGGGAATCCTTTAGGACTTTGAGAGACAAGCAAATAGTAATTATTAGTTACTAGTTAGAAATCTGAGGGGAGCCAATAATGTTTAAATAGTATAATCAGGGTTTTTAGCACTAATCTACATAAAACCTAATTGCTAGACATATTTATTACATATATGGTGTAGTTCAATTATCTAGGGCTATGGCAATTTCTGTTTTGGTTAATTACGCTTCCTCCCTGAGGATTTGAGTCCAGCTTTCTTGGGGAGTTAGTCTAGAAACTACTATTGAAGACCAAAGTAGATATAATGTCAGCAGATCTATGTGCTGGATCTGTCTCAATCACTTAGAAAGGAGGTGACAAGCAGATGAGGAGGGCAGAACCTGCTTACTAGCCTACAGTTTCTCTCTCAGCTAAGCTCACTTCTGCTCCTGGAGCTCAGCTGGAGAGAAAGGGGCAGCATTCAGACAGCAGTTTAATCATTTTTCCTGACGTTTCCTTACCTGATAATTTCTACATCTAGAATGGATCTTTCACATGATGTAAAAGCAACTTCTGGAAATCCAGTGGAATCCTGTGGAAGTTTCACACTCATTTCCATGTTGTTCTTAGGAAAAATCCATTTGCAACCCCATTAGCCCAGAAAATCATAGTTGTAAAATTATGAAATCTGGGACATTATACCAGCATATGGTTCTTTCCTGCCATTTTCATGGGGGAATCATGGGGGAAGAGAAGTGTGCATGTGTGAAAGGGTGGGGGAGTAGTAACATGTCCAATGACATTGAGTGTTGCGCTACACCACACCCACTGGTGTGAATGAAAGTTAGTGCAACATGGTGGTAAATACATTAAAAAGCCATAGTTCCATAATGCAACAGGTACTGCAATGAGAAAGGAATGTAAGAAATTGGAACAGAAGTGCTACTATTTTAATCAGTAAAACTAACACAATAAATCCCATGTCTGAATGCAGCCAGGGTTCTACATTCCTTATCTGCATGCTCCTTTTTTGCTGTTGGATTCCTTCCTTGGAACATACATGATCAAACTAATAATTGTGCAGGACCCAGCATTAGCACTGCTTTCTATTTGTTAATTACCTTCAAGATTAAACACTTCATAAAGAAATGATTTTATTTTTGCTATCAGTCACCTGTATAGAAATTGCCAGACACTGGAAAACTAGATCAGGGTATATGATGCAGTGCTCATATGCTAGGATCTGCCAAATAGAATTATTTCTATTTAAGTGTCTTGTAGGATCTTGTGGCGAGACAGTATAAAATGTGGCCCCAGTATCTTTCAGCAGGAATCCTACCTCCTTGCTTGAAGACATGCATTTCTGAAGTCCACCCACAGTGATGGTTCAAGTAAGTTAAAATAATCTTAAAGGTTTTATGAAACTATGACTGCTGCACATAAAAGATAAGCAACATATACAAAGATACTGGTTCTTTCACATAATAATCGCTTCACTTTCTAGAATGGGTGACTTCCGACTGCTCAAGTGTCCAGATGGTCAAAATCAAACCCCAGCTTAAGTTTTTTATTTCTTCTCCCCCATCAGTGGTTCTACAATCCATTTAGAAGCACAGCCTTGATGTCCTCCATTAAAAATTGGGAAGTGTCTTTTTGAATTGGTTCCCTAAATGCTGTCACCCCCTAGTGATCATGCCCTGCTTTTGCTTAATTTGCCAGGCAATAACATAGTACATCATTTGCCTCTCCACCCACAATTCTTCTTATTTCTTTAACCTAGACATTTGTCAGACTGTAATGCTAGAAAACAATAACACTCTGTGTCCATCATGTCTTTATTTAATGGACTGACCTAAGCATATTCTCTTCTAAATATTTTCCAAGTGTTATTTCTGCTTATTTTATGGGTTCCAGCTACTGTAATTTTAATCTTTCTATTTATATTTACCCACAGCATGATTTATCAGTAATATATTACACAAATATTTGCATATTATTCTAGTCCCACAATAAGACTCTCAATCAAAGCAAAATCAATGTATAGAAACACGTTTCCCCTTTTTTATATATAAAACAGATATGGGGAACCTTTGGCCTTCAAGATGTTGCTGAACCAAAACTCCTATCACTCCTGGCCACTGGCCATGCTGACTGGGGCTGATAGGAGTTGTAGTTCAGTGAAATCCGGTGAACCAAAGGTTCCTCACACATGATATAAAGGAAGCAATTCATGGTCTTAATCTCCTGAAATCACAGACATTTTTCTGAAGACATTTGCTTATACAGTCCATAAGGTGGCTGATCAATGGGAGATTTTCCTCTTGCCTGGCCCATATATATGGAGCGGCAGTTATCCAAGTTTTGTCAGACTGCTTGCTTGTTGTACAATAAAGAATATATTGCATTTGTTTTGTTAAAATTAATTAAAAAATGTATTGTTACACGATGATTGGTGATTGATATGGGTCCCCTTTCCAGCTTCTGATTTGGAATTGGTACAGGTGGCGTTGTAGCAGAGAGACTTGTTGAGCTAATCAAACTAGTTCCTTTCATAAGTTAATAGTTCTGGCCAAGTCAGTCTGTGAGTTAACTGCCCTGCTGAGTGGCTAATCTGCACATGTAAAGGATGTGCCTCAGAGCAATCCTGTGGCTATAGAAACTTTGGCAGGAGAGTGATTCTCCCCCCTTCCAAATCCTAGAGCCAGAAAATGCCCTGTGTGTTAGTATTGGTCTGAAGTGAAGCTTGAAAGAAGCAGAGACTGGGGTGTGCACAATAATATAGTTTTTTTTTAAAGAGCAGGAAATACTTCTTCACACAGCACAACAATTAAACTGTTACTATGGAATTTATTATCGCGCAGTTTAGTGATGGCTGCCAAATTAGATGCCTTTGAAAAGGGATTAGGCTTTCCTCCATGAATTTGTCTATCAATGGTTTCTAATCATATTGGCTATAAAATTACCTCCCATATCAGACAGTATGCATCTGAATACCACTTGCTAGGGATCATGAGTGAGAGTGTGCTGTTGCACTTATATCTTGCTTGTGGACTTCTCATCAGCATCTTAGAACAGGATGCTGGACTAGATAAGATTTTTGATCTGGTCCTGCAGAGTATTCTTATGTCACACACATATTCCTTTCTCTGTTTTTAGATAACATTTTCTTCATAGTTGCATATTTACTAGTTATATATTTTTCTCCCCCTCTAGGATGCACACCTTAACATGGTAAGGGGGTTTGGGAGTGTTGAAGAAGCTGACAGCAATGCCATCAGGAGTCTAGACCAAGAGGCTAGACTCCTAGCAGGGTCACCCAAGGCGGAATGGTCAAAGCTGAGACACCAGATGTCCTGCCTGAAGCCAAAGGACTCAGTCGCAGACATGTCTGAGGTTTTTTCTCATTTTATTAAAGTTATTATACATCAAAAGCAGTACTCCTCATTAACCCAACTATGCTTTCTAGGAAATTTGACTCCGAACTAACTCTGACCAAGCATGCCTTCGCAGCTCTAAGATGTTGACTCAGCACTGAATTTCCCCCCTGCCCCAACTCCCTTTAAGTAGTCTTGGATCTTGCACACACATGCAAGCTTCTCCTCAACTCAGTCTGTTGAATTTTCTGCTTCTTGTGCCTCTGAACATATATGCAGAGAGAAATGCCAGATGTCCAAGCTGGATTTAGAAAGGGAAGAGGTACTAGAGATCATATTGCAAACGTACACTGGATAATGGAATGGACCAAGTAATTTCAGAAGGAAATCACTCTGTGCCTTATAGATTACAGCAAAGCCTTTGACTGTGTAGATCATGAAAAACTATGGGAAGCTTTAAAAGAAATAGGGGTGCCACAGCATCTGATTGTCCTGATGCAGAACCTATACTCTGGACAAAAGGCTACTGTAAGGACAGAATATAGAGAAACCGATTGGTTCCCCATCGGAAAGAGTGTGAGACAGTGGTGTATTTTATCACCCTATTTGTTTAATCTATATGCAGAACATATCATGTGGAAAGTGGGATTGGACCAAGAGGAAGGAGGTGTGAAAACTGGAGGGAGGAATATCAATAATTTAAGATATGCAGACAATACCATACTACTAGCAGAAACCAGTAATGATTTGAAACGAATGCTGATGAAAGTTAAAGAGGAAAGCACAAAAGCAGGACTATAGCTGAATGTCAAAAAGACTAAAGTAATGACAGCAGAAGATTTATGTAACTTTAAAGTTCACAATGAGAACATTGAACTTTGCAAGGATTATCAACACCTTGGCAAGGTCATTAACCAAAATTATCTCCAGATAATAATCAAGAAATCAGAGGAAAGTTAGGACTGGGCAGCTATGAGAGAACTAGAAAAGGTCCTCAAATGCAAAAATGTATCACTGAACACTAAAGTCAGGATCATTCAGACCACGGTATTCCCAATATCTATGTATGGATGTGAACGCTGGAGAGTGAAAAAAGCGGATAAGAGAAAAATCAACTCATTTGAAATGTGGTGTTGAGGGACAGTTTTGCGCATACTATGGACTGCAAAAAAACCAAATAATTGGGTGTTAGAACAAATTAAACCAGAACTATAACTAGAAGCTAAAATGATGAAACTGAGGTTATCATACTTTGGACACATCATGAGAAGACCTGATTCACTAGAAAAGACAATAATGCTGGGAAAAACAGAAGGGAGTAGAAAAAGAGGAAGACCAAAAAAGAGATGGATTGATTCCATAAAGGAAGCCACAGACCTGAACTTACAAGATCTGAACAGGGTGGGCATGACAGATGCTCTTGGAGGTCACCGATTCATAGGGTCGCCATAAGTCGTAATCGACTTGAAGGCATATAACAGCAACAACAATAATAATCAAACTGTTCTCTAGGATGAATTGTTATATTATAATTGTTATATTCTACTCTTATAACCAATTACCTTTCTATAGTTCTGTGGATCATTCAGACCATAGTATTCCGGACCTCTATGTATGGATATGAAAGTTGGACAGTGAAAAAAGCAGATAAGAGAAAAATCAACTCATTTGAAATGTGGTGTTGGAGGAGGGTGTTGTGCATACCATGGACTGTGAAAAAGACAAATAATTGGGTGGTAGAACAAATTAAACCAGAACTGTCCCTAGAAGCTAAAATGATGAAACTGAGGTTATCATACTTTGGACACATCATGAGAAGACATGATTCACTAGAAAAGACAATAATGGTGGGAAAAACAGAAGGGAGTAGAAAAAGAGGAAGGCCAAGCAAGAGATGGATTGATTCCATAAAGGAAGCCACAGATCTGCACTCACAAAATCTGAACAGGGTGGTTTATAACAGATGCTATTGGAGGTCGCCGATTCATAGGGTTGCCACATGTTGTAATTTACTTGAAGGCACACTAACCCACATTTTTTCTCTAAGTTGTTTACTTAAACTATTAGGGTAGACAAAGGTTAACTGTTTAAAATAGGTATCTTAAATTGAGTAATACAGAATTCTTAAAAACTAAACTGTAGTAGAATAAACTAGTTATTGTCCTGGATATCACACACACACAGACATCATCCCTGTCATTTTCTCTTACATTTTATCCAGCAGATGGCAGCAATAGTCTAACAACATCACCATGTTCTCTTGTGTGTGCTATTTTTAACAATAAAATTAAAAATCTAAAATATGAACTGTGGCTGGAATCTAAAGGCTACTAAGACTTATGCCAAGGGACTTTCCTAGTGAAATCTTGTTACTTTTAACAGCTATACTCCATGCCATGTAAGAAAGTACTGATGAAAAGTTCAAACCTACTCAGTGGTGACGAACAGAGCTTGGAAGATTACTTTTAAAAAGTAATAAATTACAGTTACATGGTCCAAAAAAGTAGTAATTACCATTACAATTGCTCTGAAAGTAAACTGATTACTTTACTTTTACTCAAAAGTAATCACTACAATTACATTTGTTACTTTAAAGAAATTGTCTACAAAATGCCGGCCTAACATCTAACAACACATGCATGCACGCACACACACAGGGTAGTAAAATAAAAAAAAAATATCTGTAAGATTAACAGAATCTCACAACCTCCCACCCCAAGCAATGACGACACCCGAACACACATATAATTAACTTGAAACCACATTTTACACTTGAAATGCTGCTTTTACAATACATCTCTGTTATGTCTCAAAAGAACAGGATGCTCAAAGAGCACATCAGAATGTTGTTTTACAGATTACGTTGCCACCAGTACTGAACAGGCGTTCTACTGTGGCGCTTAAAAACATGCCTGTGTTGTGCTGCAAAAAACAACTCATCCCTTTCAATTAAAACAATGTTGATCAATATGGCAATCCCCTACCATCAAAGAAAAATGCAAACTTTAGTACTTTACTACTTGCCTTTGTATTTTTTTTTTGTCAACAGTATAACTTAAAGGTAACTTAATCCTGTACATACTTAACAGGAAGTAAGTCCCATTGAACTCGTTGGGTATACATGTATGCACAATTGAACTGTCAGAAGCAGAACTTAAGAGACATAACATAGGTAAACAGAAAATGCACATATCAAAAGTAATCCACCAGCATAAATGTTATCCCTTCTTCTGCAATTAAAAATGTGGTCTTGCCCAACATATGGTGAAACGATGGAATTTACTACCACGAGAAGCAGCGATGGGCATCAACTTGGATGACTTTAAAAAGATGATTAGACAAATTCATGGAGGATAAAGCTATCAGCAGCATCTAGCAGTGATGGCTATGTTCTACTTCCACTGTCAGAGACAGTATGCTTCTGAATATCAGTTGCTGGAAATACAAGTGAGGAGAGTGCTGCTTGAGCACTCAGGTCCTGCTGGTAGGCTTCCCTTTAGGGCATCTGATTGGCCACTGTGAGAACAGGATGGTAGGTTAGATGGGCCACTGGTTGGATCCAGCAGGCTCTTCTTATGTTCTTGTATATATTGCAAGAAACAACAAAAGTTATTTGTGGGGCCTTACAGTTCAGGAATAGCCAACGTGGTGACCTCCAGATGTTGCAGGACTACAATTTCCATCATCCCTTATAATTGGTTATGTTGTCACGACGCTGAAGTCGGTTCCTAGTTTCCAGTTCCTTATTTGCTTGAAAGTTAAAAACACTAAAAAACAAGAAAAGTTCACAGCTACAGCAACTCCATAGGAAAGTTAACATGTCTCTGAACCCTAAAATATATGTTGGGGTATCCTGTATCATATATCACTGTGATCTGAGGACTCTCCCTGTAAAGAATAACAACAAATTTATTCAATCAAAATTATCAGGCTTCTGAAATGCTCATAAATGCATAATGATGTCATAAAATCATAAAAAGTAACTGAGGGTGCCCACCCCAAAATATGCTCTGTGCTGGGACAAATCATACACCCCAGGAAAGGGGAGAGTGTCCTTTACAAGATGCCAGTATTTCCCACCTGGCCCACAACTTTTGCCGGGTGCAGGGCAGGGATAAGGGCATCTATGCACAACCAAAACGGACTAAAGATGCAGGAAAAAAGGGTGCCCACTAGGGTTGCCAGGTCGGAACCATCCAAAAACCTGAGAAAATGGGGGTGGGCCCTAGTGACATCAGGGGGCGGGCCCTAGTGATGTCAGGGGGTGGGTCCTAGTGACATCAGGGGCGGGCCCTAGTGACATCAGGGGGCGGGCCCTAGTGACATCATTAAACATGATACATTGTATCAACCACAGTTGCTTGGAGCATACCATTCAAAAAAATTCTCTGGAGATTAAAATAGAAATCTTACCTAAAATAGGGTGTTACTAGGTCCATCTGAAGTGACAAGGTCATTCTTTCTCACAAGCTTAGGGTGATGCAAAATGGAAATGGACTGCCTTCAAGTTGATCCCAGATAGGGTCTTCATGGTAAGCAGTATTCAGACAGAGGTGGTTTACTATTGCCTTCCTCTGAGTCTGAGAGGCAGTGACTGGCCCAAGGTCACCCAGGGAGCTTCATGGCTGTGTGGGGATTCGAACCCTGGTCTCCCAAGTCACAGTTCAACACCTTTAGGGAACATTTAATCTAGCTTACTTGCTTCTGGCAAGAAGGGTTTACGTGCCCTCAGGCCAGGCCATTATTGGAAGAAAGGAGCTTAGTGTTGCAGAGACGTTAGATGGGAGCACAGATAGATGTCCCTGAAGGCAGCAACTGTAAACATGCTTATTACGGAACTAAGCCCCATAGAACTCAATAGGACTTACTTCTGAGTAGATATGGTTGCAGCCATGTTAAGGACAAGGGAGGGCATTCTAGGCAAAACAGACAAATAATTGGGTGTCAGAACAAATTAAACCAGAACTATCACTAGAAGCTAAAATGATGAAACTGAGGTTATCATACTTTGGACACATCATGAGAAGACATGATTCGCTAGAAAAGACAATAATGCTGGGAAAAACAGAAGGGGATAGAAAAAGAGGAAGACCAAACAAGAGATGGATTGATTCCATAAAGGAAGCCACAGATCTGATGTGAACAGGGTGGTTCATGACAGATGCTCTTGGAGGTCACTGATTCATAGGGTCGCTATAAGTTATAATCAACTTGAAGGCACATAACAACAACAACAAACCTCCCTGATAGACTGTGGGAATGCTGTGGACACAATATATTTCAACTTTAGCAAAGCTTTTGACAAAATGCCACATGATATTCTGATTAGCAAGCTAGCTGAATGTGGACTGGATGGAACAGCTATTGGGTGGATCCACAGTTGGCTACACAATCATATTCAGAGTGCTAATCAACCTGGGGGGGGTAACTAGCGGGCTACTATAGGGCTTGGTCTTGGACCCAGTACTCTTCAACATTTTTATTAATGACTTGGATGAGGAGGGGCAGGGAATGCTTATCAAACTTGTAGATGATGCAAAATTGGGAGGAATACCTAATTCCATGGAAGACAGAAACAAAATTCAAAGGGATCTTAATAGGCTGGAGCATTGGGCTAAAAACAGCAGAATGAAATTTAACAGGGATAAGTGTAAAGTTCTACACCTAGGAAAAAAAACCAAATGCAGTTATTAAGATGGGGGATACTTGGCTCAGCAATACTACATGCAAGAAGGATCTTGGGATTGTTGTTGATCACAAACTGAATATGAGCCAACAGTGTGATGTGGCTGCAAAAAAGGCAAATGCTATTTGAAGCTGCATTAACATTTGGAGGCAATATGCCTCTGAAGGCCAGTTGCGCTTATTTATTTTATTTATCTATTAAACTGATATCCCGCCCTTCCTCCCAGAAGGGTCCTGCTTGCAGGCTTCCTATTACGGTTGGGGTGAGGAACTAGATGTTCTTATGTCCTTAAGGGAACCTGAAAACTACTGAAAGGTACCAGGAGAACAGATGGGCCCAACTCCTGCTGTGCAGCTCCCAGCACGGGCATATGAAGCAGGGTGGCCAAGGCAAACTAAGACTCCGAGCCCTGACCTGAGGCAGGATTGGACCAGATGCGAGGATCCGCTTCATTTACCCAGGAATGTTGGATGCAGACCCATGGGTGCTCTCTAGCCCAGTGCTGTCTGCACTGGCAGCGGCTCTCAGGGCTTCAGGCAGGGGTGTCTCTCTGAGGACTAAACCTGGGCCCTTCTGCATGCGCAACAGTTTCCCTAAAAATAAAGTAAGATTCTAGTCCTTATGGTTCTGAATGAAGGGTGATTTAAACAGGGAGCTGCTTTATACTTAGTTAGGCCATTGGTCCATCTGGTTCAGCATCAGCACTGTCTACAGCGACTGGCAGCGACTGTCCATGTTCTCTACCACTGAGTTACGGCCATCTTCCCTTGATTTAAAAGGGGGGGACGGGCTCTGGCCTGCAGGTCCCCCAATATCACCTGCTCCACAGGCTCTTCTCAGGCGGGTGTTCAGCACTGGGCAGTCTCTGCTTGAGGAGAATTTTGAAAGTGCACATTGGGCAGGCTGGCAGCTGACCCAAGGCATCTTCTCCTCAGGCCACTGACCCACAAACAAAGCCAGCTGGGGCCTCAGGTTGATTTGGCTGCTGGTGGTCAATGGCTCTTGACAGACAAAAAGAGGCTTCCTACTCTGCTGCGGGGGGCTTTGCATGCACACTGAGAGGTTTAACTTCCAGAGTCTTGAGTGGAGGCAACTCAATGCTGAAAAAAGACTAGAAACTTGTTAGCAGAGTTAGGTTTGGGATCAAGAGCAGACCCAGTGCTGGTGCTGGTGCTGGTGCTGGTGCGTGCGTGCGTGCGAGAGAGAGAGAGAGAGAGAGAGAGAGAGAGAGAGAGAGAGAGAGAGAGAGAGAGAGAGAGAGAGAGAGAGAGAGAGTTTCCCTGTGAAGTAGCAGACTTTTACGCTGCAGCAATAACTGAGGATTCAGACTTAGTAAAATAAGGAACAGCTTGCTTCATTGAAGGAAATACACAATAGATAGGAAAGGGATTCTAGTTCTAGTAAACTACCTGCATTGGAGGTTCATGGACCTGACAAGGCCTTTGCCCTCATGCTGCAGGTGAGAGAGACAAAGCAAAGACATCTCTTCTCTTCAAGAGAGAGAAGAAGCAGGAAGGAGAGAGTTGGAAGGTGTGGTCGGCATTCCTAAGAGGTATCAGTTTTCAGGAAGGAAGATGAGCATATGACCAAAGGAAAGGCACAGCCTAGCAACCTGGAGGTCTCCTCTCTGTCTCCCTCCAGACGTGGAAACACCCAAATCGAGTTGCATTTCCACAATTCCAACACAAGTGATGCTTAAAATGCAAACTGTGATTTATCAGGGACAGGGATTAGGAAACAGACATTGTTCCTGGGGAACCTGGCCTGGTTTTCCCTGCCTTCCGTCTGCAAGATTCTTTCTTTGTTTTAAGACCCACTCTGCACCCACCTGTTCCCTGGGCTGCCAGCTTTCTTTGGGTGGCAGCCAGAAATTCAAGACGTAGAACTTTCATTGTCACAGAGATGAGGGGACGGGCCTGTTCACCTGCTGAAGTTCCATATACACACAAACCCAGCTGGAAAAATCACATGGCAACCTCATCCTGCTATACATTTTGCTTATTTAAACATTTGGTTTTCAACAATCCAAGCAGCAGTGGCAGACATGGAACCACCAGCTTTCCACAATCAGAAAAGGAAGAGGGGGGGCCCGGGGTGTGAGAGTGTGTGTGTGTGTGATGGAATTTCCTCCCCCAAGGTGTGGTAATGGCCAGAGACTGCTGAGCCCCATCTCTCAGGCCTCTCTCTCTCTCTTCTCTCTCTCAGGCCCCTCTCAGGCCTCTCTCTTCTCTCTCTCAGGCCCCTCTCAGGCCTCTCTCTTCTCTCTCTCAGGCCCCTCTCAGGCCTCTCTCTTCTCTCTCTCAGGCCCCTCTCAGGCCTCTCTCTTCTCTCTCTCAGGCCCCTCTCAGGCCTCTTCTCTCTCTCAGGCCCCTCTCAGGCCTCTCTCTCTTCTCTCTCTCAGGCCCCTCTCTCTCTCTCTCTTCTCTCTCTCAGGCCCCTCTCTCTCTCTCTCTCTTCTCTCTCTCAGCCCTCCCCCCCCTCTCTCTCAGGCCTCTCAGGCCTCTCTCTCTCAGGCCTCTCTCTCTCTCTCTCTCAGGCCTCTCTCTCTCTCTCTCTCTCTCTCTCAGGCCTCTCTCTCAGGCCTCTCTCTCTCTCTCAGGCCTCTCTCTCTCTCTCTCTCTCTCTCTCAGGCCTCTCTCTCTCTCAGGCCTCTCTCTCTCTCTCTCTCAGGCCTCTCTCTGCAATCAGCTGCAGTCCAACCTGCTCCAGCTCCTGCCACCCAGCAGCCTTCTGCTTCCAAACGAGATTCCAAACTGCTCTATCGGCTGCGATGCAAACCGCAGCCAGAAACGCCCATCGCGGCCGCTCCTCCCACCCAGCAGCCATGCGTGTCAATCACGCATGCGTGCCTGAGGGGGAGGTCCAAAAGCCGGAGATCAGCCTCTTCACACCAAATATGGCCGGAGGCCGGAGACGGCCCACTTTTGCCGGAGACTCCGGCAGAAAACCGGAGACCTGGCAACCCTAGTGCCCACCCTACAATCTGCTCTGGGCCAGGACAAATCATACACCCAAGGAAAGGGGAGGATATCTTCTACAAGATGCCAATGCGTCCCACCTGGCCCAGAGTTTCTATTGGATTCAGGGCATGTATAAGTGCATCTATGCACAACCAAAAGGGACAAAAGCAAAGAATAAATATCCAGGGGTGTTCACCACAAAATCTTCTCTGGGCCAAGACAAATCAGACATGCCAGAAAATGATAGAGTGTTCTCTATGCTATGCCAGTGCTTACAGCCAGTGCTTATGATCTATGAGGATTTTTAAATTTTTTTGTATTGGTCTTCCCTGTTACTTTGTTAGAGCTCAATTATTATTTTAAAAGCCATTGATGTTGGTGACAGAAAGACTTGTGGCAGGGTCAACAAACAATGATTTCTTGAAGATGTAATTTCATAGATGACACTCTAAAGTATGCATGGATGGTATCTCGTAGAACACACTCTCCCAGATGCATGGATGTATGATATGTGGTGCCCCAAATCATCTTTTAGGATGGGCACTCCAGTATCTTATTTTCTTTCCTCTACATAGTCGCTATTTTTCTAATACATATATGCCCTTGTCTGTACAAAAGAAGCTCTGAACTGGGTGGGAACCCTCTCCTGCATGCATGGATGTATGACTTGTAGTGCCCAAATCATGTTTTGGGATGGGAACCCGCAGTTCCTTATATACATTCTACATGCTTGTTGTGCATAGATGCACATATCCATTTTGTGTGTTCACAAGACAATCCATTCCAGGCAGGATGCAGTGGCATCTCATTGAGGACACTCTCCCCTTTGCTCAGGTGAATGATGTTTCATGGCCTACAGCAGATTTTGGAGTGGTCACCCCAACTTACATGTTTTTCTCTACTTACTCTTCATTATTTTAGTTCTGCACCGATGACCTTATGAGTGCCCTGCATCCAGCAGAAACTATAGGCCAGGTGGACAGTGCTGGCATCTTGTAGAGGCCATCCTCCCGCTTCCTAGGATGTATGATTTGCTTGGCAGCAGAAGTGTAATTGTTCAGGGGCTCAGGGAGTCCTGGACCCCTTACTTTTTTGGGAGCAGGGTCCCAGCATCATATTTAATTTAATTTATTTATTTATTCATTTATTATTTGATTTATATCCCAGCCTTCCTCCCAGCAAGAGCCCAGGGAGGCAAACAAAAGTGCTAAAAACACATAAAAACATCATAAAAACAGACCCTAAAATACACCAAAACAAAACAACTTTAAAACATTTTTTAAAAAAGCTTTTAAAAGATCTTTTAAAAAAGAGTTAAAAACATATTGTTTTTTAAAAAACATATTAAAAAGCAATTCCAACACAGATACGAACTGGGATAGGTCTCAACTTAAAAGGCTTATTGAAAGAGGAAAGTCTTCAAAAGGCACTAAAAAGATAACAGAGACGATGCCTGCCTAATATTTAAGGGGAGGAAATTCCAAAGGCATGGTGGCACAACACTAAAGGTCCACTTCTTATGTTGTGCAGAACGGACCTCCTGATAAGATGGTATCTGCAGGAGACCCTCACCTGCAGAGCGCAGTGATCGGCTGGGTATATAAGGGGTAAGATGGTCTTTCAGGTATCCTGGTCCCAAGCTGTATATTTATTTATTTTATTTATTTTATTAAGCTTATATACCGCCCGACTAGCAACAGCTCTCTGGGCGGTGAACATTAAAAATACAATAAAAATAACACAATACAGTATATCACAATACAAAACTGTACAAAAAACTGTACAGTCTAAAATCAAAATGTAATTTAGAATTAACAGGAATTAAAATGCCTCAGAGAAGAGAAAGGTTTTAACCTGGCGCCGAAAAGATGATAGTGTCGGCGCCAGGCGCACCTCCTCGGGAAGACCATTCCATAGTTCGGGGGCCACCACTGAGAAGGCCCTAGATCTTGTCACCACTCTCCGGGCTTCCCTATGAGTCAGAACCTGGAGGAGGGCCTTCGTAGTAGACCGTAGTGTATGGGCCGGTTCATATCGGGAGAGGCGTTCTGACAGATATCGTGGTCCTGCGCCATATAAGGCTTTATAGGTAAGTACCAACACTTTGAATCTGGCCCGGAAGCATATTGGAAGCCAGTGCAAATGGGCTAGCACAGGTGTTATATGCTCAGACCGCTTAGTTCTTGTTAGCAGTCTGGCCGCCGCATTTTGCTCTAGCTGTAGCTTCCGAATTGTCTTCAAAGGTAGCCCTACGTAAAGCGCATTGCAGTAGTCCAGACGCGAGGTTACCATAGCATGTACCACTGATGTGAGGTCCTCCTTACTCAGATAGGGACGTAGCTGGGCTACCAACCGAAGTTGGTAGAACGCATTCCGGGCCACTGAGGCTACATGAGCCTCAAGTGTGAAGGAAGAGTCTAAGATGACTCCCAGACTATGCACCTGTTCCTTTAGGGGGAGTGTAACCCCATCCAGGACAGGGTATATATCCACCATCCGATCAGAGAAACCATCCACCAACAGCATCTCAGTCTTGTCAGGATTGAGTCTCAGTTTGTTAGTTCTCATCCAGTCCATTGTCGCAGCCAGGCAACGGTTCAGCACGTCGACTGCCTCACCTAAAGAAGATGTAAAGGAGAAGTAGAGCTGCGTGTCATCAGCCTACTGATGACAACGCACTCCAAAACTCCTGATGACCGCCCCCAGCGGCTTCATATAAATGTTAAAAAGCATGGGAGACAGAACCGAACCCTGCGGGACCCCACATTGGAGAACCCACAGTGTCGAGCAATGTTCCCCAAGCACTATCTTCTGGAGACGACCCGCTAAGTATGAGCGGAACCACTGCCAAGCAGTGCCTCCAACTCCCAACTCCGCAAGCCTCTCCAGAAGGATACCATGGTCGATGGTATCAAAAGCCGCTGAGAGATCAAGGAGAATCAACAGAGTTACACTCCCTCTGTCTCTCTCCCGACATAGGTCATCAAACAGGGCGACCAAGGCAGTCTCAGTGCCAAAACCAGGCCTGAACCCCGATTGAAATGGATCTAGATAATCGGTTTCATCCAATAGCGCCTGGAGCTGGTCAGCAACCACACGTTCCAGGATCTTGCCCAGGAACGGAACATTGGCTACTGGTCTGTAGCTGCTGAAATCCTCTGGGTCCAAGGAAGGTTTTTTCAGGAGTGGTCCCACTGCCGCCTCTTTCAGACAGCCAGGGACCACTCCCTCTCGTAAAGAGGCATTAATCACTTCCTTGGCCCAGCCAACTGTTCCTTCCTTGCTAGTTTTAATTAGCCAAGAGGGGCAAGGATCCAGTACCGAAGTGGTCGCACGTACCTGTCCAAGCACCTTGTCCACGTCCTCGAACTGAACCAACTGAAACTCATCCAACAAAACATGACAAGACTGTGCTCCGGACACCTCAGTAGGATTAACTGCTATTAAATAGGAGTCTAAGTCCCGGCGAATGCATGAGATCTTATGCTGGAAGTGTTCAGCAAATTTATTACATCGAGCTACCGATGTATCTGCCGTATCTTGTAGGCCTGGATGGAGTAGGCCACGAACCACTTTAAAAAGCTCCTGTGGGCGTGAGAGAGATGACTGAATAGAGGCGGCGAAATGTTGTTTTTTTGCCGCCCTCACCGCTCCTACATAGAGCTTAGTAGAAGCACAAACCAGCTCATAATTGCATTCGTTGGGAGTTCGTCTCCATCTCCGCTCAAGCCGCCTCCTGTCTTGTTTCATCGCTCTCAGCTCCGGAGTATACCAAGGAGCTGTATGAGCTCTACATAGGAGAGGGCGCGCAGGAGCGATCGTGTCAACAGCCCGGGTCATCTCTGTATTCCACAGATCGGCCAGGGCTTCGACAGGAGCACCAGTCTTATCAGCCGGAAAAACCCCCAGAGCCTTTTGAAAACCTTCAGAATTCATTAGTCTCCGGGGGCGGACCAATTTAATAGGTCCCCCACCCTTGCAGAGGGAAAAGGCTACTGAAAGTCTAAACTTCAGCAAGCAATGATCTGTCCATGACAATGGGAGAGATGTAAAACTCCCCACATCCAGATCACTATCCCCATGTCCGGTAGCAAAGACCAGGTCAAGAGTATGCCCCGATGTATGTGTTGGGCCACTAACATATTGAGACAGCCCCATGGTTGTCATGGCGGCCATGAAGTCCTGAGCTGCCCAAAAGTAGCCTCAGCATGAATGTTGAGATCTCCCAGTACTAATAGTCTGGGGGATCTCAATAGTACCTCCGAGACCACTTCCGTCAGCTCAGTTAGGGAAGCCATTGGGCAGCAAGGTGGGCGGTACACCAAAAGGATTCCCAGTCTGTCCCTCTGGCCCAGCACAAGGTGCAAACACTCCAGACCAGTGATTGCATGGACATGGTGCTTGGTGAGTGAGATGGAACTCTTATAGACCACAGCAACCCCACCTCCCCGACCCTCAGATCTACCATGATGCTGAACCAGATACCCCGGTGGGCAGAGCTGGGAGAGACTAACTCCTCCCTGTTCACCCACACAGGTCTCGGTTATACATGCCAGATCGGCCGCCTTGTCCACAATCAAATCATGGACGAGGGAGGTTTTATTATGTACCGATCTGGCATTAAAGAGCAGCAACTGGAGATCTGAGAGTTGGCTGATAGGACAACCAACAACCCTGTGGGTATGAGAAGGACCAGAACACGGCACAGCCACTACATGTCTGGGCCGCGTTCTCCTTACCTGGCACGTCCCTCTCATATCACCATACCTCCCTCTACCCGTCACTACGGCAATTGGGGCCCCCTCAGGTCTCCCCTCTTGATGATAAAATCTCTTCCCGAGGCACATGATAAACTATAAATACAAAAAACTCATATACATAAAAACACACATTCACTCACAACATACACTCATATAACACCCATAGGGCTTTGTACACCAAAACTAGAACCTTGAACTTGACTGATCAGCATGAAATGGGAGTGTGTTAGCCACTGAGAAGAGTCTTCTAATATGCTTCCTTGTCCTTTCCTGCTGATTGGAGCCAATCAAAGTGAAAGGAGGTGAGTCATCCACTGAGAAGACTCTTAGCTAATACTCTCCTGTTTCATACTGATCGTCTCCTAGAGACATAAGTTGTTGTGGGAGAAGGCATTAACAAGGACCTCATTCTCAACTCAGGAGCAAAATAAGGAGGGAGGGGGGTCTGGCTGTGGCTGAGACTATCATAAAGGGACCCTGCACTTCTGAATTTGCCACTACACTACTGTCTGGCACAGTGCAGATTTTTGGGTGGGCACCCTCAGTTTCTTATTGTTTTCTGCATATTTGCTTTGGGTGGTGCATGGATGCTCTTATCCTTGCCCTGCACCCAGCAAAAGCTCTGGGCCAGGTGGGTCACACTGGCATCTGTAGAGGACACCCTCCCCTTCCCTGGGGTGTATGAGTTGTCCTGGCTCAGAACAAATTGTGGGGTCGGCACACCCAGTTACTTTTTTTTGATGATTTTATGACACCATTATGCATTTATGAGCATTTCAGAAGCCTGATAATTTTGATTGAATAAATTTGTTGTTATTCTTGACAGGGACAGTCCCCAGATCACAGCGATATATGATACAGGATACCCCAGCATATATTTTAGGGTTCAGAGACATGTTAACTTTGGCTTGGAGTTACTGTAGCTGTGACCTTGTCTTTTTTAATGTTTTTAACTTTCAAGCAAATAAGGAACTGGGAACTAGGAACCAATTTCAGCTTCATTATGTTATCTGAGGCTGATGGGAGATGTAGTCCAACAACATCTGGAGGGCACTATATTGAAGATCCAATTAGATTAACACAACTCCCTTCCCACCTACCCATCTGTTTCAAACACATCCAGAAAAGTATGTATCTTAAATTCTATGTCTGACAGTGAGTTCCTTTCAGAGGTAAAAATTAACCTGCAATCCTATATATTTATCCATTTAACTCAACGAGGTTTAATTTGGAGTAGTCATATATAGGACTGGACTCTACCAGAATACATTTCAGGGGCTATACTTTATTAATGCTGTACCAACTACAACTACCAGCTGCCGCTTATATACATATATTGTCTCAGCCTAAGCTACCTCACAGGGTTGTTGCAAAGATAAATGGGGGGGGAGGGAATGGCAATGGTCATGGCATTCACAAATCAAAAATAAATTTGGGAAGGGGGGGGCACACACAAGTAATAAGATGTTTGACAGATAGAATGTTAACAGGTGAAGCTTTCCCCATAATTGTATTTTCATACAAAAAGGCTTACTCCATTTAATTTTTACCTGCCCCACAGCTGTCCATAAGAGCCTGATCTCCTGCAATGCCACCCCTAAACTATGCAAAGAACTCAAGTAAAAAAAAAAACCACCACAGAATTTGGACAATTTTTGTTTTTAAAAAGAGCATATGTAACAGTATGAAATATGACATTCTCAGGCAAAAAGAAGTTATGAGACAGTAGACATAAAAACACACACACAAAGCCTTGACAAAGAGCGACAAAAATACTCAGCATGAGCATTTTCACATTTTAAATTTTTACTCATTGTTTTTGCTTATTTATTGCCTTATGTCCGTCCTTAACCCTCAGCCTAACCTACCTCACAGGGCTGTTGTGAAGATACAGAAAGAATTAAAATGGAAAAGAAGGAAACTAAGGCTGCAATGCAATAATGTCTATTCAGAAGTAAGCTTTATTGGGTTCAATGAGACACAATACACACTTGCCTGGGATTAAGTCCCATTAAACCCAATGGGACTTACTTCTGAGTAGACAAGTACTGGATTGCAGGTTGGTCCTTGTATTACATACATCAAATTTTACTTGCCTTAACCAGATTGATGCATCTTTGTACTATAAAGGGTCAAATTTTTCCCCATACACACAAATGGGAGTAAGCTCCATTAAACATAAAGAGACTTACTTCTGAGTAGACTTGTATATATTGTAATGTAAGTCAGCTATACAATCATTTTTAACAAGTGCCTGGACAAGTGCCTGTGTGAAACGCTTTGCATTTGCGACAGGGAGGACAATTTGCACAAAAGAGCTTCCAGGGAATACCTGCCTCATAAGAAAGGAAGGGCAGGAAAGAAAACTAGAAGCAGCAGAGCTCTTTAGAACCCTGACTGCTTGCTGCTGCAACTTCTGCCTGCCCCTCACTCACCCTGAAGCCTTTGGCTTTTGGCTGGCGTCTCTCTCCTCTGGTAAGAGAGGAGAGGTGGGGAGGCAAAAGCCACATCGAGCTTTGCATGCCACACACACATTGTCATCTCTCACCTCCGCAGCCAGTTCTTCATGTCCATTTTTCTGCTGCCTCCTTGTCCTCCGGCTCTTTCTCCCTCCACTCCTGTCCATTTTTAAACAATTGTTTTCTCCACCCCATCTCGCTCTCCACCTCCTCCTCCCTCATTGCCTCCTAAGCACCCATAGAGCACAAGGGAAGCCTAATTTGAAGCACATGATTTTTATCCACAAATCAGAGGAGCAGAAGACTTCCCCTACTACCCCCCCCCCCGTAATGCCCCAAAGTAACTCTGGAAATGTTAGTTACAGCTCAAAAGTAATGAAGTTACTACTCATTCTGTTACCAGCAAAATGTAATGACGTTACCCACTCTTTACTCAAAAAAGTAATAAATTACAAGTAACTCGTTATTTGTAATGAGTTACTTCCAAGCTCTGGTGATGAAGGCTTGATTTGCTGTCCAACAGACTTGTTCCAGGTGGCCAGGGCCCTATTACATGCTGGCCCTAAAGAGGTGGTAGTCTCCTGTGACATGACTGCAAGGCATTTTGAGGATAAAAACACTTGCATCTGCCACAATTTCCACTCCATCCTTGGAGCAGGTGATTCTAGTGAGCTGTCTAGAGCATTTTCTTGTCCACTTCCCCAGGCCCCATCAACTGAAACTCACCCAATAACATCAGAGAAGGGGCTTGGTTAGGTTCATGCCACTACCCGTCTTGGATCCTTGCCCCTCTTGGCTTATAAAATTGGTCAGGAAGGGCGTAACTGGGAGGTAATTAAAGCTTCACTTCAAGAGGATGTGACCTTGGGGGGTAAGACCACTCCTGAAAAAAACTTGCCTGACACTAAACACCCCAATTTTAGAACTATAGCTAATGTCTCTTTTCTGAGCAAGGACCTGGAACAGGTGGTTTCTGACTAGATCCAGGCACTCTGGAAGAGGACAGGTTTTCTAGATCCATTTCAACTGGGATTCTGTTCTGGTTTTGGCACAGAAACTGCCTTGGTCACCCTGTATGATGATCTGTGTCAAGAGAGAGACGGGAAGTGTAACCTTGTTGATTCTCCTTGATCTCTCAATGCCCTTTGATACCATCAACCACAGTATCCTGGGGCAACTGGCTGAGTTTATTTATTTTATTATTTGATTTATAACCCGCCCTTCCTCCCAGCAGGAGCCCAGGGCAGGAAACAAAAGCACTAAAAACACTTTAAACCATTATAAAAACAGACCTTAAAATACATTAAAACAGTGGAGCAGGTTTCTCAGCTGCAGAGCTGACCTCCAGGTGCAAGGTTCCAAATCAGAGGCTGGCAGGGTACTCATAGAAATAATCTAGCTCAACCTCCAAACCCCTAAATACCCCCTCTCTCCAAAGGCAAATGTGAAAACATTGCAAAGAGGCTTAGCCATGTCTCCTGCTTTACAGGAGTTAAAGACCAGGGACTCATTAAGAATCCACTGTATAGCTAACATACTACAATGGTATACATATCTACTCAAAAGTAAGTATTTTTGTGTTTAATGGGGCTTATTTCCAAGTAACTGAGAACAGGATAGCAGTCTAAGCTTTGGGTTAGGGTTGGAACTGGGGAAAAACAGGGTTATTTTGCCTTTAACAGCTATATGGCAGGCAGAAATTCAGTGGGTCAAGCCTTTTCTAGTACTGAAATACAATTATGGGAAAATGTCACCACAACTAATGTCTAATTTTGTGTTATGCCATGCCCCATGGCAGCCATTTTGCATCATGCCATGCCCCCATACCAGCCATTTCTGTCACTGGTGCCCTAGGACTCTCAAAATTTAAAATATGTCCTCTGGTCCAAAAAGGTTGGCAGCTCCTGCTATATTGCCTTTTACTGCTTAAGAGTCCAATATCTTTCAGAGCAACTCTCTCCATGTGCACCTACCTGAACCCTTCAGTATTCATCAGGATCTTCTCAGGGTGCCTCCCCATCCATTCACAGGTTGAAAAAGTCCATTCAGTTTATCTGAATTTCAGTTATTTGTTATATCAGTTTTAATCCCTCCCAAAAGTTTCCTTAGTTTAGGTAGAATTGAACGTAAATATTACTGAAAAGCATTTGTTAAGAATCATTGGAAGTTTGTAGAATGAGGTTATCTAGCTTCACATATGAACCGACAAGATATTTTAAAAAATACAGTTCAGTGTAATTTATTTGAAATGCTTTGAGAACAGTGTAATCTATTATGCAAAATATTTAATCAATACATACATTATTTTTAATAAATCAAACATTACAAAGTTTCTCCAACATTTTGGCAAGTGTTTGTCATTTCAGTAGTTCACATCTTAATATACTTTCAATGTCCTTCTATTTAGTAAATACTCCCATTGTCTCTTATTCTACTTCTCTTGATTGGCTAATACTCAATGTCCAAAATGAAGCAATTTAAATAAATTACAAGCCTGAAATAGAAAATAATCATAATGTTTTAAACTTATCCATACAGAAATACGTTCTATAGAGTAAAATTGGCCATAATATTTTTTTGAAAAAATATATGTAACAACCTGCTTTTATAATTATTATCTCAGCACAATAATCATCTAATGCACAGCAAAACATATTTACAAATTAAAATTGACATCTTATTTACGCTTCTAGTTTATCTTTTTCTGTAAACATGTAAAACATCTGAAGTATACATTCTGGCAATATTTTAGCAGTATTACTGTTTGTGCTGAGAGTGGAGTCTACACTGTACAGAAAATAGTAATAGTGGTATCAGAGATCATTTCAATACACTAGCTTGTAAATGTCAAGTCTCTTCTTAAGAAATGGGTCAAGTTTAGCATTTCAGTATTGTTCAAACTTACATTTGAAATTAGAATTTGATCCATAACTACCAATTTTATTGGCATTTTACCTACTTTAAGGGTGCAAAGTTAGTCAGAGGTGTTCTTCAGACTATTGAAGAGTGGGTCAGACTTTTTTTAAAAGGTGGTAGTCCTTGTGGTTGGGTTGCCAGAGTTGCAGTGTTAGTGAATGCTGCAGTCAGATGTCATTAAAAGTGGGTATGGGGGTGTATAGGTGACCCCTGAATAAGCAAAATTACTTTGGTGGGTTCTGTTAGAAAAACTGTTGTAAATCATTGTCTTAAATTGCAGTCACCTCTTATTTTAATTATAATTAATTAAGCCAGTTATAATCTTAATTGAACACACCAAAAGAACATGAAAGGGATTTCTCTGAAAGCAGCCAATGAATAACTAACATTTTTAAGCTGTGTGTGGTGGACTCCTACTCCTAACGTTCTTTTTATGTAAGTCTGGGGAGCCCACCTGGGTTTTGTTCTCCATCTTGGCTTGCGATGATGACACAGAACAGGTTCCCCAAACAGGAGTGTCAATAAAAGTGTCCGTATCTATGATCCATATATTATGAGAACAGGCAGCAGATGCTAGAGACAAACTGGGGATAAGGACAGAAGGAAGGCTTATTTTTGTAGACAGCTATCCTGAGGACAATGTAACATTGTGGAAATGGACTGCCTTCAAGTCGATCCTGACTTATGGCAACCCTATGAATAGGGTTTTCACAGTAAGCGGTATTCAGAGGGGGGTTACCATTGCCTTCCTCTGAGACTGAGAGGCAGTGGCTGGCCCAAGGTCACCCAGTGAGCTTCATGGCTGTGTGGGGATTCAAACCCTGGTCTCCCAGGTCGTAGTCCAGCACCTTAACCACTACACCACACTATATATCAGATATAGCTTTTAGAAGGGATATCGTAAAACATCATTTTGCATGCAAACTGCCTGGCAGTGCACACAGAAAGGGCCGCATTAAAAACCCAAAACCAATGTAAACAAAGTTATTTCAATGTTTCAGCTTCCTTGCTCTTCTAATCCTTTATTATAATTGGGATAGTAAATGCACTACCACCAACTTACTAGAAAGCACCACCACATAAAGTTTTGGATTTCCATCTGAAAATTCAGTACTGGCACACCATTTACTTTCAAATGACCATTTGGTTTGCATCTGGGAACTGAGAGAATATATCTTCTGCACTGACTGGAATTGTTTAATTAAATTAAGGATTTAGGAATCAACCTGTATTTTAACGGTCCTGCTGATTTTATAGAAATATAGCTAGCTTAGCTTTTCCTAAGACACAGGGCAGGTTCACAAATGCTTATGCATCACTTGATTGCTTATTACTTCATGACTCACAACTGATAATGTGTGAATGGACTCCATTGAAAAGAGCTGTGTTTGAGGTGACATGGAAGCTCCATCTGCAATGGTTCATTCATACATGAAAGGAGAATCTTAGCCTTTCAAGCTTTTTGAAACTTGCATGTGTCATTAACCAATTTATGGCTTTGATGACCTTAAAACGCTTTGTTTATGTCTTCCTTGTGTTCAGCTGCCTTGTGAGAGGTCAAAGTAGGGCACTTTATAAAACAAATACACTTTTTAAGTAATATGCATAAAAACAGTAGTTTAGAGGTTATATCTACTGGCAGGACATTGGAAATAATGGGTCACGTACCTCTTTCAGCCACTGAGACATTTATAAAATTATCATAGGATTATAATTGCTATACATGCCAAATTACATACACTGGCAGTTACAGTACTACGGTCAAAAGGTACGAATATAATAGAGACTGAGCTGACAATGTGACAAAAATATTAAAAAGTGCTTCTTGCTCCATGTATGGAGTGCAAATACTGTACAAGTAAGACACAGAAGACCACTGTGAAGTTTTTGTCAGACATTGCTTTCAATCTCTTTGTCAGTTTCCCAAGAGTATGTCTGCTCCATGTGGTCACAGTCAAAACTGATTTCACTGATGTCCATACTACAGTCAGACCCACTGTCTGATTGGTCCATTTGCTCAGGTTTTGATTCTTGCCGGGGTATTCTGTTCCTACTTGATGATGTTAATAAGGGTCCTTCAGAATTGGGTACTCCATCCTCGCTTGCTGCACACAAGACTGATTCTTTGGCTTGACGGATACAGTTGAGCCATTGCTGTTTGTTGAAAGCATCGTTTGCTTGCAATGAATGGGACTGGCTTTGAGATCCCTTTTTGAAGCTGACTCTAAAGAAGTTTTTAACTGAAAGAAACCAGCCTTGTTAGTATATTCAATGCTGCTTGATATGTTGTGTTACATTTATTAAAAATATACTTCTACACCAATGATGTATCAGCATAGCATAGGCCTGTCCAATTTAGAGTCACCAAGCCAAATGCAGCCCACCATCTATGTACCAAGCCCATTATCACCTCTTCCCATTTTAGAAATTCCATGAAAGCAGCAGAAAAGGAAAGGGAAATTTCTGAGCTGCTGCTGGACCACTATACACGGTTTGTGAGCTGGATTTGGCTTGGCTAGTCACAAGCTGGGCAGGCCTGCATGAGAGAAAACAAGTGTTTCCTTTAACTTGTTTTACTACTTACTCTACCTCATTCACTGCCATTTTATGTTTGTTCTAAAAAAAGTCATACAAAAAATACACAAAAACTTAAGTAAAGCTTGTAGCAATCAGCAGCAGCCAGCCAGATGATGTAATGATAGCAAACAGCAATCACCACTGACTAACAGCAAAAGGGAAAATGACATCTGAGAGAACGATGTCAGGAGGCCTCATGGGATTCTGTTGGGGAGTCAGCACCTGTGCATCTGCACAGTTCTTGTACTTGTTGATCCATGCCTCCAGTGCAGCTGGGCAAGGACATGAGGGCTATCCTCTCTTCCAATAGTGATGGCAGCCATTTACTCTTGCCATGCTACTGTACTGACCCAAATATAGGCCACAGCTTTTCCTCAAAGCTGGTTTGTATGAAACCTGAGTGAGGCCTATACTTGGGTCAATATGATAAATGGGGAGGAGCAAGCCAAACTTAGCAGTAGAGGGAGGATTCCAAACAAATGTATACGCAAAAAGTAATTAAACTACTTATGGAAGGGGGATGATCATAGTTGTATAATGAATTACTGGGGGGGGAGGCAGTTGGGGATAGCCAATTACAAGCATAGTCAAGAGTAATTATGCAACAGAATGCAGCTACTTCAAAGGCCTCTACTAGCCTTAACCTGTCCTACACTTGCAGTGCACCTTCCCCTCAAAAAAAAGGTAGCAGCCAGATGGGGAAATGGTTGCTGAGATATTTTTTTTGGCAAATACAGTATTTCACCAGGTATCTCTGGGGGGAACAGAATGCCACAGTAGCTTCTGAGCATTATCCTTTAACACCAACTCATGCAAGAGTATCTATAAGAACACTTGAAGGTATCCTTTGTCTTTCCCGGCACCAACATCTCTCATGCTTTGGTTTTGAAGGTCAACATACTACTCTTAAAAATCTTATTTTGCCTCCTGTTTCTAAAAATATAAAATCAGTTCAGTTTCTCTATTTCGTACGAATGAGACATGCTTCTGCTTTGGAAGAGTCATGTGGTGTATAGCAGACCTTTCTTTGCTTCTAAAAGGTTCACTCATTTGTTCAAGAGATACATTCATTTGTACAACTATATCAAGGAAAGATCACAATTGATTTAATTAAGCAGTAAGTAAATAGTATTTTTTTAAAAAGCAATTCTGAAATTTCAATATTTGATAAAATCAATATCATCTTATGGGTTCTTACTTCTCTCACTGTTGCTAAATGCACCACGTATAGATCCACCCAGTCGCACCTCTCCATCTTGCAAGTCTTCTAGCACAAGATCCTTCACAGGGATGGGTTGCCGGTACAGTTGGTAGCAGAGTTGCTCATTATGTGTAACTGCTCGAGTAATCACCAGTAGTTCTTGGAAGAGAAAAACATGCAGTTTCTAATAGAAAAGAAAAAGAAATAGTGAATTGTTACTCTTGCATTCTTTGTTTATAACTTTCTTAGTTTAAAATGAAAAAAATTAAAGTAGTTCAGTAGCTAGTTAAACAACAGCACCGAAGATGGGTAGAAATATCCTAGGGCATAGTCTGAAGTCCTGTGATACATTCACCTTGCTGAAGTAAATAAGTTTGAGTCTGTGTCACTGGATGGATAGAAAGCCCACCTATGCTGCCTTGAGTTCCATGATGGAAGAAAGGCAAGATATAACTGTACTACAAATAATAAGAGTAAGAAATGTAACAACAAGAAGAGCCATAACTCAGTGGTGGAATATCTGCCCTGCATGCAGAAGGTCCCACGTTCAATCCCCGGCATCTCCAGGTAGGCCTAGGAGAGATTCCTGCCTAAAATCATGGAGAGCTGCTGCCAGTCAGTGTAGATAGTAGTTAGATGGACCAGTGGTCTGACTTGGTATAAAGCACCCTAATAATAATAGGGTGCAAGGATAGCATCTGAAAAGCATCTCTGAGAAATGAGTTCCGCAGTTCTGGCACAATTATAGAGAAGGTCCTGCTTCGTGCATCTGCTATTCTAATCTCATGCAGATGTGGAATTGGGTATCCTGAAAGGAGCACAGTCAATATGGAAGCTAACATGAGGAAGGCTTAGAGGGTAGATAGTACAGGGGCCTATAACAAACACAGATATTGACAACGGTGTTAAAAGAAGATAAAGAACAGTCTCTCTCTTAGATGCAATAAGGATGATCTATTCCATCCCCCACCCCCATTCTAAACTCTGCTGAGACTTTTTTTTTAACCACCAATAAAAAAATTGTTTTAAATCTCTTTCTCATTCCTGAAACGTGATACTATTTTCCCAGGATCACCATTAGAAAACAAACCAACTGCAACCTTAAATTTCAAAAGAAACCATTCAAAGTTTAAAAGAGAACTTTACTTAGTGTGGTGTAGTGGTTAGAGTGTTGAACTATGACCTGGGAGACCAGGGTTCGAATCCCCACATTGTCATGAATCTCACTGGGTGACCTTGGACCAGTCACTGCCTCTCAGCCTCTGAATACCGCTTACCAAGAAAACCCTATTCATAGGGTCGCCATAAGTCAGAATCAACTTGAAGGCAGTCCATTTCCATTTTTTTACTTAAAATAAGAAGTAAACCAGTATAAAAAATAATTCCTTACCGCCCCCCTGTTGTTCTTTAGTTCACCATGGCAACACACAACACGTGAATCATCTATCAAGGAGTCCTTTTGGCCTTCATCAAGATAGATTAGCCTCTCTTTGTAATACTGGCATTCAGATTCACCAGTCTTTTTGTTGATTTCTGACACTATTCCTTGGACAATATTAATCTGTAGGGAAAAATGTCACAGATAAATCGTAATTTGCCAAGGCAATTTCACTAGCACCTTTTCCAGCTTTATAGTGAATGGACCTTAAGGTTTATAATGGGCAGGAGACAGGTCATATGAGTGCTTGGTACTCTAATTTGGCTTTTCAGTTTCAAGCATGCTATTTTTTCTTTTAAACCACTTCTCAGATTATATTTATACACATCGACCATCCCTCAATGGATCCAGTGCATGTGCAGGAACTTCCCTCTTATGCCCTATGAGCAGAGGCATGCTGCATATATGCAAGAGGAAATTTGCTGTGTAAACCGAGCTCCTTCATTCATTCATTCAGCTAATCTAATTAAACATTTTAAATCCCCAGAGCCCCTTTTAGGTGTGTACATACACAACAGGGCTTTGTATTTTGTTTTCCTGAATGACTGCTACTTTTCTTCATGTTCTAGAGCCCAAATAGTTTAAAAACTCTCTTAAGTTTAAACTGCAGCATGGGATGCAGTATATTAACAGGAAGGCTTTCTGAAAACAAAACCTGAAGGGCAATGGCATGAAGTTTCTTTTCCACAAATTTCTCTGAATTGGAGCCAATATCAAAACCTCCTATCTCCAAGTTTTTATCTGGTTTAAACTAGGCTTTTAAAAAGCCAGCTGAAACAAAATCAGTTTTACAGCACTTCTGAAAGATGCTTGGGTTCAAGCTTCAGCACGTCTCCAAGTGGAAGGAGAATACTGAGAACACCTCTCATTGTGGCCTTGCTATTTGAACATGACAGATGGATGGTACTGTTGAAATACTAATTCTTGGTCGATCTTGGAATGATCAGAAGAGGAAGTTGTCTATGTTTATAAAAGGCAATAGAAACCTGCAGCATATGTAAGGCTTTGGATATTGCCAACAATATTTTAAGGTTATCAGATACATTGCCACGCAGAGGAAAGAAGTGAGGATGGAGGTGTGGTGAGGCTACTTATCATGCTGTCCATGATGCCAGGATCAGGACCTGGCCTTGTCTTGTACAACACTACACACACAAAACATGAATGTTTAGTAAAAGCACAGTATCACAGGCAATGTACAGTCATGTTGCATGCAGAAGAGTCTCTATAACCAGAATGGCAGTTTTTATGATAAAGGAGTTTAGCTACTGCCTATATAGTAGTCAAGTCAGTTTTAATATCACTAGATAAAGTGTACATTGTTGTTTTCTCCATTAGTAAATATTACATCAAACCAGTCTTTTCCTTTAAATTACTTGGGAAATGCCAGTTCTGATTATAACTAATGGCAATGTATCTATTGACTTTAACATACACTGAAATAGTTTTTTTATTTATTCATTGCCTCTGTGCAATGGCATTGTGGGGTCTTGAATAGTGGTGTTAACCACACAAACAAATTAGAAAATTAGCCGCCCTGGGCTCCTGCTGGAAGGAAGGGTGGGGTATAAATAAAATAATAAATAAATAAAATCAGACACTTAGAGAAGTCGAATCTGTTCCATAGAGGAGCCTTGAACAGGCCATGGCAAAAATGTTAAAAAAATTATCTTATTAGGTGAGATATTAATTAGATATCTAATTACAAAACACATACAGCTTCTTCAATGTGCTGTTGGTCTGGATGATCATTTGGTGTGTGTCTCAGAATCTCTCTAAGTAGCAATGGGTACTTCACTAGACGGCTTCTTGGAATGTCAAGGAAATTCCATAGGTCCAGCTTGCGACTGAAAGGAGACTCTAGACAACGCTGTAGGAAGTCTTGCACCCGATGATCCTGCTTCTTGTGGTCCAGCAAAGCTTTGGCAGCTACCTGGTTGCTGCAATAGCTGTCATAGGAATTCAGGCAAGGCAGCTAAGGAAAAAAGAAACATTTGGAAATAATTTGCAAGAATACATTTGGAAGTGTTTTCAATATATTCCTCTCTATCTAATTAATGTTGATACACAGAAAATATTTTTGTTCCAAGAACAAACCTCGTGCATAGACTGTTTTCAACACTAATTCTCTTGACTGTCAATGGTTTTTAATTATATAAAAAAGCATAACCACTATTTTTTTGATAATAGCTGGAACTGGTGGATCCTGGTTAGAAGCCTGATTTTGTCACTCATTACTGTCTAATGGTGTAATGTCACCAAAAATATTTACTAGAAACTTACAGTCCAATAGTAAAACATCAAAAGCAGGTGTTTAGGTGTACTGCATACTAGGATGTTGCACTGATGCAGTTAACATCACTTTGCTAGGAACACCCACAGTTGCCAGATGCATTTATTTATTGGGTTTATGCTCTGTTCTTTAAGAATATTCTCCACAAAGTGGCTTACAATATTTTAAAATACATAAAGCCTTTTAAAACACACTGTTAGTATCAATAGACAAGGACAACCCACTCCAGGAATTGCATTCCATCACTGTGGAGCCAGTGCTGAGAAGATCCTTTTATGCACGCTCACCAGTCTGGTGGGCAATGAAGCAGGGCCCTTTAATTGATAATGTTGTGCATTGTTGTACCAATACATGCAACTCTTATAAGGCACAGTAATGGAAACTTATACTGTTTGGCAATATGGAAAAGCTGGGTGTGTTATTCACAAAGTGAGTTGAGTCTTGCCCAGTAGTGGTGGATGTGGTGATGGAGAATTGCCCTCCCAACACTGGCATTGCTACAGTTTATCTGGACGGAGCTGGGGAAGGGCAGCATGGTGGCAAGGTCAGGGCTGCACAGAAGCTCTGGTAGAACCAATCTGGGTTTTGCATCAGTACATCTAAACAGCTCCAATACCACTGCTCTACCCGAGCCATATCCAAATAGGTTGCAGCAATGCTGATTTCAGGAGCTCCATGGCTCGGCCCCATGACACTGGTCACCTCTAGGCTGGATTACTGTAATGTGCTCTATGTGGGGCTGCCCTTGAGGTTGGTCCAGAAGCTGCAACTGGTGCAAAATGCAGCAGTGAGACTGCTCACTGGGGCAGAGTATCCAACATGTCACCCCGCTACTGAAAGAATTGCACTGGTTGCCCATTTGCTACCAGGCCAAGTTCAAGGTTCTAGTTTTGGTGTACAAAGCCCTATACAGCTTGGGATCAGGATACCTGAAAGACTGTCTTACACAGTTATATACCCAGTTGATCACTGCACTGTGCAGGTGAGGGCCTCCTGCAGATACCATCTTATCAGGAGGTCCATTCTGCACAACATAGGAAACAGACCTTTAGTGTGGCGGCACCTACCCTGTGGAATTCCCTCCCTTTGAATATTAGGCAGGTGCCATCTCTGTTATCTTTTTGGCGCCTTTTGAAGACTTTCCTCTTTCAACAAGTCTTTTAAGTTGAGACCTATCCCAGTCTGCGTCTGTGTTGGAATTACTTTTTAAAAACATATTTTTTAAAAAAGCGTTTTTTAACCCTTTCAAAAGATGTTTTTAAAGTTTTTTTGTTTTGGTGTATTTTAAGGTCTGTTTTTATGATGTTCTGATGTGTTTTTAGCACTTTTGTTTGCCTCCCTGGGCTGATCTTTTCAGTGTCTACTGAAGACTTTCCTCTTTCAACAAGACTTTTAAGTAGAAACTTTCTCCTAATCTGCATTTGTGTTAGAATTGCTTTCTAATATGTTTTAAACTACTACTTTAAAAAAAAATGTTTTAAAGGTTTTTTAAAAATATATATATTTAAAGATATTATTGTATATTTTAATAAAATATATTAAATTTTAAACTCTGTTTTTATGATGTTTTAGTGTTTGTAGTGCTTTTGTTTGCCGCCCTATGCTCCTGCTGGGAGGAAGGGCAGAATATAAATCTAATAATAATAATAACAATAATAACAATAATAACAACAACAATAATAACAATAATAATAACAATAATAATAACGGTTTTGTTTTCTGGCCTGGGCTATGTGGTACAAAGTTTGCCTTGGGTCCTTTGCCCTTCTTCAGTGTTACTGCCTGGTACTAGTTCTAAAACCAAACATAGCTTTGATAAATTAACTGATGCATTTTACAAAGATATCATTATGAGATTGTAAATCTCAATATCACTACCCATTCTTTGCATATTTTACCAAAATCAGTTTTCACCTTTAAATGAAGTAGATAAAAAGAAAACCAAATTAATAGTTTATGAAAGTTTTCCATACCCAGCCCACAAGAATGTGGCCAACAGAGTCTGTAGATCCATCTGGCTTTCTCGCTTCTTTCAGCCGCCTAAGAAGATCTGGTGTAAACAAAATAAAAAGAAACATGAAATACTGAATTGGGGTGGGGTGAGGATGATGACCCAACTGGTAAAGGAAAACTGAGGATTTTTCTATACTCCATGCACCCCCATTATTTATTTACTTTTTTTAACAAACAAGCATTATCTGGACAGCATCCATGTCATAAGAGATTGAAGAAACTGCATCATGCCATTCAGACTGACAGGTAGGTAACAATGATTACAGATAAATCCCTCCTCTCCCCAACAAGTTCACCAAGATAGCTTGGAATTACAGATTTGCTTTTTCATTTACTGAATGTGATTTCCTTTTTCTTTTACTGAATGTGGCTAAGATTTTACCATTTTCCTTTTTTCATTTCTTATTTCAGGACAGCCTCAGGGCTTATCCCAAACAGCCAGGAACACATTTGCCATGTCCAACAGCTGTCTGCATATTCTAATATATTCCACAAATGGATTCCAGCTAGCATAGTAGATTGAAGTTCAACCTTTTCGAGTACTGTTTGTGAGACTTTCATTGCCTTTGACCACCTGCATATCAGTTTATCACTATCTGTGTATCAAAATGCTTTAAAATGATTCAACACCCCCATTTTCACAAAGTGAGGAGCTATTCCCTGACAAAAAGGCTATACACAAATGTGACCGATATACTCTGCTAGTCTTCCTCTTTCAGTGCCAAACTTTACAAGACATGGGAGATGCGTGATTAGCTTCCCCCACATTTCTATTTTTACTGAAGAGAAACTGTGCAGGGCTCTAATTTTGACTGAAGAAACAGTGCCATCAGATGGAAGAGGTCAAACATTCCCCACCACAACTGCTTTCTCAATTGAAATCCCATCCACTGAAGCTGATATTAGGTGCACATGGGAGGAAATACAGCTAGCTGCATCATGCTTGTATTTATCCCCCACCTAGACAGAGGGAAAATCTAGGTCAGGACCTAAATTTTCACATACATATGAAAGGGTCAGCTCTCTGCCCCAGCATTGCTGCTCCAATCAGAATCAGAGCCCATCCCAGCAGTTGCTTTTTAGTAAAAATAGTAATGTCAGAAGAGCCAATGAATAATTTATGTCTAATCTCTCTGGAAGGATATAGATATCGCACACTGTCTGTCTATCTATACACAGACACATACAGAGACTCCATCATGATTCTTCACAAATCTTATGAAGAAGTCAAAATGCACAATTGTTTAAAATGCCTCTCCAAAACCTATATTAGGTTGAAAATACATTTCCCCAGCACCTAGATATCTACTTCCATAATTTTTTGACAACTTAAGTTCTATGGGAACACTGAACTCAAGGAAGAAAACTGTATCCGTGTTTATATAATTTCTGGTAGCATCTAAACCGATTCCCATGTGTGTCAGGACTGACAGTTGGCAACTGTGCATGTCAACAGATACAGCAGTGACAACTAATGACACTAATTCTTCTACAATTTAGATACAAAAATAAAGCACCCAATCCAATGTACTTTCTTCCTTACAGAGAGATTTTGTAGAGAAGTTCTTTAGATTAGATTCTTGCCCATTTCAGCTCACGGATTTTTTTTCAATTTGCAGCCCAATATAACACGATTGTTCCTCAAACAATTGCTCCTCAAACATCTTACTTGCTTTTAGCAGTTGTGTATTGAATAAAAAGAACGATACCTTCATGCAGAGGAATTAAAGAGTCCAGTGTTCCAAAAATTTGATTTAATTCTTGCTCTGACATTATGGAAAGTTTAAGCATTGGGTCATGGTAAGCCTGCACAAAGATAGAAAAGTCATTAAATAAATACACATTAGAAATTCACTAATTAGTGATACCCTTTACACTCTGGCCGTTACGCAGTAGGTTTCTATTTATCTGAACCCTTATCTACATACACAGATGGCAGAAACTGCCTATGAACAAAATCAGTAGAGGGACAAAATACTTAATAGTATAATACCTTCTTTGCTAACTTCAGGTCTTCTATCAAGTCTTGTTCTCCTTGCGCAAGTTCAAAAATAGCCTGTAATAGAAAACAGAACCTTGAGAAATCTGCTATTTCTCATTTCTCAAATAACCTTTTTAAACACAGTGAGGCTGATTCCTAAGTAAGTGTCATAGGACTTCAGCCTCAGTTGTTTTTTTTTTAGTGGGTTGTGTTGTTTTTGGTTCTGTCTCTCATTTCAGAACAAATAGGGGTAGGTGTGCATGTCATGTTCTTTCTGTTCAAAACAAATTTGGTATGTGCTTTATTATTCCTGGCTTGATTTAAAAAGTCCACTTTTCTCTATGTAGTTTCAAAATTATTTGGGAGGGGGTGGGCAGGATTTTTCTGTGTTTGAAAGAATAAGTGCTTCCCCATCTCCTTCTACCCATTTTTTTTCCTGGCCAGTTAAAAAAGGTTGTTTTATGCTGGCTATCTTAGAACACATTGGTGGGTTTCTGCCTTGTGCATATGTGTAGCACTCTAAAGTCATAAAGGACTCCTTATATTTCTAGAAAGGCAGCTGTACTGGTTTGCTGTTTTTGCTACAACAGAAGCTGCAATCTTACACATGTGTACCTGGGAATAAGCCCCCATGACATACAGTAGGGCTTACTTCTGAGTAAACATGTATGCAATCCATTTGAATACATTCTGTAATAAGTCAACAACTGACGAATTTACAGTAGCAAGAGACTAGAATGAAAGACCCCTCTGTATCAAATGCATGAAATGGGCACTGGGCAGCAAAAATGTTGGGTGAATAAATTCCAAAGGGTCTACTCTAAGTATGACTTAGCTGGATATCAACCATAGTGTATTAGCCATTCAGGCACACAAAAAAGAAATACTAAAGGGATCCCTTAGTAGATTCTTGCCCAATGGCCCCCCAAAATCATGAGCCAGCCTTGCCTATAAACAATGAGGAACTATTATTGCTTATTGCATTAAGCAAAACAGATCTCTATAGAAGATCCTTATATTCACATAATTTATAAGGAGACCCCTGCAATGGATTTTTCTTTGTCTGAATATATCTGAACATTTCTTAGTTTGAATATCTCATAATCCAGAAGTCATCTCTTCCTTAAATGGGTCCTAGCATTATATTGCAAGCAGCTCAGTAAGATGAATTATTGGTCTAACTTGATTGGCAAGAGAAACACTGATAATTTAGTAGAATCATAGAATAGTAGAGTTGGAAGGGGCCTATAAGGCCATCAAGTCCAACCCCCTGCTCAATGCAGGAATCCAAGTTAAAGCATACCCAACAGGGGGCTTGTCCAGCTGCCTCTTGAATGCCTCCAGTGTTGGAGAACCCATCACTTCCCTAGGTATTTGGTTCCATTGTCGTACCGCTCTATCAGTTAGAAAGTTTTTCCTGATGTTCAGCCGAAATCTGGCTTCCTGTAACTTGAGCCCATTATTTTGTGTCCTGCACTCTGGGTTAATTGAGAAGAGATCCCAGCCCTTCTCTGTGTGGGCAATCTTTCATGTACTTGAAGAGTGCTATCATATCTCCCCTCAGTCCTCTCTTCTCAAGGTTAAACATGCCCAGTTCTTTCAGTCTCTCCTCATAGGGCTTGGTTTCCAGTCCCTTGATCATTCTCATTGCCCTCCTCTGAACTCGTTCCAGTTTGTCTGCATCGTGCTTAAAGTGCGGTGTCCAGAACTGGATACAGTACAGTAGGGCCCCGCTAATACGGCAGGTTAGGGACCAGGCCCCCACCGTAAAGTGGAAATCGCCATAAAGCAGGGCCCCATAGACTATAATGAGCCGTGTCGCGCGAAAATGACATAAAAATGGTGTGCGACGGAAAAAACCCTGCCGTATTAGTGGAACAAGCGCTGTAAGAGCGGGGCCTTTCCCTAATTGAAAACCGCCGCATGAACAAAGTGCTGTAAAGCGGAACGCCGTAAAGCGGGGCCCTACTGTACTCAAGATGAGGCCTAACCAGTGCTGAATAGAGGGGAACTAGTACTTCACACGATTTCGAAACTATACTTCTGTTAATGCAGCCTAAAATAGCATTTGCCTTTTTTGCAGCCATATCACACTGTTGCCTCATATTCAGCTTGTGATTTAACAACAATTCCAAGATCCTTCTCACATGTAGTATTGCTGAACCAAGTGTCCCCCATCTTATAACTGTGTGTTTGGTTTCTTTTTCCTAGGTGTAAGACTTTGCACTTATCCCTGTTAAATTTCATTCTGTTGTTTTCATTACTGCAGATACGAAGACTAAGACAAATCAATACTAAAAAAGTCTCAAGTTTTATATCTGTATGTAGTGATGAGACAGTATTAATTAGGGGCAAGGATTCAGCGTCTGCTTGCTGGCCAGCCAGTGATTAGCTGCAAATTTGTGTCAGTACTGTTGGCTTTGCCTTCCAGGTTTGTCCTGTTCCTGCAACTTGAACTATTCTCTGCTCTGCCTGAGCCCTGGAATCTGTTTGTCCATGAATGTATGTTTGTCTGCCTGGAAACTGGCAATGTGTTGTATTCAACTAACTTTTACTCAGAGAAGTTCCATTGAAATTAATGGACCTAAGTTAGTCATGGCTATTAATTTGAATGGGTCTACTCTGAGTAGGAGCTAGTTGAATACAACCCAATGAATTTGGGTCTGTATGGTGCTGCTGTCCAGACTTAATAAACTGAGGATCTTTTAGGAGGGAGCACAATTTCAAAAGTGTGATTCCAGCAGTCCATTCTGGCCCAATATTGTTTACTCTGACTGGCAGAAGCTCTCCAGGGTCTCAGACAAAGGTCTTTCTCACTACCATCTACCTGATCCATTTAAACTGGAAATAGATATTCGGCTGGATTGGAAAATAGTATGGTCTGGTGTAAGGCAGTTTAAATATGGATATTGTCAAATCAAATAAATAGGACCAGCCCCAGCTTTGAGAGTGAGCCTTGCCAACAAGCCCATGACAAGATATTGTGAAAAGGCAGCAGTGATCTTGCTTCCCATTTTTTTAACCCCAAAATGCCTTTTGAATGACAAAGCCATGCCAAATAGGTGTCAAGAAGAAATAAGGCCAGACTGCTGCAATACCAAAACAAGAGACTAAAAAGAATAGGACCAAGCTATATTCATTTAAATATTGTCCTTTATGTATTTATATCCTGCCCTTCTTGTATGATGGAATTCAAAGCATTATCCCTAGGACAATGGCAAAGAGCCAACTTGCGAAAAGTGGCATACCAAACTCTTAAATAAATAAATAAGGTTCTCAGGCAGTCTCCCATCTGTAACAGACCAGACCTAGACCCTAGACCTAGTTGTGTTAATCCCATTACAGACAAAATAGTCCAAAGAAAATATAAATAAGCAAACCTCTTGTCGCTTGATTTCTTTGGATGTGAGCACTTGATTGCCACAAACATCAAAAGTCTCACTCCAGAGTTTACTGTCTCTTCGCTTGGTGCTAGCAGGGGGTACATTTCTAGTCCAGGGTCGTGTGGAAAGAAGATCAGGACGACTCTCACTGCGAAAACTTATGGAACGCTATAAAAAAAACACAAAGGCTTAAGTAGTTATCGCTTGGTTCACATTTGATTTAAAATATTGGTTTTGATCCAAAATTACATGAACCTTGGGTTAGACAGTTCCTTTCAGCATAACCTACCTCACAGAGTTGTTGTGAGGATAAAATGGACCATTGGTCTCACCTGAAGAGTGATTTTCATAGGAGGTATGCCATCAAGCAGGGTAATAGCTCCACCTATCGTCCAAAGGCAAGAATGTTTCTGAAGGCAAGACTAGGGGCGTCAGGCCCCTCCCACTCTCCAGTTCATTCGCAGCGAGTCCAAAGAGAGATATCTAAAAGTGCAGGAGAAAAGACCAACGGGCCTACCAGCAAGAACATAACACAATAGCTATATGCATAATAACATGACTCTAACATAGCTATATAACAGTAATAGCAGTCTTGACTTCACTAGTAAACAGAAAAATAATAACATAACAGGAATATATGAAACAATCCCCAAAAATATCTAGTCATCCAGGTTTCCTCCAATTGGGAGGGTTGTGATGGCATACCTCCTATGAAAATCACCCTTCAGGTGAGACCAATGGTCCATTTTCCATAGGAGGTATGCCATCAAGCGGGATGTACCAAAGCAGCCCTTAACAGGGAGGGACCACCCACAACCTAATCCTCATTAAGAACCTGTTGCAACACTCGTCTGCCAAAAGAGGCATCGGCAGAGGCATAACAGTCTATTTTATAATGCCTTATAAACAAATGTGGGGTAGACCAAGCAGCAGCTCTGCAAATACCGGCAACAGGAGCGTTGGTAGCAAAAGCAGCCGTAGTGGCCGCTGACCTGGTGGAATGAGCTGTTATACTAGCTGGAACTGGAAGCTTAAGGGACTCATATGCTAAAGTAATACATGCCCGCAACCAGCGGGATAAGGTGGAATTAGCTACTTTATGCCCCATAGACCTTGGATGAAAGGATACAAACAAAGACTCGGTCCGTCGCATATCCTGAGTCTGAGACAGGTAGGTCTTGAGAGCCCTCCGAACGTCCAACGAATGCCAAGCCTTCTCGAGAGGATGGGCAGGATTCGGACAAAATGAAGAACAATGTCCTGGTTGCAGTGGAAAACTGAATTGACCTTGGGACGGAAGGCAGGATCAGTTTTCAGCACAACAGAGTCCTTGTGAAAGACACAGAGGTGGCGGGCCGAAGACAATGCGCCCAGTTCCAAAACTCGTCTCGCAGAAGTGATCGCGGTCAAGAACAGGACCTTGAATGACAACAGACGTAAAGGCACAGTCCTGAGGGGCTCAAACGGAGGACGTTGTAAGGCCTGCAGCACCTTTGACAAACTCCATGAGGGAAAACGGTGGGCTACAGCCGGTGAGTGTAGAGCAGTGCCTCTGAGAAAACGTTTGACGAACGGATGTTTGGCAATAGGGGCACCAGTGGAGGACACTGAGAGAATGGATGACAGAGTGGACGCATGTCGACGCAATGTGTTGGGTCTGAGTCCCATCATGAGGCCCCTATGAAGATATTGCAGCACTTGTTGTATTGTAGACTGTGAAGGATCGAGGTGCGGAGTGTGACACCACCTGGAAAATGCCACCCAAGTATGTTGATATATACGTGTGGTGGATGGTCGTCTCGAGGCTAAGATAATGTCAATAACAGCGTCAGACAGTCCAGCCGACCTCAAATGTTCCCGTTCAAAAGCCACGCTGTTAGGTTGAGCCACTTGGGGTCCTGATGGAACACTGACATGGCAAGGAGATCCGAGAACCACGGTCGACGTGGCCAATATGGTGCTATCAGAACCAGCCGTGCCCTCTCGCGCCGCGCCTTCCTCAAGGTTCTGGCTAACAGTGGTATTGGGGGGAAGGCGTACAATAGGCCATCCGGCCACGGTAGCAACAGGGCATCCACCGCTTCCGCTGTCGTGTCCAGGTATCGAGCGAAGTACCTGGGTAGTTGACAATTGTGACTGGAGACAAAGAGGTCGACAGAGAAGTGGCCGAACCGACCCTGGAGAAGATGGAACACGGACGGATGAAGTTTCCATTCTCCCGGAAAAACCTGTTGTCTGCTGAGCCAGTCTGCTGTCACATTCCAAATTCCTCTGAGATGTTCTGCTTTTAAGGATAGCAGATGTTGCTCTGCCCAGTCGAATATGAGGGAAGCTAGGTTCTGCAGAGGACGGGACCTGGTCCCCTCTTGTCTGTTTAAATGAGATTTGGCACACTTGTTGTTCGTTCGAATGAGAACATGGTCCAAGTGGAACAGAGACTGAAAATGAAGCAGAGCTAAGTGGACAGCCTTTAGTTCCAGCCAATTGATGCTCTGAGTTTGCTCTGCTGTGTTCCAAGCCCCCTGAACGAACTGGGAGTTGCAGTGGGCTCCCCAGGCAAGGAGACTGGCATCTGTGGTGATGACAGTCCTGTGGGGTTCTCTGAACGGAGTGCCCTGGGTGAGATGTTGTACCCTCGTCCACCAGCGGAATGACAAACGCAGTGTGGGGCTCAAGGGAATTGCTCGATGGTTTGAGCTGGCAATGTCGTGTTGGAACGGCAGCAAGGCCCACTGTAGCTGGCGAGTATGAGCTCGAGCCCATAGAATAATATGAATGGTGGACACCAACATTCCTAGAGCCCTGGCTAGAAGCATGACGTCTGCCGATGTTTTGTGCATCAGAGATCTTGCAATGTCTGTGATAGCAGTTATGCGATCTGGGGACAGGAACACTGTCGCTTGCAGGGTGTCCAACATCGCCCCTAGATGCTGTAGACGTTGGGTTGGTTGGAGATGGCTTTTGTCGAAGTTGACTAGCCAGCCGTGGGCCTGTAAGACATGGAGCGTGAGCGTTAGATGGCGCTGAGCCAGCTCCCTGGAACTCGCCCGTATTAAAAGATCGTCCAGATAGGGGTAGATATGGACCCCTTGAAGCCGGAGGTAAGCCACCAGTATGAGTAGCACCTTGGTAAATACTCTCGGGGCAGACGAGAGCCCGAATGGCATCGCTCGATATTGAAAATGCTGGAAGCCAAAGGCAAACTGAAGAAATTTTCTGTGGGCTATGCAAATAGGCACATGGAGATACGCTTCCTTTAGGTCGATAGAAGCCAGGAAGTCTCCTTCATGCAGGCATTCTGTAATGGAGTGGAGGGATTCCATTTTGAACCTGCGATACTTTACGAAACGGTTAATGAACTTGAGGTCCAATACCGCCCTCCATGACAGATCTCGTTTGGGCACAGCAAATAGGAGGGAGTATACCCCTTCCGACCTCTCTGTTGTAGGGACTGGCTCTATTGCCGCTATGTCCAGGAGGTGATATATGGCAGTCTGCATGATGCAGTGCCTGGCTGGTGCCCTGGGACAGGGGGAGGGATGAAACTTGTCTGGAGGAGTTGCCCAAAATTCAATTGCATATCCATAACAAAGAAGTTCTCTGATCCAGGAGACCTGAGTCAGACGCAGCCAATGTTCGCCAAACATAAGCAATCTGCCCCCAACCGGGATTGTGCTAATACTGTCTGCGCTGGTGAGACCCTCCCCTGTACGAGGACGTTGAAGAACCTCTGCGCCCCTGGTACTGACCTCTGCCCAGAAAACGTCTGTTCCAGCCTCCCCTGGAGGACCGGAAATCATATGTTGGGAACTCGCGGCCTCGTCCCCCGGGCCGCGTTCCTCGAAAGGGCTGAGACGTGCGGTAGGAGGCGAAGCGTCGGAAAGGTCTGCGCTCGACGTTTCTGACAGTGGCCAAGACAGGTTTTTGAGAGTCCTTGGGGTCAACAAGCACTGCCTTTAGTGCTTCCTCACCAAACGGTAATGATCCGGCATAAGGTGCCCGTGATAGATTAACCCTGGCAGTAGAGTCAGCCTGCCAGTGACGGAGCCAGAGGGTCTGTCGGGCAACAACCTGAGCCACCATAGCGCGTGCTCCTAACTGATTTGCGTCCAAAGTGGCATCAGCCACAAAAGCAGCTGTCTTGCGCAACTTTATCAGAGATCTCCGCAGAGAAACAGGATCTGGGTTAGGATCCTCTAGGAGGTCGTCCAGCCACATCATCGCTGCCCTGGAGAAAATAGAGGCTGATGTAGATGCACGCATAGAAAAAGCGGTGGCCTCATGAGTCTTGCGTAAGGCAAAGTCCAGTCTCCGCTCAGTGGCATCCTTTAAATGAGAATCTCCTTCCCTTGGCAAAAGGGATCTGGAAACTAAGCTGGAAATTGGCTCGTCTATGCCAGGGACGGCCAGGCTGGTAGTAAAGTCCGGAGCCAAAGGATAAAGTCTGTCCGCAAGGTTATTAAATCGGCGTGCTTGTAAAGGGTGAGACCATTCGTCCTTGGCCAGTTTAGCGATGGGATCTGGCACAGGGAGATAGTGTTCTGCTGGCGTGGGGGATTTCAACACCCTGGCCCCCTTTAAAGCGGGAGTGGCAGCTGCAGTTGGCGTGGATTGACGGCAAAGGGTATTCAAAACTCTGCGCGCAAGGGGCTGGTAATCTGAGGCATCAAAGAGACGATAAGATGTATCCTGGTCATGATCCGAATGGTCACTCCATTCGTCTCCTTCGTCTTGCAGAACGAATGCGGACTCCTCCTCACAAGAGACGTCATCAACAAGCCTGCCCCTGGCAATGTCAAACGGATTTGGAGAACATAAGAACATAAGAAGAGCCTGCTGGATCAGGCCAGTGGCCCATCTAGTCCAGCATCCTGTTCTCACAGTGGCCAACCAGGTGCCTGGGGGAAGCCCACAAGCAGGACCCGAGTGCAAGAACACTCTCCCCTCCTGAGGCTTCCAGCAACTGGTTTTCAGAAGCATGCTGCCTCTGACTAGGGTGGCAGAGCACAGCCATCACGGCTAGTAGCCATTGATAGCCCTGTCCTCCATGAATTTGTCTAATCTTCTTTTAAAGCCATCCAAGCTGGTGGCCATTACTGCATCTTGTGGGAGCAAATTCCATAGTTTAACTGTGCGCTGAGTAAAGAAGTACTTCCTTTTGTCTGTCCTGAATCTTCCAACATTCAGCTTCTTTGAATGTCCACGAGTTCTAGTATTATGAGAGAGGGAGAAGAACTTTTCTCTATCCACTTTCTCAATGCCATGCATAATTTTATACACTTCTATCATGTCTCCTCTGACCTGCCTTTTCTCTAAACTAAAAAGCCCCAAATGCTGCAACCTTTCCTCGTAAGGGAGTCGCTCCATCCCCTTGATCATTCTGGTTGCCCTCTTCTGAACCTTTTCCAACTCTAGAATATCCTTTTTGAGATGAGGCGACCAGAACTGTACACAGTATTCCAAATGCGGTCGCACCATAGATTTATACAACGGCATCATGATATCGGCTGTTTTATTTTCAATACCTTTCCTAATTATCGCTAGCATGGAATTTGCCTTTTTCACAGCTGCCGCACACTGGGTCGACATTTTCATCGTGCTGTCCACTACAACCCCGAGGTCTCTCTCCTGGTCGGTCACCGCCAGTTCAGACCCCATGAGCGTATATGTGAAATTCAGATGTTTTGCTCCAATATGCATAATTTTACACTTGTTTATATTGAATTGCATTTGCCATTTTTCCGCCCATTCACTCAGTTTGGAGAGGTCTTTTTGGAGCTTTTCGCAATCCCTTTTTGTTTTAACAACCCTGAACAATTTAGTGTCGTCAGCAAACTTGGCCACTTCACTGCTCACTCCTAATTCTAGGTCATTAATGAACAAGTTGAAAAGTACAGGTCCCAATACCGATCCACTTTCTACAGCCCTCCACTGGGAGAACTGTCAGTTTATTCCTACTCTCTGCTTTCTGCTTCTTAACCAATTCCTTATCCACAAGAGGACCTCTCCTCTTATTCCATGACTGCTAAGCTTCCTCAGAAGCCTTTGGTGAGGTACCTTGTCAAACGCTTTTTGAAAGTCTAAGTACACTATGTCCACTGGATCACCTCTATCTATATGCTTGTTGACACTCTCAAAGAATTCTAATAGGTTACTGAGACAGGACTTTCCCTTGCAGAAGCCATGCTGGCTCTGTTTCAGCAAGGCTTGTTCTTCTATGTGCTTAGTTAATCTAGCTTTAATCATACTTTCTACCAGTTTTCCAGGGACAGAAGTTAAGCTAACTGGCCTGTAATTTCTGGGATCCCCTCTGGATCCCTTTTTGAATATTGGCGTTACATTTGCCACTTTCCAGTCCTCAGGCACGGAGGAGGACCCGAGGGACAAGTTACATATTTTAGTTAGCAGATCAGCAATTTCACATTTGAGTTCTTTGAGAACTCTCGGGTGGATGCCATCCGGGCCTGGTGATTTGTCAGTTTTTATATTGTCCATTAAGCTTAGAACTTCCTCTCTCGTTACCACTATTTGTCTCAGTTCCTCAGAATCCCTTCCTGCAAATGTTAGTTCAGGTTCAGGGATCTGCCCTATATCTTCCACTGTGAAGACAGATGCAAAGAATTCATTTAGCTTCTCTGCAATCTCCTTTAGTACACCTTGGACTCCCTTATCATCCAAGGGTCCAATCGTCTCCCTAGATGGTCTCCTGCTTTGAATGTATTTATAGAATTTTTTGTTGTTGGTTTTTATGTTCTTAGCAATGTGCTCCTCAAATTCTTTTTTAGCATCCCTTATTGTCTTCTTGCATTTCTTTTGCCAGAGTTTGTGTTCTTTTTTATTTTCTTCATTCGGACAAGACTTCCATTTTCTGAAGGAAGACTTTTTGCCTCTAAGAGCTTCCTTGACTTTGCTCGTTAACCATGCTGGCATCTTCTTGGCCCTGGCGGTACCTTTTCTGATCTGCGGTATGCACTCCAGTTGAGCTTCTAATATAGTGTTTTTAAACAACTTCCAAGCATTTTCGAGTGATGTGACCCTCTGGACTTTGTTTTTCAGCTTTCTTTTTACCAATCCCCTCATTTTTGTGAAGTTTCCTCTTTTGAAGTCAAATGTGACCGTGTTGGATTTTCTTGGCAATTGGCCAGTTACATGTATGTTTAATTTAATAGCACTGTGGTCACTGCTCCCAATCGGTTCAACAACACTTACATCTCGCACCAGGTCCCGGTCCCCACTGAGGATTTAGTCTAGGGTTGCCGTCCGTCTGGTCGGTTCCATGACCAACTGGTCTAGGGAATAGTCATTAGAATATCTAGAAACTTTGCTTCTTTGTCATGACTGGAACACATATGCGGCCAGTCTATGTCCGGGTAGTTGAAGTCACCCATTACTACCACATTTCCTAGTTTGGATGCTTCCTCAATTTCATATCTCATCTCAAGGTCTCCCTGAGCATTTTGATCAGGGGGACGATAGATCGTTCCCAGTATTAAGTCCCTCCTGGGGCATGGTATTACCACCCACAACGATTCTGTGGAGGAGTCTGCCTCTTTTGGGGTTTCCAGCTTGCTGGATTCAATGCCTTCTTTCACGTATAGAGCGACTCCGCCACCAATACGTCCTTCCCTGTCCTTCCGATATAGTTTATATCCAGGGATAACCGTATCCCACTGGTTTTCTCCATTCCACCAGGTCTCCGTTATGCTCACTATATCAATGCTCTCCTCTAAGACCAAGCACTCCAGTTCTCCCATCTTGGTTCGGAGGCTCCTAGCATTAGCATACAGGCACTTGTAAGCAGTGTCTCTCTTCAAGTGTCTTTGGCACTTGTGGTTAGGCCTGTGGTAATTTTGCTCTTCTGAATTTATATCCTGTGCCCCTGCTCTCACAATGCCTACTTCTAGGCCTACCCCTTTTAAAATTTCATCATTTCTTTGGTTTTTATCCCAGGGGGGAGGTTTATTCCGAACCGGACCTTTCTCAGCTCCTGTCAGGTTTCCCCCCTCAGTCAGTTTAAAAGCTGCTCTGCCACCTTTTTAATTTTAAGTGCCAGCAGTCTGGTTCCATTCTGGTTCAAGTGGAGCCCGTCCCTTTTGTACAGGCCCGGCTTGTCCCAAAATGTTCCCCAGTGCCTAACAAATCCGAACCCTTCCACCCGACACCATCGTCTCATCCACGCATTGAGACTGCGAAGCTGGGCCTGTCTGGCTGGTCCTGCACGTGGAACCGGTAGCATTTCAGAGAAAGCCACCTTGGAGGTCCTGGCTTTCAGCATCCTACCTAGCAACCTAAATTTTGCTTCCAGGACCTCACGGCTGCATTTCCCCATGTCGTTGGTGCCAACGTGCACCACGACCACTGACTCCTTCCCAGCACTGTCTACCAAACTATCTAAACGACGGGCAATATCCGCAACCTTCGCACCAGGCAGGCAAAACACCTTGTGGTCTACACGCCCATCACACACCCCACTGTCTATGTTCCTAATGATCGAATCACCCACTACAAGGATCCCTCCACCCCCTGGAGATATATCCTCGGCACGAGAGGATAGCTGCTCATCCCCCAAGGAATGGGTCCCTTCTAAGGGATCGTTTCCCTCTTCCTCAGCTGGATGCTCTCTTTCCCCGAGACCATCGTTCTCCATGATAGCAGGAGAGCTATCATCGTTGGAGTGGGACACAGCTATAACGTCCCTGAAGGCCTCCTCCACACACCTCTCTGCCTCTCTCAGCTTTTCCAGGTCCGCCACCTTGGCCTCAAGGAAATGAAGTCGTTCCCGGAGAGCCAGAAGCTCATTGCACAGAGAGCACACCCACGACTTCTGTCCAACAGGCAGATAGTCGTACATGCTGCAGGCGGTGCAAAACACCAGAAAGCCCCCACACCCCTGCTGGCTTCTTACCTGCATAGTTTTGTTTAAGGTTTATTACGTCAATGGGTTCAAGACTGCGGTTTAATTGAGGTCAGGGAACAGACGGGCAGAGTGGGGGGCCCTGGCCTCCTCGCCCTGCTGCCGAACTCGCTCTGCTGCTTAACTCGCCTTGACGCTTTGTCAGCTGGGGCTCCCTCTAGCTCGTGGAGCAGGCTCTCTAGCTCGTGGATGGGTTCGTCTCATTGTGTACAGAGTGGTCCCCGCTGTGTTGAGGGATAGTGGGAACTTGTGACGGTGACTGCCTCTGAGCGAAAAACGACAGCATGCCCTGAAGTTGTGAGATGAACTCATGGGACAGCTGCAGTCCCAGAGATGTAGACGGTTGCTCTTGTGTAGGCGGAAAAGTGGATGGCCCCACAGGCAGTGAAGAGGAGTAAGCCCCGGGTTGGCTGAGCGTTGGTTGTTCAGGAAAACCAGCAAAGTTCTCCTCATCAGAGGAAACAGCAGGAGAGTGAAAGAGAGTCGTCAACTGTGCATGGGTTGACCCCCTTGGAACTGGAACAGAGACATAGCGAGGCCGCTTGGTTGTGCTGTGGCAGGAAATATGTTTAGTTTTGGCAACCACTTTGGAATGCTTATGCTTTACCGCCTTAGATGGTTTAGGCTTGGTTGCCTGGTTTGTCTCTGGCTGTTGTTTCTGCTTGGTTGCCTGGATTGTCTCTGGGTGTTCTGCCATCATATATATTTAAAGGGTATCTGTACACGGATGGGGCAGAATGCACAGACCCGAACAGGCTCAGTACACGGCACACGAATGGGGCAGAATGCACTGGCAGATGGCTAAGTACACGGCCACGGATGGGGCAGAATGTACACTATGAACAGTCTTAGTACACGGCCATGGATGGGGCAGAATGCACAGTCCAGATAGCTTTGCACAGTATAAACAGGTTTGGTACATGGCCACAGATGGAGCAGAACATAATATTTGCACAGCTTTGCACAGTATCAACAGCCTTGGTACACGGCCACGGATGGGGCAGAATGTACAATTCGTGCAGCGGTGCACAAACCCACAGTCTTAGTACACGGCCACGAGTGGGGCAGAATGTACAATTCAGATAGCCTGGTTCACAACCACAGCCTTGATACAGTCCAGCGAATGTGTGGATTCAAGAGTTGTAGCAGTCGAATAGTTGGAACAGGAGGAGATTCTGAGTACTATAGGATTCTATCTGCAGCACACACGCACACAGCTTTAATATAACTGCTAGCCCCAGCTCTTTCGAGCGAGGCCCGCTGTTAGGATGGGATAGACCAAACAGTAAGGGCGGGAAAAAGGGAAGCAAACAAAATGGCGCCCGTCGAAAAGGCGGGAAAATATTAATCAAAATGGCGGATATGTTGCACAGTAACAACGGTGTATATGAGGAAGGAGCAATGGCGGACAGCGAGGAGCGCTACAAGCTGAGAGGGAGCTGTAAGAAAAGTTTTGCTGCAAAAAGACGTCTTCAAAAAGTGCTACAGTCGCGGGGTTGGTAACGGGCTCGCGGCTGTAAAAATCGGGTAGGCAAGCCTCCGCGGCAGCGAACTCCCGTAGCAGGGAGAAATATCTGTAAATATATGTAGCTGCAGTCACTAAAGCTGCCATTTTAAAAAATCCCTGTCTTTCTATGTTTTTGCCAAGAAAGCATTCCAAAAGCTTCTACAACAAATAATTTATTGTGTAGTCTTATGCATGTCTACTCAGAAGTAAGCTCTGCTGAGTTAAATGGGGACTACTCCCAGGTGTGTATAGGATCACAGCCTTAGAGAACTTTTGTCTGCTAGCACTTAGAAACAAATACGTCAGCTTTGATACTTTCAATATTCAGACACGCTGCTAATTGTATTTCACCTTTCTGAAAATGGGTGCTTAATTTCCTATGCACTAAATGATACCTTTCCCTGTCTTAATGGGGAGAAAAGGTCAACCAATAATGGCTTTTTTTATTCAACAGCGGTTTTGTAAGTGGTGTAAAGTCTGCATCTATACTGGAATTGCTTTTTAAGATGTTTTTAAATATTTTTTAAAAAATGTTTGTAAGATGTTTTGAGGGTTTTTTCCCTTGTCTGCTGCCCTAGTGTTGAGCCCCAGCTCTCCCAAGGGATTAGGGAGGGGAGTCGGTCGAGCCCCAGCTTCCCCAGATAGAGCAGGGGGAGGAATCAGAGGTAGATGAGGCTTTCGGGGACAATGAAGGAGGGGGTGTAATTGACAGTCTGCCAGTTCCCACGGACAGTTCTCCCACTGAAGCAGACCTCGCTTCACCTACAGACACCCCAACAGAGATGTTGGGGGATGACCGGGCGTGCGTGCCAACACCCCCCCCAGGACTCCCCGTCTGGCATTTCAAATGCTTTCCCACCTCCTGAAGCTGAGCTGGCACCTATCGAGCCTGTACTGCCAGATGAGCCGGTGGAGGCTTGCCCCCCTTTCCCCTAGCGCGAGACACCACCAGAAGTGGGTTGGCGAGAAGGTGCGACTTCGCAGGAGTCAGAAATTAAGAGCGAAGACCTTCCCTGCTTAAGGCGGCACCCCCTGACTCGGTTGCTGAGTCAACTTTCTTCACACACTGCAGAGTATGCCTAGGTAGCTTAGTTAGGGACTGTGAGTTAGCATAGCTAAGTCTATGAAACGCACTGCCTTTGAAGTAACCGCTACTCTAATAAAACAAGAATTAATTCCAGACTTGCCTCCATCTCATATCTCGCACTCTGGGCAGGACACCTAGGCTCCTTCCGGGAGGAGGGCAGGGATGGAAATTTAATAAATAAATGAAAAGGTCAAAAGGTCCTGCCTCAGTAGCTGTGGGCAAATGCTGGCATCAGACTTGAGGTATTCTTTTCGAAAATGTTTTTCTCCTCCAGCTCAAGCAATTGCTTCCAATGTGTGTTTTCAGAATGCAAGTCCTCTGTCACACACCATTAAAAAAAACCTAGAACAGTAGCATCTGGTCAGGAATTGAGCTAAATACTGAGCAAAGATGAACAGAAGTTATTTCTTCTGCTATTTCAATAGTCAAATTTCTTGGCTATTGTCTCCATTTTGGTTAATGACTGTGCCAAGGTATTGATAATCCTTGACAAGTTCAGTGTCCTCATTGTCAACTTTAAAGTTACATAATTCTTCTGTTGTCATTACTTTAGTCTTCTTGACGTTCAGCTGTAGTCCTGCTTTTGTGCTTTCCTCTTTAACTTTCATCAGCATTTGTTTCAAATCATTACTGGTTTCTCCTAAGAGTATGGTATCGTCTGCATATCTTAAATTATTGATATTTCTCCCTCCAATTTTCACACCTCCTTCATCTTGGTCCAATTCTGCTTTCCAAATGATATGTTCTGCATATAGATTAAATAAATAGGGTGATAAAATACATCCGTCTCACACCCTTTCCGATGGGGAACCAATTGGTTTTTCCATATTCTGCCCTTACAGTAGCCTCTTGCTGCAGAGGGAGCCTTAATGGAAGTGGGACAAAATAGCCAGGGGGCAAAAAAGGCACAACATTTTGGACTAACCACTGGTTCAGACATGGTGTTAAAGAGAGGACTTGAAAGGAGAAGCTAGTTAAAGGAGAAACTAGGACTTGAGGCAAAACCTCAAAAGGGCCCTGGAAAGTGAAGGGGCTGTGCACTACAGTAACACCTCAGTTAACAAAGTAGATGCATTCTTGGACATTACTTCTTTAACAGAAACTTTGGTACCAGAGGTAGGAATAACATGGAAAGAAAAGGGATAGGTTCCTACACTCATTCATAGATGGTGGGGGCAGCTTCAACAGAGGCTTTAAAGGGTGCCTATCCAGCAGCCAGCCCCCCTTTCTCCTCCTCTGAATCATATTGGATCCTTCCCTCCCCAGCCCTGGGAGAAAGCAAGAGATTTCTTTAATGCACAGGAAACACACCAGCTTATCAGTTTCACCCTAGCAAAGCAAAGGCACAGGCTTATCAGTTTATTGGTAGCAAAGCAAAGACACAAGCTGGTCAGTTTCACCTTAAAGCAAAGCCATAGACTTGAAAGTTAATCCATAGCAAAGTAAAGCTGGTCAGTTTCACCTTAAGAAACCTTTCCTTAAAAGGAGTTTCTTCCTGGAAGATTGGTTAACTGAGGTGTTACTGTATTGGCAGGAAGAAAATGGGCAAGTACGGGGGGACTGGGGGGTGGGAGACTTCATGACAGGGAGCAAAGCTGCATTTGGCTGTTAATTCAACAGTAAGAGACCCTACGAAGATGTCTGTACCTTAAGAGTGTCATAGAAGGAGAATTGTGTAAATTACACTTAAAGTTTAGGTTGCAACCCTAACTCCACCTACATGGAAGTACTTGTAGGACTTACTTCTGAGCAGGTGTGGTTAGGATAGCACTGTTAGCCACTAAGTCAGCCTGGCCCTGCTAGCGGTTTCAGTGTTTCACACCCATACCACAGCATAGTAAGACATGCATTCTCTGGCCCATACACTGAAATGCTGCTAGCCTAGACTGAATGCACCCAAAGCACTTTGGTATCATGTATTTGTTCTATGGACTTCATCCTGTTGCAGCCACATTCACTGAGCCATGTTTACCCTGGCCTTTGATACCCAAGATACATATTTTCAGGACCCACACTGTTCCTCTGACTGTAAATTGTTTTAAACTATTTTTAATATTGAATTTTAAATTGCTGTAACATGTGCTGCTGAGAACAGACAACAACTGTGTGAAAGCGTTCATAAATCGTCAAGGAGGGACGAAGTCACTGGTTCTTCATCAGGAGGCATCTCTACTAATTTCCTGGGCAGAGCGCACGCTACAATCATTGACAGTGGAATATATAAAGGGAGTAGAGAATGTCCAAGCGGACTGGTTAAGCAGACAGGAGATGTTGCCAGGAGAGTGGCAGTTGCACAAAGATGTGTTCAAACAGATATGCAGCAGGTTCGGAAGGATGGATGTGGACCTTTTCGCTTCAGGTGTCAATCATCAACTGAAGAGGTATTACACTCGCTATCCATCTCTCAGAGCAGAGGGTGTAGATGCCCTAAATTCTCCTTGGCCGAAGGCAACACTGTATCTTTTCCCTCCTTTTCCATTGCTATCTTGGGTAATGAAAAAAGTAAGGATGGAGAGGGCCAATGTTGTTCTACTAGCACCAGATTGGCCAAGGAGGCCATGGTTCTCAGAGCTAGTCAACCTATCTGTCGAGCCCCCATGGCGTCTGCCTCTTCGACCAGATTTGCTGCTACAAGGACCGCTTCGCCACCCCGATCTCCAATGGTTGAGCTTAACCGCATGGAAATTGAGCGGGGCAAACTGCTGAGGGCTGGATTACCAACGGAAGTGGTAACCACAATACTGGCATCTAGAAGACAGTCCACAATAAGAAGCTACCAGTATACCTGGGCGGCCTTTTTGAAATGGTGTAATAGGAATCATGTTACACCTAGGAAGTCAGGAACTGCAGAGGTGTTATCCTTTTTAAATGCTGGTTTGAAGAATGGGTTGAGACCCAATACTTTGAGGAGACAAGCATCTGCGTTGTCAACAGTCCTGTCTAAGTCTTCTTATGCATCACTGGGAGCTCATCCCTATATGAAACAATTTCTAAGAGGGGCTTCACTATTGTCAGCACCTGTTCATCATTGTGAACATGGAATCTTCACAAGGTCTTGGCAGCTCTTCAAAAACCGCCATTTGAACCATTGAAAACGTCTACGTTACAAATACTTTCCTTCAAAGTATTATTTCTCATAGCAATAACTTCAGCTAGACGAGTATCTGAACTTGGAGCTCTCTCGGTGGCAAAACATCTATGTATCTTCCATACTGACAGAGTCATTTTGAGAACAGATTCTACTTTCGTTCCAAAAGTTAATTCAGCCTTTCACTGTCAGCAGGAAATAGTATTGCCAACATTTTGTCCTTCGCCAAAGCATCCTCTAGAGCACGCTTGGCATTCATTGGATGTGAGGAGAGCACTTAAAGTCTATATAAATAGGACTAGGCCAATAAGGCAAACTGATTCTTTGTTTGTTTCTTACCACCCAACTACTCTCGGTAAAAAGGTGTCCTCCTCTACTTTGGCGAGATGGATTAAGGGCTGCATGGCCTTAGCATACAGTTCTCTCAACATACCATTACCTTCAGGCATCATGGCTCATTCCACTAGAGCAGCAGCTGCCACTGCAGCTTATTCAACAAATGCATCTCTTCAAGAAATATGTAGGGCGGCCACTTGGGCAAACCCTAATACTTTTACTAAACATTATAAAATAGATATTTATGCTTCAGCTGAAGCAGCCTTTGGGAGGCGAGTTATTCAGCAGGTCCTGAGTGATCATTGAACATTTATGTACCCACCCAATCAATACGTCAGCTCTGGAACATCCCACTTGGGGGTGTCCTGGTGCCCACTGGAGAAGGAACCGTTTTACTCACCAGAAAGGTGTTTCTCAGCGGGCGCCAGGACACCGCCAAGGCCCACCCTGGGATACAAACGACAGGAAACATGATAATAAAACGGGTGGACACTGAAGAGTCAATGATCACTCCTCTCCCATGTATCATTCAGTGGAGTTGGCAGTCGCTCTGAGTAGAGACTGTATAGTTATTTTTACAACTTAAGTGTAAAATGTATGTTTTCATGATAATTACAGTTAATGTTGTCACAGTTTTTTAGATATGTATAAGTTTATATTTTAAGCTTGGCCAGACGGCGAACTAGCACTCCGTGGGAGGGGCCGCATTAACGGTCGTTTTGGAGTGTTAACTCTTTCCTGCCTCAAGCACTAGCAAGGAACACATAAGGGACAGGTAAAAAATTAAAGAGAGGTTGTTGCTGTTGTTGACATAGGCTGGATCTGAGTGCCAAGCCTCACTTCACCTCTCCTCTCCTAAAAATGCTGAAACAGAGTACCACCCCTTCTCACACAGTCCTAATATCCATTAACTCTTTCCATGGCAATTTATATGGGTGAAACAATTTCCATGTCAGACTGCAATGTAAACTGCCACTGAAAATATCCCAATTTTCAGAAAGATAATTTAGAGTAGAATGAGAGATGACTATGGCTTCTTAATTATGTTTCTTGTTATCTGATAATCTTTGTAAGTTCCATTTTCTACCACCACCAGCAGCCAAAAAAGACCACACATAAAATTATTTAATATTTATAGCATCAACCATAAGTAATTTCTTTTTCTGTCTAAATTCACCCTCAAAGTTTGCATAGCAGGACAGCTGTTTTATCTGTATATATTATTATGCAGTCCATATATTAACATAGATATAGCATGTTGAGCCCTGTTTGAACCATAACACCTGTAGACTGCACAAGTATTTTTCTCTAAGCATTTGAAAGGGCAGATAAGGAAATTGCTCAGTGGGAAGTGGAATATGAATGCTGAAGTTGCCTAGCTCAATAATGACAGATTATCTTATGTAGCACTACTTCTGCATTTTAATCTATAGTTTCAAAAGAGACAGGAGCTCCTAGACAGCTATATTTTTAGAGGAAAAGGTCCCACATTAAGTAACTTAAATTCTTATTAATGACAAATGAAAACATTTTTTATGCATGCAATGCTGTTCAAACAATTTTTACATTGGCATCTGTGTAAGAACAATGGAAAGAGATCTATTTCAGATATTTCCCACAAAATTATTTAATATTTTGGAACGAGCATTGACCCGCCTGCAGCAGAAAAATCATTAGGAGTTTATCCAATGCTAATCCTATTCAGAGTAGACCCATTGAAATTAATGAATTTAGGTTGTCATGCCTATTAATTTAAATGGGTCTACTCTGAGTAGGATCATCATTGGATATAATTCTAGGAATTCTGCATAACAGAAATCGTTGTGCGACAGAAATTAATCCCTTGCTTTTAACTGAAAGAGAACACTGTTACTCAGACTTGAATTTTGATTGTGAAAATAAATGTTTTAATTGCTTCTGTATGGATGAGCAATATGCAAAAAAAAATTTTTACTAAAAAAAAGGAAAAAAAGGCAGTTGTATTCCTTGTAATGGTCGCTACTTAATTAATAAAAAATAGATTTTACCTGAAGTGTCTGACCAAATCGTTTTAAAGGAGTTGCTCGGACAGGAGGAATTAAACTGGCTAGCGATGTCACTCTAGAAAGAGGCCTGACCCGTTTATTACTGGGTTCCTGCAAAGGTTAAACAAAATAGTTACATGTTAGAACAATAAAGCAATACGGTGCTTCCATAAAACAAGTGGGGGCCCATAGCAAAATGTCACAATATATCCCAGCCCAAATGGGGCCCCTCTTCAGGGCTCCGACCAGTCAAGAACCGAAGTCTTGTAGCACTGTTTGGGGCTCACAGAAGAAGGAAAGGTTTCAGGTGGGAAAGGAAAAGGAACACTACCATTCATCCTGAAACCTTTCCACACTGTATATAGTGCTAATGGGCTCAAGCCCAGGTCTGGTTGTTGCCTCCAAAGCTGAGCACATTCTTGTTGTAGTTTCCCCTTTTCCATTAAAAACAAGCAAAATGTTGAGGGGGAAAATACAATCAAATATAACATTAAAACAATAATATTTACTAAAGACAGCACCAAGCAACAGATCAAAACAGAAGGAGAGAAGCCAAGAGGATCACCCTTGGGAGAGAATCCCACTATTTTGTTAACTCTATCATAAAGGCCTAATATCACATTCCCATCTGTCTGATCTCATGTAATGATGAAACAGAGAGCCAGGTCTTACACGTCTATCTCAATAATAGGGCAGGTTCATGTGGCACTAGATGATTTCTGAGGATAGCTATATACTGTGGAGAGGAGTAAAGAATAGTCTTTTTTCCTTTCCTGTCTCCTGAATCCTCCCCATATAGCACAGTAATTGGCTGCATGCTGCATACCCCTCCTAGCCCAAATGAACACATCCTGCACCTTAATCTGTCAGGACTTTACACTGGCCAATATTTCCTATGCCACCCGCCTCCATCCTGAGCATTCCACAAGTCAACCACCCTTGACATTTTCTGGAAGACCCTGAGCAAAAGGCCTTGCCTCATCAGGCCATGGGATGAAAAAACTCTCCTCCGCTTTCTCATATCCCAAGTGTACAGAAATCACTACCTTATTTTGATATTAGCGAGATTCAACTATTGCAGTATATGAGTACAACCAATTCTCATGCTTACAATGAAGATTCTTCTGCTCATTGCACACAGATCTGGCAAACATATGAAACATCAACAGTACAAGAAGAAAATGTTCTGGAGGGAGCAAAGAGGCACAAGAGACATACCTAATTTCACACCCCTACGCTTACCTTGTGGTGAAATCCTGTGCATGTTTACTCTGAAGTCCCATTGTGTTCAGTGGGGCTTATTCCCAAGTAAGTGTGAATGGGATTGCACCATTAAAATGTCCATGCACATGCATTTAATCACTTCCCTGCAAAAATCCCTACCCCCTCTTGTAATGCATAAAGTTCAGCGGCAATGCTTGTTAGAATGACCTTGCCACTGAAGGGCAGAGATACAGGTTTAAAACTGAAATCTTTAGCTTCACATATTTCTTCTGGCTGGTAATCATTATACATTTCTGTGCTCAAGAAATATAAACTGATCTCTAGGAGGCAAAACTTAGAGAGCTAAAGTTTACAGTATTTACAGAAGTCATTTTGTACTTTTGATCATATGTACATCTCTCAAAATTATTATACAATGATACAATGTCCCTTATGTTTATTGAAATGAATCCAGTTTTTTTTAACTCAATAAGTATCTGGCATCAAAGAGCAATTCAAGAAACAAAATATACAATTAACAACCCATATACTACTTCATCCCTTATGCGTTAAGAAATTCTGAAGGATTAATATTCTATTTCTGCACATCAGAAAAGTGTAAGAAGCAGGGAAAGCTATAGCAATAAATAATTTTTAAAAGTTTACTATTACCCTTGCTTTTCTAATCTCCATCCGACATGGAAGGGATCTTGGGCAGCACATGTAAAAGGCTAGGCTTGATAGAAAAACCCAAATCTTCCAGGTGATGTCAATAAACCCATGAAAAAACGTATTTCAAGCACATCCTAAGTCCATTCACCTCTCTTTTTCAGCCATGATTATGAAGTTTGCTTAAGCATCTTATAAGTCCAGTTTCCTAGAAAAAACACTGGTATAATAAACCAGATCTTTCTATTGTCTTCCACATGTTGGCAGACTCTTGTTAGCAATTCTTTATGTAAAAAAAAGAGTCAGAACAGAGCTGTAGCAACATCACTAATATTGATCAGAAATGTCTTTCTGTCAGTACAGCTATAGATGAGATGGCTGCATATTTATTTGTCCACATTTGGTATAAAGCTGAAATCCAACAACATTCCTAAAACATGGCACAAAAATACTAAAAAGCCCACATAAAGAATGGATCTATCCACTTGTGGATCCTGGTAGCAAACAAACAAACAAACAAAAAAGCCGTCTGCACCCAAATCTTCATCAAAGGTACATTCTGTATCTTTCGTCTTCAACAGCAGTCACTTGGCTCAGCTTTTTTGTAGGTACATTTATTTTTACGCCATTGCAACACCGCTGGAATACTGAACATACTAGAAAAGTCTTTGAGCTTTCTCTGTGATTCTCTTCTCAATGGCGCCTCAGCTATCAGCTTATTTAGCATGCCAATGCTGCTGTGCAACAATTCTCCCACAGCAGACAGAAGCTGCTCATTAATCACACTGCACTGCAGTTAGAAGACACTGAAGTCCCAGTGGGTTAGAGAGCTACACTTCAATGCCCCCATAATATAACAGTCTATTTAACAGCCTATACTGACTTATAGCTTATTTCTAAAATTAAGATTCAGAGGTTGCCTGAGAGTTGTTATCCTTAGACTGCAATTACTATCAACATGAATGAGGAGTTCCAAAATGCTTTAGTCATACACCCTTATTTCTCCCCACGAACAGCAACCTTCACTAGCCAAACAACCTGCTCTTGTCCTTAGATAAAAGCAACACATGATGTTGCGTACATTCTGACTTTCAGTTCACCTCCAGCTTCCCATTTGCTATGTACACATTGCACCTTTTAGATGTTCATCCAAACCCTTGGATTCTCCTTAGCCACCAACAGCTCACATACAGCCAGGGAAAGGATAAAAAGATCCAACCTCTTGAGCAGGGCAAGATCCATTTTGCCTTATCCACAGAATTGGTATTCCCACTGCTGGCCCACTGTCAATTTTGTGACTTGACTCTGTGAGTGTGGATTGTGTCATTTAACTGCACAGAAGCCACTCACAAAACAGCATCTCCCACACAGCTTGGAGAACTTCTAAAGAGCACTCAAATAAATGGGCTCAGAGATGGTGATAGCAAATCCTGTAAACTGACTTTATTGACTTTAACAGATGTACCAGTAAGGAACATGCACGTTCAGTCCCCCTTCTCTAACAACTATCACAGAGGCAACTTAGCAGTTTGTTGCCTGGGCAACATTGCCTTGTGTGAGAGACTAAAGGGGTTAGTATTTCGTTCATATTATCTCATTTGAATACACACCTCTGTGTTGGTTGCTTTCACTGGAAGAGTCAGTGTGGTGTACAGATCAGTGTGTCAGACTAGGATGAGTCCCAGGGAACATGTTTAGTTAGTTCTTAAAAGTTAACATAAAAAATAATAAAATAGAACCTTGGCCATTTTATGGGCTGATATTAGAATATTTAGTTTTGTTTATTTGTTTATTAGATTTATATCCCACCTTTCCTCCCAGTAGGAACCAGTGTCACAAACGAACTGTCAAAGGTTTAATTTGTCTACGGAAGCAAAATCAAACAATCAAAACAACATATCGTGGGCCAGTTTTAAATCCAGCATTCATTGGAAAAGATCGTATTACAAAGTGAATCCATATTCTGCTACGGTTCTAAAGCAATTTTATGAAGGCTCAGCTGGATTTTTTTTCAATTTGCCTAGCAAAATGATGCCATTATTGCAGGGACCTCTAGGACACAGATCGCCAATGTGGCACCCAAGGGCACAAATGTGCCCACAGAGGCCTTCTCTGATGCCCACAGCGTCCTGTCCCCCCCCTCACTGAAATTAGGCTTGAAAGAAGCTGTCTTTTTCAAGCCTAAGAACAGTGCAGAGGGCAATTTGAAGGTGGTACCGCTGGGGAGGGAACAGTGACCCAACATACACTGCAAATGCCCCTGTGCCACAATAAGGCTTCAAAGACGTCTTCCATTGGCTGGAACATTAGGCTTTCTTCAAGCCTTAAAACAAAAGAGGAGGGCCTATTTTGGGGGTTACAACTGGGAAAGAGTTAACCACTCACTCCCCAGCTGAGACCCCCCCCCCCTGAATCATCCCTCCTCCTTCCGGGAAGATCTCACATCCTAATTAGGCTTGGAAAAAAGCAGAAACATTTTTTTTCAAGTGTAACTGCTGGCAGGGGAAAGGACTGAGCATTTGTATGTGTGGTTGTTAGTGGTTAAGGTGTTGGACAATGACCTGGGAGACCAGGGTTCAAATCTCCACACAACCATGAAGCTCACTGGGTGAGCTTGGGCCAGTCACTGCCTCTCAGCCTCAGAGGAAGGCAATGGTAAACCCCCTCTGAATACTGCTTACCATGAAAACCCTATTCTTAGAGTCGCCATAAGTCGGAATTGACTTGAAGGAAGTCCATTCCCATTTTTGTGGTATGCACAGGGATGGCAAAAATCCACTGAATTTGGATTTACCACTGGATTTTTCAATCCAATATCCAATGTATATGCTCCATCTTTGTGAAAAGATCCTGTCTGCTCCAAACTTCAGCAGCTTTCCCTGACATGAGATTTCCCTTGAATATTCCCTCAAATATATTGTTTTTCTGTTGATTTTACTCATAGCACAACAGTAAAGTCTCTCTCTCTCTTTCTCTCTCTCTACTACCCTCCCTTCACTCAAATATAATCCAATCTCTAAATGAGGAGGAAGCAAGCCAAACCTATAATAGCAGAGGAGGATGCAAAGCCACTTTCCTTTCCAAATGTAGATAATTCCTTTCCAAATATTGATGGTTTCTTTTGAAATATCAATAATTCCTATCAAAATATTGATAATTCCTTCATTTCAAAATATTGATATTTTCTTTCATATCAATATTTTCAAATAAAATACAGATTTTTGAAAGAAGATATTGATATTAATATCAATATTTTGGTGGAGGGAAAAAATAGAACTGGTAAAAGTAGCAGATAGCAGACAAAGAATGAACCTAAATTGACAGTGCCTGTTACATCAATGGAATGCTTTCAAAGTGGCACTGACCAATAGATCCCATCCCTATTTGAGACAGAAATTAATAAACCCTAATCGCATTTTAACTTATCTGACCGTAAGACATAGAAAGTCTATTAGTTTGCTTAAGAAATAGGAACCCCTCTAGTCTCAGAAAAAAATCTATTTGTTATATTAAGTTAATATTATTTTACAGTATTATACAGTTCATTCAACAAGAGCACCCAAAGGCTCCTTCTTATTCAGTAGACTAAAATGGGGAGTCACCATTTCATTGTGCTCAGTATGTCAGATTATTCTTTTGACCATTCATCATGTTTACCTTTAAAATGTGATCTGTCATCTACAAATCAGCAGCAGTGAAAGGTTTCAAGCCTGCAATCCCATGGTGCACTTATTTGGGAGTATATCCCATCTATGGAACTTAGTATATGTGTCTAGGATTAGGCTATAAACTCTCTGTAAACTCAAAGTCTTGCAGAAACTTTTCATTAGAAAACACTACAATCAGAAAACCCACATTTAAAAATGGGATTTTGCTATTTAACAGCCCAGTCCTAAAAAGCACTATAACATGTATTTATAAAATGGGGATATCAGTATTTATGTGGATCACAGCATGTTGCCAGCCACAGATATTGGGCTGGGTTTGAACAATTCTATCTTAGCTTAATGAGCCTCATATGCCTACAGAATGCCCCTTTGTACTTCCCTTTGCACAAATGGAGAAACAAACCACAAAACGTCAGTTAGCGGTATTTTCCTATTATGTCCAAACCAGGAAACTATGGAAAATAGCTTCCAAACAAGCCAGGATATTAAATCAATTTTAAAGCATGGCTCCCTATTCTGGCTTGTTTGGAAGTCATTCCAATTTGGACAGAATGAGTCACAATAGTTATTTGCAGCTTCCTGGCTTGTTTCCCTGTTTACACAAAGAGAGGAGCAAAACAGGTGCAAGAGGCTCATGATCATTCAAAGGCAGATGAAAAGTAAACCAGCTGACTGAAACTGGCAGATGTCAATAGAAGTTATTTCATTTACTGAAAACATTTTTGTAAACCAGTTAATATTTTAAAAAACCTCTAAGCTGTGTGCAGCACAAACACAGTAAACAATATCATTTAAATACAACATAAAACCAGTAAGACAGTCTTACAAAAGCATATAAAAACAAAACCAAGAATTCAGTGAATTCATACAGACAAAAACAGGGTCCCATAATATGGGTCAGGAAAACCATGGGCAAAAAGGCTTTACAAGATGTCTGAAGCAACTGATGGTTGCTGCTTCACATATGGCAAATGTAAGGGAATTCCACAGCAGAGAGGCAACAGCAGAAAATGCCCATTTTCACGCCACCATTCTATGATATTCTGACTTCTATTGTCTCTTTACCTAGTACACAACCTAAAAATTCATCTCCATCTTGGTAACATAAAAACTGCCATGTTTCTCTTTCCTTCTGTTTTCAACCTAACAAGCAACAAGGACTTAAAATTGGGAGACAGAGCCAGGAAACTGCTTTTTTTTGTATTTTCAAAAAAGGAGGATCAGCCATTGTAGATTTCTTTTTTCTACCAACCCTGGATGTAACTTAAAACATTCATTGTGTATAAGCAGGTACAGAAATTTCAGCTTAAATAATTTTATACGGACGCAAATCCCTTGCCTAGAGAATATTGGCAAACACATCTCTGCAATAATCAGGTCTCCTGGCTCTCTTGGTATCAGGTCAGGAATTTTATAAGGTGACCTGATATTAAAAGACAAACTCTGAGAGACCTTACACCATTTGAAATATTAATGCGGTCCATAGATGACACAGGCAAAGATTGGTGTCCTGCATCTACACACTTCTACACAGAGATATGGGCTCCCCAGATGGGCTGAGGAGAGTGTGGGAAATGGAATGGAATACAGAGATTGAAGAAGCAACATGGAGAACTATGTGGCCTAGATTTCCATACCACTCTATATCAGCGGTCACAGAGGAACTAATGTTAAAAGTGGTACAAAAATGATATCTTACCCCGGTCAAGTTGTCGCATATTAATAAAACCATCTCCCCTCTATGGTTCTTTTCCCCATATGTGGTGGACATGTGTTAAGGCGGCTGAGTTTTGGGACTCGGAGTTCACAGAAACAGAAAAAATCACAAAGCAGGTAATACATAAAATCCCAGAATTAGCCCTGTTAAATCTATTTTTGAACGTAAACCAGACCCTTAAGGATAAAAAATTGATTAAAGGTAAAGGTGTCCCCGCACTTATCGGGTGAGTCATTTCCGACTCTTAGGGTGATGTCTTGTGATGTTTGCTAGGCAGACCGTATCTATGGGGTGGGATTGCCAGTTCCTTCCCCAGCCTTTCTTTACCTCCCAGCATATGCCGGGTACTCATTTTACCGACCACGGATGGATGGAAGGCTGAGTGGACCTCGACCCCTTTTACCAGAGATTCGACATCCTCCTTCCGTTGGAATCAAACTCCAGCCGTGAGCAGAGCTTCAGCTACGTTACTGCCGCTTACCACTCTGCACCACGGAGGGTCTTTCAAACAATTGATTAGGTTTCTTTTAGTTGCAGCCCGGTTATTAAAAACATGATTTTGGAAGGATCTGAAAGGTATATCTATTTTGTTATGGTATAGTAAAGTCTGGCAATTACCCTTAATGGAGAAATAGTTGCAGAAGCTAAGGATGGTGAAAAGACAGAAATGTCAAAATTATTTTATGACAGAGTGGGGGAACTTTATTATATATACTAATGTAGCAGACAATAAAAACAAAGTTCCCAAGGCTTTTCAAAATTTATGGAACTTATAAAGGTGACCAAATAATAATAACTGATTATTTGCTTGTATACTAAAGTGCAGGAAATTTTATTATATATATGTGTGTGTGGTCTACCCCTTACCCTCAATGGATGTATGATTTATTTTTCTGAAAATTAATAAAAAAAATTAAAAACCTGCATAGCACCTACAAGAGCCTAATCTCCTCCTACTTTACATTTGAAGACTGTGACTAAACATATTATTTATTTCCAGCATTCATAGACTGCTTTTCACCACTGTGTAGCCACAAAGCAGTTTTCAGCTCAATCAATAAACAACATAAATGCAGACTTTGTGGCTCCAGCATCAAAAATACCTTTCCTCCCCTCTCCCTCTACTTTGCTTTTCATAATTCTTTCTAAATTAATGTTGCTTGCTCACTGTAATCCAGGTAACATGTCCCAGGCACTCCCAATGAGAAGAGGGCTGCCTTCTGAGAAGTTCTTTGGAACTTGGGGCTATAGAGTTTAAAGGAGTGGTGTTAGGCTTTTGCTCACTGTTTGGGCAGAGTGTAAACGAAAGCTCTTGCTGTGGTGAGAGATAAGCTGGAATACCTCTCCTGATTTCCCAACCTGGCTCGGCAGCAGCCATACTGGGTCCTGGAGCACACTAAGGAAGGATCAACTAACCCTATCCTGTCACCGTACCCTTACTCCGCAAAGGGAGGGAATCTTTAACCTTGTTGGCCTATAATAATAATAATAATAATAATAATAATAATAATAATAATTTATTTATTGGTCGCCTATCTGTCCAGGTTAGTGGACACTCTAGGCGACTTACAATAACAAAAAGCTATACATAATATACATATACAAAAACAAACCACAGTCCTAAACAATTTAAAACCAATTTCCAATTAAAACATCATAAAATTAATCCTCCTTAATCCCACCAAAAAAAAAAAAAAAAGCAGCACACAAAAAACAAACAAAAAACAAACAAACACCCAGAAGTCCCACCCCTCCTCCACCTTTCCTCCTAGTCCCTGATATAGGTGATGCTTTTTGCCCTATGGTTGTTCGTGATTGTGAGAACACAATAGCTGTGAGAGAGGCTGGTTCTGTTTATTCAATGCAGGTCTAGTTCGAAGCCTCTTGGAGCTCTGTTTATCATTGAGAGTGGGATATGTCCTTGGGAAAGACAGTGATGGGAACAGAACCGTTTAGTGGCCAGCTATACTCACTAGTTCAGGGGTGGGAGACTTGCGGCCCTCCTGATGTTGTTGGACTCGACCTCTCAGCAGCCCCAGCCACCATGGGCTGAATGGCTAATGATCAGGAAGGATGGAAGCTGTAGCTCAACATCGGGAGGGCCATAGATTCCCTGCACCTGTACTTTTTTTTTACATTTTGGTTGGTCCTAATAAAGGTACTGCCTAGGGTGGCTCTGTGTGTTATGCTTCACAGAGGACAGTGCTCTATTTGAACCAGACCAAGTCTGGTTTAAAGATAAAGAATCCTAAGAAGGGAGAGCAGAGACCATCAACAGTAATCGCCTGCAAAACAGTTCAGTCTTTGCCATTATAGTGAGATGTAGTTCTACTCAAATTATTGCAATTATTTCTTCATTTGCATCTATACATATTAATCAACATATGCAAATGTTCTCTTTTTTTGATTGCACCTCTTTTTGTGTATGATTCATAAGTGGCCATGCTAGTAGTCAAGGAAAATAAGCATTCTTGGATAGTGCTTTTTGTTTCATTTCTACCCTCTGTATACTGGCACAGTGGAGTTCCTTTATCATACAGCTTGATATAGCAAATATAAGTATACAGAGTTAGGTGCAGTTCAAATTCCTAAAATGGCCTGAGCATGACAACAGATTATGAGCAAGAGGATGTGCTAAAAACACCTTCTGATTCCTGCCAGTATTGCTACTTCAGGATCTTAATCAGTACATTGGGTTAATCTAAAAAGCAGGCCACAACTTTGTATGTTGTATAGATCACAGTACAGCAGAAACATCACCGGAATGTCAGGAGTCGACAAAACATCATTAGATTGAACAGCATTACATTATTTATTTTTAGGATTTCTTACTTGTCCTTCACCATAAGGTCTCAGGGCTGGTTACAACGAATAAAAATGCAATATTAAAAGCAGGTAAAACAATTTAGATCAGAAGAATAGGATGCGTCCCAAAATTCAATTTTATAATACAACAGTAAAATGCAAAAGTACTTTTCAACCAACTTTTTAATTTCAGCACATACAGATTCTGAGAACATAAGAAGTTTTGACAAATATGTAAGTCTTCAATGAAATAATTTGCAGAATTGTGTAAAAGCAAAGAACTTCAGTGCAAGGTTATACTGTATTTCATTTATTTAAAACATTTTTATGCCACCCTTCATTCTATTCAGAATATTAGGGTGGGGTACAATCAATTAGATTGAATTTACTGTCGTAAACACAAGTACTGCCATATTCCTTTGTAACAAATAGTTAACCACTGGAATAAATGTTGAAACACTATTTAATGGTAATTGTGCACCTATTAAGTTTCTGTCATAACACCAGATGAAGTACTGTAAATTGTCTATGTCACAATACTGAGGCAATTGAACTGATTTACAGCCATTTAATTAATCTGTTGTACAACTGTAGCTAAACTAGTTTGGAACTGCTTCTAGCATAGTATACTGTTTGATTGGCCTTTAAAATATATTTCATGAGTGCCCATAGATGGACACATTACATAGTAAGAGAGAAACATTTCCACGTCTAAATCTATTAACGGGGGTGTGGCAAAAATGTTCACAAATCCCTTGGAAAATGTTACAGTTCTCATGTAAGATTTCCACTGGTGGGTATAATGTGATCCCTTTCAAAAGGGAATCAGTTTGCACAAAGTATTACATTAGAGTATTAAGGAAACATTTTGAAGTACCAGGAAAGGCCTGGTACTCTAAAGAACTGCAAAATATTCACTACACAGTGGATACTAGCAACATGCATCCAGCAAGTTCCATAATTATAAGAATCACGGAGACTTGGTTTTCTTTTAAAAGGAACAGCTTGGGCAAAATCCTGCTTTATTTTAATTGCAGCTTTAATTATTGCTAAATTCCCTGTCCTAGTTTCAAGGCACAACCCCTTTGAATGTCTTTCACATGAACTATCTTGTGTACTACTTAAATACATGTATTTCACAGAGACATATTTCTGTGCAAAGTTCAGTTCCAATGCTAGTGAAGTTTTGCTTCATTTTCTTTGCAGCTTTTCAGAGTGAAACAATGGCATATTCTTTTCTTTAACCCCCATTCCAGTTTCATTCCCTTCCTTTGTTTCTTCCCTTCTCTTGTGTCAAATTTTAGATTGAAACATGCCTTCCTATGCTTTGTAAAGTGCTATGCACACTGATGGTACTATCATAATTTAAATAAAAATATAGTACCTTGTGTGTCATTGTAGTGAAATACAAATAAATGCACCATGCAATCCTTAAATGCTTAGAACACCATTAATTGTTTACATATTGGAAATTTGCTCATTCTTGCTCTCTTGCAATTTATTAATCTGATAATTCAGTGAACTAATCTTCACTGAGAAGAATTAATAGTTGGTTCAGTCAACTAACCTTCACTTACCAACAACAACAAAGCATATTACGTCATACCCTTATATAAATTAATATAAAGCAAAATTATCTAAAAATCAATCAGTCAGATTTATAAATGCACAAGCCAAAGGCCAGCACATGTTAAAAAAAGAGTGCACACAATACATACATAAAATACATGGGAAATATAAATAAACAGATTTTTAAAAAATGGATGAACAAAATAAAATAAAAGAACCAATACAAATGCACTGAGCTATAGCCCTAAAATAAATTTGGCTCTGCTTTTCCTTGCATCCAGATCAAGTTGTTGTTGTTGTTGTTTATTTCTATCCCATCTTTTGGCCAAAAGGCCCTCAAGGGGGCTTACAGAAAATAAACACAAATATAGAAATACATATCAATAAAAACAGTACAATTTACAAAAATTAAATAACAAGGTAATAACATTAGTAAAAAGCAACAATATTTATTTTTTATTTATTTTATTTATTAAATTTATATACCGCCCGACTAGCGATAGCTCTCTGGGCGGTGAACATAAAATAACAATTTTCAATGAAAATACAACAAATCACACTTTCCTAACGCTTTCCTAATAAATTCCTAACAATTAGACAATGTCTACTAGTTCTTACATCAATATGTTGACATGAAAACAGGCAATACATCGGGTAATCCCCTGGTCCCCAACATAGAGCCAGCCATATAATTCTACCATCAAAAAGAACAACATAACAGATAATGTAGTCTGCAAAAGCCATGATTAAAAAGAGACAGAAGGATACTAGGGTGCAACAAGTCTTTGCTATTTATCTCCAGGATCTCGCCTTGCTATAGGTTCGTGAGGTGCTACTTATCTGAGCTAGCCACCAAATCCTTGTGGAATTTCATAGGTGAAGAATGTTATGGCAGACGTACAATGGTTTTATACTCTGAGTGGAAGAAATGCTATGTAACTATGATGTCCAAATTCACAGAATGTGTATGGTTAAAAGATTGTCACTGTCATGTTGTCATGAAGGAGTCGCAAAATATTCACAAATTTATCAAGGCATCCAGTTTTCAGAAGGATGGTCCAGAGAGCGGTTCGATTGACAGTATCAGCCTTAGTCAGATCAATACACGCCATAAATAAAGGTTGATTCAGCTCCCTGCATTTTTCTTGAAGCTGCCATGCAGTGAAGATCATGTCCATTGTCCCCCTGGAAGGGCGGAAACCATTTTGAGATTCGTGGAAGACATCCTCTGAGATCAGCAGGAGGCGATTTGCGAGGATCCTTGCAAGGATTTTACCTGTGGTAACAAGAAGAGAGATGCCTCGATAGTTCCCACAATCTGTTCTATCACCCTTCTTAAAAAGAGTGATAATTATGGCGTCCCTAAAGTCTTCTGGGAACTCCTTCCTCATCCATATTTTTTCAATGAGCTTATGAAGCTGTGTAAGTTCAGGCCCACCTTCTTTAAAGATTTCAGCAGGAATCCCATCAGGTCCACTAGCTTTGTTGTTCTTCATTTGATTGATGGCTTTACTGAATTAGGGAATACTGCAAGCTCGTCTCTAGTTTGTTGTTGTGGAATTTGCGAGAAGACCTCACCAGCCACAATAGAGTTATGATTAAGGAGGTCGTGATAATGCTCTTTCCAGCACAGTGCAATAGACTCTTCGTCCTTTAGAAGTTTGGTACCATCCACTGAATGTAAGGGATTTATACTGTAATTTGTTGGTCCATAGATGGCCTTTGAGGCATTAAAAAAGCCCCGTGCATCGTGAGCATCTGCAATGTGCTGGATTTCTTGACCTTTCTTTATCCACCAGGCGTTCTTAAGTTCTCTAGTTCTTCTTTGGACCTCAGCCTGTGCACTGGCATAGATGTTTTTCTTAGCAGCACAGTTAATGTCTTTCTGCCATATCTGGAAGGCTTTCCTTTTCTTGTCGATGATATGTTCAATCTCACTATCATTCTAATCAAACCAATCCTGATGTTTCTTAGTTTGGTATCCAATAGTTTGTTCACATGCTGCAATAATGGATGTCTTCAGTTTAATTCAGTGTTTCTCGACATTTTCAGGGAGTTCTGTCGGTACATGTTTCTTGAGAGCTGTTTGAAAGCAGGCTCGCATAATAGGATCTTGAAGGGCATGGATGTTCATTTTACGCCTTGGTTTTCTTCCTTGCAGCCTACATTGAGGAACAATATTAATGGCCATAGTGGATTGAATTAATCGGTGAACTGTCCAGCAGTTATCAGCACTCTTCATGGCCCTGGTGAGGACGATCTCTGGCTAGATAGTGAGCTAGATAGGCAAATAGTCTGACTCTATACAAGGCAGCTTCCTATGTTCCTAAGCCCCCAAAACAAAGTGGTACAGGGGCAGGGCAGAGGCAGGGATGGATCTGCTGACTCCAAACGTGGTCCATATCCTAGAGGGCTGCCCAAAATGGGCTCCTCTCATGTGCCAACCTAGAGCTGGTTCCACAAAAAAGAGGGGGAAAAATACCTTCACACCTTCTATCCTGGTGGGCAGGGCTGTGGATCCAGAAGTGACAGTGAATTTATCTCTTTCCATATGTCCTGGCAGCTGGTTAGGATTGCTCTGTAAGGATGTACAGTGATGGACTGCAGCAAATCACAGCTCTCTGCAGCTCATTAGGTTTAGATTTGAAGCAGCCTGTGCACAAAGTGCTTCTGCACATACACATGGGATTGCCCAACCTCCCATCAAGCAGTATCCCCTCATGTCAGATGTAGCCCTTCCCCAGAGGGTCTCCCCAGACAGCTTCAACAGGGAACAATTATAAATCATCATCTGCAATGTTATCACTAGATGCAACCAAACCCTTTGACAAGGTGGAGTGGTGGTTCCTAGTGAAAATTTTGAAAATGCAAGATTTTGGACAAAAATTCATAAGAGTCACGCAATGGTCATATCACAATAATCAAGCTATAATCAGAATTAATCGGCAACATTCTAAAACTATGTATTCAAAAAGGAACGAAACAAGGATGTCCCCTCTTCCCCTCCCCATTGTTTGCTTTCTACTTTGAATCACTAGCAATCAAAATTGTATCAGACCAAACTATATCAGGTATTTCCATTGACAAAAAGAAAAGAAAGAAATTGGCATGTTTGCATATGATGTTTTACTTTTCTTTACAAATCCAGAAAAATCAGTTATACAGGCAATGAATTTAATAACAGAATTTGGCAACTGGGCAGGTCTTCAAATTAATTCTAAAAATAATAAATGCTATGGTTTTTTCAAAAATAAATTGTAGCTTAGGGATGCAACCAACAAGTAAATAAAACACCATCACAGATAAATAAGGCCAGACATTAATAGTTAACCAAAAGAAAAAATTATTACATTTTCAGATCAATAACAGGTAAGTAATATGTGTTAGAGATCACACAAGATGGGCATTATTTTTTTATTTTTTTTCTTTCTCTTTACAGGTACATTTTTCAGATTTCCAGATAGGCAAAACAGTTAACTAGCTCCCTGTCGAATTATACCAGACTGAGGTATACAAATGAGGAATTCTCACTTCTGAGTCATAAATGTGAGCAATAAAATAACACCAAGTAGAAAAGAATCCATTTCACGTCTGTCCCCTCATCACTCTGAATTTATGGGTCAACTTTGAAATGTTATCTTTTAATATGACTACAGAAATCATGGAATTATTAAGACAAATAATAGGCATTTCAACTCATTGTAAAATGATAAAATATCTTGGAGTTTTCATACAAAGAATTTAAAATGAATTGAAAACTATTAATTATAACCCCTTAATACAGAAAATACGTAAAGACCATATGAAATGGTCAAAACTAAATACCTCATGGCTGAGTAGAATTGCGACAATCAGAATGAATATACTACCTAGACCGGCATACTTGTTTCAAATACTACCCATACCTTTAACTCACAAAACAATTCAAAATTAGCAAAATACAATTCCTTCATTCATTCACAAGGACAAAAAGATCCTGATTATCCAAAAGTATAATGTATAAATCTACCAAAGGAGGAGCACTTGGAATCCTTCAGAAATATGCAGATTCATTTCAAATGTTTGCAGTATGTGCCTTTACATGTAATGACAATGCTAAACAATGGATACAAATTGAATGCCCAGAGGACGACATGGGTCTACTCAGAGTACTGCCATTAAAAACAGGTAAAATCAAGTGGGAAATTGTGGCAATAAATCCTTTCCTATGTCACACATTACAAACATGTTGATGACATCTGTTGACAGAGAGATAGAAGGAATGCAACCCTGCTTGTTCTCCTTGATCTCTCAGCAGCTTTTGATACTGCTGACTACAGTATCCTTCTGGAACGTCTTGAGGAGGTGGAGCTTGGGGGCACTGTGCTTCAGAAGAACACACCTAAGGCCCCAACAAAAGTGGTTAGAACTTATTACCAAGCAAACAACAAGTAACCTATCTTCTTCTAAGTCATCATGAGTAAGAAAAGACAAAAAAGATAAGACAAAAAAAAAATCCTGTTCTGTATCATGCTGCCCCCCCCCCACTACCACAAAAACCCCTTTCCTGTTGTTTACTTCCCGGCACCTACTGCCAGTTCTAAGTTGCTTGCATACTGTGACAAGGTCCAGCTTTCTGCTTCTCGTTCACTATTGTTAAAGACAGAGATTCAGAAAGCAGAAAGTCGGACTTCGTCTCCCGAAATGCTTTCAGTTAATATGGAAAATATTCACCTGCCTTAAAATTACGCTCCCAATTAAGTGAGAATGGCTGAGAGATTGTTATATTAAGTGCAGCATAACTTTTTTTTAAAAAAAGTCAATAGAACAATATCCCCCCGCCCAAAACAAATAAACAAATAACCATTTCTGTTCGTCTGAAAAACTTGTAGCAGAATCTGGAAGTAAATCCAATTGTATTCAGTGGAACTTAGCCCTAGGTAACTATGCATAAAATTGCAACCTTAGAGATACATGTGTTAGGATGGGCCCTGGTAAGAAACACTTGCATTTGGACCTGGGAGACATGGGTTCAGAATCAACTTTGGTCATGAAATCTTTTCAGTAAATTGCTACTTTTTGGTGTTAGTGTCCAACTGTAAAATATTCCAAGGAGTATTTCTTTGTGAAATATGAATCAATTTAACTAACTAGGGTGCAATCCAACTCATATTTACACAGGGTGAAGGAAGAGAGGGGAGGGGAGTTGGATATGGTGGACTATGAGGGGAGCTGGATATGGTGGAACCCCGGCTGAGCCGGCAGGGTCCCAGCTCCACTGGGCTCTGCCAGCAGAAGCCCCTAACCCAGCTCAGCTGTGGCAGATCTGGGCCTCTGCCGACTCAGCCAGGGGTCCACTAGGGAAGCTCAGCCCAATAGAAGGGGTGCCGGCAGAAGCCGGCAGAAGCCCAAAAAAGAGGGGCATCCTGGGGGCATGTCAGAGGAGGGACTGGGGGGGAATTATGCAACATCCAACTCCTATTCAGAGTAGGTCCCAATCCAGGCCAAAGTTATGCTAAGAAAAAGTTTCTAGTGGAAGTCAATGGGGAATGCTTACTCGCCAGTTGGGTTATTCGTGAGAGCTGGCCTTTTCTTTTCCATTCCTGCACACAGCTCCTGGTTGAGCCAATGTTCAGCTGGCCCACCTGTTCCCAAATGGCACATGGATGCCACAGTGCATCCTGCTGGCTCCTCCTCCTCTGGCACCTCTTCTGCTGGCTTCCAATGAGTTGGATTGCTCTGCCCTGGGCTAAAGCAGGATAAGGAGATTGCAGAGAAGCTTAATGAATTATTTGCATCTGTCTTCACAGATATAGCCCTGTGCCTGAACTAACTTTTGCAGGAATGGAATCTGAGGAACTGAGCCAGATAGTAGTGATGAGAGATGAAGTTCTAGGCTTAATAGACAAAATAAAAACTGACAAATCACTGGGTCCGGATGGCATCCGCCTGAGAGTTCTCAAAGAACTCAAATGTGTGATTGTTGACCTTTTAACAAAAATATATAACTTGTCTCTCAGATCTGCTTCCTTCCTGAAAACTTAACTGGCAGTGACTGACCAGGAATGAGACCTTGAAGTCATAGTGGACAGCTCAATGAAGATGTCAACCCAGTGTGCAGCAGCTGTGAAAAGGGCAAATTCCATGCTAGGGATCATTAGGAAATGTATTGAAAATAAAACTGCTAATATAATAATGCTGTTGTACAAACTATGATGCAACCGCATTTGGAATACTGTGTATAGGTCTGGTTGCCTCACCTCAAAAAGTAATAGATGAAAGAGGAGTTGCTACCTTATCATGAAAAAGCTATTGCTCCATTGTCCTAAATGTAACCTCCTCACCCTCAGATCCATACAAATCAATGGCATTATGTGACCAATTAGACTGGAAGACAAATAGTTTCTGATAACCTTCCTATACTTATCTATGCTCTTGAGACATCCATGCTAAATTACTGTAAAGGAATATACATAAGTCTGATACTTAAGATATTTTAAAATTCTGCACTAGATTGCAGTGCTTGTCAATGCTCAACTCAAGGAACTGGTTTTAACCTTTAAGGTCACCTTTTGAAACCAGGATTGTTAAAGGATCATCTGAGATATGAAACTGCTGAAAATTTAAGACCTGCTTTGGAGGCCCTCCTTTGTCACATTAGCTTAACTGGGTGGCAACAGGGGCTTTCGGTTCACATTTGTGAAATGCCTGTTGCCAATGCGTAAAGGGGCCACCAACACTTCTTATCATTCAGAAATCAAGGCAAATCTCAATTTATTTCAGTTGCTGTTATCATTTTTTAAAGTTTTAATTTTTTTGTTAATTTGACATCAATTGTTCCTGCTTGTAACATTTTTATAATGTTTTACATTCTTCTAAGGCTCTTTGAATATTATTTTTTAACAGAAAAACAGAACAAAAGCATTTAAAGTCAGGTTTTAAATCAATAAATACACTGTCTTGCATTCTCTCTCTCTCTTTTACACAGGGCTAAAAGGAGATCATTCCAAAATTGTTCTGGGTGAGATGGAAGGAGGAATGCATCATGCGTTCTGGGTACTATCCAACTGGTGCCTACGATAGTCTCACCAAAACACACAAACTCCAGCAAAATCCATTTGGCCAGGGCCATAGCAGGACACAAAAAGAGCAATATACTGAAGGCAATGAGCTCTGTGACACGGAGTGCTAGTCATTAAAAAACAGACAGCAGCTATACAGGTGCTTTTTCCATCTGCCCCCAAATATAATTTCAGGAAAATCCCTTTCTGCATGTCAGATCTCCATATCTGCTATTGAGATTTGATAGCAACAAGGTGAAGAGCACAGACAAAAAAACGACCCTTACACAGGAGGAGAAGCTATTGAAGGATACTGCTTTTTTCCTGTTTCTGTTCCTTCCTTTTTCTTCAAGAAATGCATGTTTGAAATATTAATTTTAAATGAACAATGCTGATGAATAAACCCTTTCACAACAAAGTTGTTTATCACTTAATGTGTGTATAGCTTAACTTAAAAATGAAACTATTTAGTTGCCATAGATGAAATGAATTTCTAGGAAGGAAACTCCGTCTCATGTATCCTGTTTACCTGTTTCTCTGAGGGCTAGATTTATCCCTGTTTACCCTAACCAGTATCCTTTTCTCTTTAAGTACTTCATAAGCAAATTACAATGTATCTTATACAGGGCCCACTGCCTGTATATTAGAGGCTCCTATTTGAAGTCACCACATCAAACAGCATGCTAAAAATACTTTCACAAAAACCTCAGAGATGCAGACTCCTCAGGAAGGAGAACGTTCATCATTTCCGGATCCTTCGCAACCAGCTTCTCAAACCCATCTACACCTACAACTTCTTCACACTCACCTCTTCCGTGAGAAACCCTCCCAGCTAGTCTCTTGCTAGCTCTATCCTCCCCCCACCCACAACTTCCAAATGCCCAGTGGGGAAATGGTTTCTCATGCCTTGCACTTGGAAACATTTAGCAAGCAGGGGCACAATACGACACACTGAGATGGTGAGAGGTATATGGAATCAGTGACACAACAAGGTCCCTGTCCAGGAGCCAGACTATATATGACTTTGTGGTAGTGGAAGTGGGGGCTATGCCGCTAACGGTTGTCTGTAATAGCTAGCCAGAGAGGAAAGTGAGACAAAGCTCTATCCTAAGACCCTGCAGCCTGTGACAGCCAGTTCTGAGGGGTTAGAGCAAAGAAAACTCTTACTGAGACCACTTCACAGCCAGTTTAGGCTGGAATGGGGCTTAATAATCACCAAGGAGTATTTTGGGGGGGGGAATCAGTCTGCTTGTATCTCTGAGGGTTTTCTCTCTCTCTCATTTTACTATAACATTTAAGTCTCATATAAACATTTATATAGTCCATATGCCACAAGCAGCTTCAAAAAATCCTGTAGTGGTTGAACAGCTGCTCCACTTAAGAACGTAAGAGCTCTGCTGGATCAGGCCAGTGGCCTATCCAGCCCAGCATCCTATTCTCACAGTGGCCAACCAGTTACCCATGGGAAACCCACAAGCAGGACCTGAGTGCAACAGCAGTCTACCCACTTGTGATTTAAAGCAACTGGTGTTCAGAGGCATGCTGCCTTGCTGGAGGTAGTACATAGATATCATCACTACTAACCACTGACAGTCTTGAGTTACCATGAATTTGTCTAATCCTCTTTTAAAGGCATCCAAGTTGGCCAACACTACTTGTGGGAGTGAATTCCATAAGCTAACTAAGTGCTGTGTGAAAAAGCACTACTTTCAATCTCCAATATTAAATCCAGAGGTTAAAACATACGGGTCCCGTGTAAATACTTGCAGTGTGGTGTAGTGGTTAGAGTGTCAGACTTGGGTTTGTGAAACCCAGGTTCAAATCCTCACTCAACCAGGAAGCTCTGTTTCCAGGGCTCCTCCTGGGAGGAAGGGCAGGATATAAATCAAATAATAAATAAATAAAATAAAGCTCACTGGATGGCCCTGGGTCAGTCACCTTCTTTCAACTTAACCTACCTCACGTTGTAGTGACAATGAAATGAAGAGGAGGGGGAACCATGTATGCCACCTTGAGGTCCTTACAGGAAAGGCAAGATATGTGTTATAGATAAATAAATAAATAAATAAATATTATTTACATACATCTGCATATCAATCCTTACTGAAAACAGGTGACCAGAAAAGAAACATGTGAATTCATTACTTTTAGTAGCACTCAGCCTCATGTGGCTCCCACAATTGCTATGTCCTTAGGGCATGACACAGAGTTATGACTTACATTATGAAACTAGATTACAGTATATCAAGAGGCTCTTTTTTTTAGTCTCTATCCCATTTCATCACACAGCTCAAAGCCCTTGGTTTTAACTGGATTAGCTGAGGCTGGAAATTGGTTTGACCCATGTATTAGCTGGCACCCTACTGCCTCATTGTCTGGTTTAAGTGCAGGGAAATCCGATAATTTTGTTATCTACTACATAGGCAACTACTGATACTACACAAAGAGAAACAGCTTTTTACAGAACTTCAGATAAAGCTACCAACTAAGAACATTAATTATGAAGAAAATGTTGCATGTCTGTTGATCTCATCATTTGAAAGTTGATTTCACAATTTTCAGCAAAAAGCAAGTTACATCTGATATTCTGGAAAAATCAATGAATCTGCCCGTTTCTGAGCACAAGTAGTTACAGATAGAATTTCTAGGAATACGGAAGAAAATCACAAACAGCTAACCTGAAAAGGCTAACCTAAATTGTTCAGCACCACAACAGACTGGAGGGCCAGCCCAACAAGGGTCAGGGGACCTGAGCAGCCTATGGAGTCACATCTGGCCTTTACACAACTACCAGTCCTGGCCTGCCTCCTCAGACCACGTAAAATATTTGTCAAGATATGCTGGATGAACTGCTCAAGGACTGAATTCCTGCCTACAGCCCTGTTTGTACCTGTTCTGAACTACTGGCTTACCTGCCTATCTCCCAGCCCTGACACTAGTAATTGCTTCTTCACCAAAGAAAGTACTTCCTTTTTTAAAATGAATTAACAAAATATATTATGTAGACTGTTATAAAGTGGGTTTTATTCTTATACATATTCTATTTCTCTCACTTCCATTTTTCAGATGCATTGCACACACTCCAAAATTTCATGAACATGGCTATGTCAAGAATAGCCTCTCCCACTTTTGCCGGTATGCCCTTTCTACACATTTATTTATTTATTTATTTATTTATTTATTTATTTATTTATTTATTTATTTATTTATATCCCGCCCTTCCTCCCAGCAGGAGCCCAGGGTGGCAAACAGAAGTGCTAAAAACACTTTAAAAATAATAAAAACAGACCTGAAAATACATTAAAACAAAACAACATTAAAAACATTTTTAAAAAGCTTTAAAAACATCTTTTAAAAAAGGGTTAAAAACATTATTAAAAAACATATTAACAAGCAATTCTAGCACAGATGCAGACTGGGATAGGTCTCAACTTAAAAGGCTTGTTGAAAGAGGAAAGCTCACTGGATGGGTCTGGGTCAGTCACCTTCTTTATTCACATTGTTGTGAAGCCATGTCATGGGACACCTAGAAAGAAGTAGGAACTGTGGGAAGCATCCAAGGAAATCACTGGGCTCATGCAACAACTTTCACTTGGGTAATGGAACCTCTTCTCTCTCTTTTCACCCTGTGTCACCCTTGCACCCCCCAAAATCTGCGCTGAAGGTTCCCCCGACACTCCACAGCAGATTTGGGGAGAGGAGAAAAGGGAGGGAAAGTTCCACTGTGTGAGTGCATGTTGCTTTGCAAGAGCAATTACTTCATTAGATAGAACCCTGCATATGTTTGGCGTTGGTCTACCAACATTCACCAGTAATAATCACCAACAGCTCCACCAGGTTCAGTTTCTTATCTACAGCAGCCATTCCATCAGGAGAGGGAGCAACGTGGGACTGTGGGGCCTCGCCATTTGCTCTGCTGAAAGACCAGCTCTATCTGATGCCACCTTCACTCTGACATCTCCAGCAGCCCTTCCAGGCAATAGGAGAGGAGGTGGCAGGGGCTTAGGGCTTCTTCGACTGGTCAGTTCTAATACCAGCAAACCTTTGGCCTCTCCTTGCCATCTTTCAATCTCAACTGGTCATTAGAAAAATTCTGTAACTAAGAAGTAGTGCATTACTACTACTACTACTACTACCACTACCAGAACCACCTCCTCACTTTTTCTTTTGTGTTATGTCTTTTAGATTGTAAGCCTGGGGGCAGCATTCTTAATCAATGACATTTAAATGCTGTTCTAGAAGCCTTTTTTTTTTTACTAAAGAGCAGGGTAAAAATCTTTAAATAAATAATACAAAAAATAAATAAATTACAGCTTTCACACAACTCAATACACATAAAGACATCATAAAAATAAGTTTAATATTGATGTGTATTAATTTATATGGTGAAAGTAATATTTGTTATTTGTTTGTAACAGAGTTGATAGAGATAACATTATTCAAGAGAGAAATGAAGGAATGAGCATGTTAACTTCCAGTATTTAAAAACATGATAATACAAATAAGAATAATACTAGGCCTTTTACTTCACAAGTATTTGTTCAGTTAGGAAACTTGGTGCATGTACTCGCTCCAATGTTCCCAGCAGTTTTAGCTGCCCACAGCTAGCAAGCAGCAGAGGGTTTTCAAGGCCAAGGATTGCTGATATGCAAAGCTGCTTTGATTAATAATCTAATATCACAGAAACATAGTGGAATGCATCCTTAGAGTGAAAAGTGAACAATACTGGTATTAATGCATCTATTAATAATAACTGAGATAATATATACACAAACACACTTCTATAGATAATCATCTCAAGAATTACATTTCTAAAATGCCATTTTACTCCAAATTTTTCCTTTGCTTTATGTTAGGAAAAAGGTCAAACTGTTCAAGAGGAGAGCTGAACTGGCCTTTTTATCATTTTTATAGAAGAACATAGCAGTTCCTCAATCATGCATATCTAACACTAAAATACAGAAATTAGAGCTGCAGCACTTATCTGATTAAATAATTTTATTTCATAATCTAAAAGAATTACAATGACTGAAAACTTCAGGGTCAAGATTTGCATTATTATTGTTACAGAATTTATGGTCTGTAAAAATTTACAGTTGCAACTGTTGTAACTGATTTAAAACAACCCATGTAAGACCCTATTATGCACAGATTCAAGAAAGTCGATTCTGGTAACATTATTTCCTATAAATATATACCTAAAACAGTTCAACAATACCTTACTGCAACTATTAAGATGAGTTTCAAGTGCAAAGCACTTAGCAAAACAGGCAGGAGTGCTGGGATTTCTACTTGTGTTCTAAGCATTACATTTTTTCAAAAGGATCTGCTGTATTTGCAATTTCTGGGCAGAGGCTGCAATTCTAGACATACTCCCTTGGAAGTTAAATCCTGCTGATGTCCATAGACATATTTCTGAGTAAATATAGTTTGGACTAGGTGGCTGGTAAATTTTAAAAGGTAACAGAAGTTGCAGTTCTAAAATGCCTCAGAACCACAAGACCATAATCATGATGACCTAAATAGTCTCTGAAACATACATGAATTCAATTTTCTTTACCAAAAACACAAAAGGACTTCACTAGGGTTCCAAACATTCAAGTATTTTGTAAACACTTATATTAAGAGTCGGTGATTGCAAGTTGGCCATTTGTTCCTTAATTCCACTTTTAAACTTGTGAAAATGAGAGAGATTAAAATTGTCTTTCTTAACAGATCAGCATTCAGATTCTAATGGATTTTACCTGCAAATGCTAATGTGTTATTTTACAATGAAATCTGTGTTTTCCTATGAAATGCACTACAATGAACCTTGCAGAACAGAAAACACTAACGTTAAGCATTTCAATGCAGTATTAACAGTGCATATCTTTCAATTACTTATTTCAGAAATGAATTCTATTTTTATCAAGGAATATTCTGATATCAAACTTATTTTGTTTCAGCGCATAAGCTAAAGAAAGCTGAGCACATCCTCTATGTGCAAAATATGAAAGATCCCTATCTAAAATTCCAAACTGCTACTCTGCCCCAAGTAATAATGATTCTTTCAAGTAGAAAAACTGCAGTGAAGCCTCTCAAATATTTACAGTCCATACCTCTGTCTCTCTTGTTGAGATGCTCGCCGTCTGCACTTCCAATCCATGGTTTGCTCTCTTGACTGTGAGATAAAACGGATAATCCTTTGCCACCATTGTGGCTGAAGGAGTAGCAGTTTTGGATATCACAGCTGATTCTGTTGGTCTACAAATATGACAGAAAAACCAAATCTTCCCTCTGCTGCCTCTGTGGCACGTAGCTGCTGTGGAATCAAAGTGTGTTCCTGCTGCTGCACTGGATTTCTGATAGCATTATCTAAGGCATCTCTGTGCTCCACTGAAACAGGAAACAGAAAAGCTCTTGAGTGTGTCAAACAAGAGTAACTCAATATTGCTCATTATTGAGACCCGCCCACTGACAACAGTATGGGAGGAGAGTGGGTGAGATACTTCAGTGCAGACCAGCAGAACTCAATAAATTACTGAAAACTCATTCCGAAGCAAGTGGAAAACACCTGACTAAACTGCAGTGTACTATGTTCAAAAAGGAGGAGGAAAAGCAAACCACTGCTCACAGTCTCACCCAAAAGTGCTATTTAATTGTTGGCTATTTGTCATCAAAATTAGAAGATGCACTTGACATTATTGTACAAAATAAAATAACAATTTGTGGCATTTTGCTTGTTTAGCTATGAAGTGGTACAGTCCCATGAAGGCTGCACTATGTGCTTTTTTGGAGAATGTAGTTTGTCTTCTGTATATTAAGTATGTGGAAGATATTTATGAGTGTGCAGAGAGATTAACGTCATTACTTTTATGTGCCTTCAGTAACATCATTCTCTGAACTGTACTTATCAAATTAGTGCCTTTCTAGAAAAATTAGTGCCTTTTCTTAAATGCCATGCTTCAAACAGTTATTATTAGTCCACGTTGCTTTTTCCCATTTAGCAGAGGAAAGGGTTATTTTGGTAGTCTAAACATTTATTTAGACTGTTCTTTAGTTATTAAACAGACGGCTTCCCCTTCTTCATCTCCTCTTAAGGATGCAAGAGACAGAAAGGGGAGGAAGCGTTCCAGTATCTTCTTAATACCAAAGAAATAAGAACTCGGCAATAACAGAAAGTGACTGAGATACAAGTAAACAAAATAACATGATGAAGATGAAACAAGAGAGAGAATATTTAAAAATCACCTCCAGAGGAAGGGAAATGCAAACCATCATTTTATTTATTTATTTATTTATTATTTGATTTATATCCCACCCTTCCTCCCAGCAGGAACCCAGGGCGGCAAACAAAAGCACTAAATGCACTTTAAACATCCTAAAAACAGACTTTAAAATAGATCAAAACAAAACATCTTTAAAAGTATTTTTTAAAGCTTTCAAGACTTTTTTTAAAAAAGGTTAAAAACTGAGGGTTTTTAAAAAAAAAAGTTTTAAAAACATAATAAAGAGCAATTCCAACACAGAAGCAGACTGGGATAAGGTCTCAACTTAAAAGGCTTGTTGGAAGAGGAAGGTCTTCAATGGGTGCCAAAAAGATAACAGAGATGGCACCTGTCTAATATTTAAGGGGAGGGAATTCCACAGGGTAGGCGCCACACAAAAGGTCCATTTCGTATGTTGTACAGAACAGACCTCCTGATAAGATGGCATCTGCAGGAGGCCCTCACCTGCAGAGCGCAGTGATCAGCTGGGTAAATAAGGGGTAAGACAGTCTTCATGCCCAAGCTGTATAGGGCTTTGTACACCAAAACTAGAACCTTGAACTTGGCCCAATAGCAAATGGGCAGCCAGGGCAATTCTTCCAGCAGCTGGGTGACATGTTTGCGATACCTTGCCCCAGTGAGCACTCAGTCTCATTGACACATTTTCCCAGAAGGCCTCTGTGAGAATTGGGAACAGTCATGCCCATTCACAGTTTTTAACACAGGGCCCATCTCACACCCAGGGAGGGCCAGCCTTCTGCCAGTTGCAGACACTCACTCTGAAGGCATCTTAGAAAAATTGCCAGCAGTGTAAACCTTTTTAAATCAAAACCTGCTAGCTATTACAGAACTAGATTTTTATTTCATTTTTGTAGACTCAAAAAATAGAAGCTTCCCTTGCAACACTACACACCAATTATTCTACCATTTCCACAAGTTCTTTCACTGGATGCATTCTTCCTTTCTTCCTCACAATTAGGTCAGTGTGCGAGCCACTGCAGTGTAGTGATTAGAGTGTTGGACTGGGAGACCAGGGTCAAATCTCCGCTTGGCCATGAAACTCACTGGGTGACGTTGGGCCAGTCACTATCTTTTAGGCTAATCTACCTCCCAGGGTTTTTGTGAGGATAAAATGGGAAGAGAGAAAACCATGTTTCTACACCACCTTCAGGTCCTTGAAGGAAAGGTGGGCCATAAATATAATAAAAAATTTAAAAAATGCCTTTTTATTTATTTATTTAATTTGTATGCCGCCCTTCCTCCCAGCAGGAGCCCAGGGTGGCAAATAAAGCACTAAAACACTTTAAAACATCATAAAAACAGATCTTAAAATACATTAAAACAAAACAGCATTAAAAACATTTTAAAAAGCAACCTTAAAAAGGGTTAAAAACATTATTAAAAACATATTAAACAATTCTGACACAGATGCAGACTGGGATAGGTCTCAACTTAAAAGGCTTGTTGAAAGATGAAAGTCTTCAAAAGGCACCGAAAAGATAGCAGAGATGGTTTTTCTTGAACACAATTTGCTTTAAAGACAAAAGATTAAGAGTCTACGATTCCAAGCAAAATTAAAAAGAACTGTATAGAGATCCAAGCTCTTTTATCAAACATTGTCACACATAAATGTTCTACCCAACACAAAAGGGTTAAATCATGTAGCACTAGACATTTTAACCATTTGTAAAGGACTTATCTAGTGCTGTGCAAAACCTCTCCCCTTATTTCTCTAGGAGATATGGAAAGTCCATGGAGTGTCTTGAACACCTTATTGTGCTTTTTCAGAGCTTACCTCCATGCAAACTAGAGTAACTGCTTCCCCCTTTAAAAAGTTAGGACCACCACCAACCCTGGTTGCAGATATATATTATACTGGTACACTGGCAGATGCGTATTGACTGAGCTAGTTGCATATGGGAATGCGCACTCAAAAGTTAAAATACACAGAATGTGTCTCTCAGAATGTGCATCTCACTGAGAGCAACGCTATGCCATAAGATACCTATAATTGGGCTGTGTCGGCTGATACATATCTGAAACACTCTAACCATCCTCAATTGTGCAATACTTTGTGCATCTAGCCACTGATTTATTTTTCATAATGAAAAATAACCCATCTGGAATCTGACATCAGGAAAGTTTGTCATAATTGTATTAGCATAACATTTGTTTCAGAAATTAAATCTGGTGGGTGACCATGACATCCCTAGTTTTTATTTATTTATTTATTTAACAAATGTATAGACCACTCCATAGCAAAAAGCCTTCAAAAAAGTGTACAAGATAAAAATAGAATAAAGCACTAAAAACAATAAAATCATTTCTGCAATCTCTAAAACCATAAAAACATAACAATTCTAAAAACAATAAAACAATTTCTTCAGATATACAATTGTTCCATAAGTGACTGGATCCCTCAGGAAAAGCCTTCTTAAAAATGTCTTCAGTAGGCATCTAAACATTATGCTAGTAGATGTCAAATTGGATTCCTGCATTGAGCTGGGGGTTGGACTCAATGGTTTTATAGGCCCCTTCCAACTGTACTGTTCTATGATTCTACGTCCTGAGAAACGTAGCCACAGCTCCAATTCTAAAAAGCTTCCCAAAAATTATATTCCATTGGATTAAGTGAGATTTACTTCCAAGTAAATCTGTATAGGATCAGGCTGCACATGTGCAGGCACATAGCACCTTCACCAGACAAGGTTACAACAAAAGGTTTGGGAAGCCAAAATCATTGGAATTCAGCAACTTGCACAAAATGAATTCATACATACTATAGAGTACAGAAAGGTCAGAGAGTGCTTATCTGTCAGGTTCTGAAGTTCAGACCATAATCACATCACCATATCAAGAGAACGGCAAAATAACTTCTGACTTTTGAGAAAACCACTTATGGAATCTTAAAAACACATGATGATATCCCATGTCATGGTCAGTCTATTTCAAGTATTCTAAGCTAATATGACATTTCAAAAGAATTGTAGAGATTGTTGTTGTTATGTGCCTTCAAGTTGATTATGACTTATGGCGACCCTATGAATCAGTGACCTCCAAGAGCATCTGCCATGCACCATCCTGTTCAGTTCTTATAAGTTCAGGTCTGTGGCTTCCTTTATGGAATCAATCCATCTCTTGTTTGGCCTTCCTCTCTTTCTACTCCCTTCTGTTTTTCCCACCATTATTGTCTTTTCTAGTGAATCCTGTCTTCTCATGATGTGTCCAAAGTAGGATAATCTCAGTTTCATCATTTTAGCTTCTAGTGATAGTTCTGGTCTAACTTGTTCTAACACCCAATTATTTGTCTTTTTCGCAGTCCATGGTATGCGCAAAACTCTCTTCCAGCACATTTCAAATGAGTTGATTTTTCTCTTATCTGCCTTTTTCACTGTCCAACTTTCACATCCATACATAGAGATTGGGAATACCATGGTCTTAATGATCCTGACTTTAGTGTTCAATGATACATCTTTGCATTTGAGGACCTTTCCTAATTCTCTCACAGCTGCCCTCCCCAGTCCTAGCCTTCTTCTGATTTCTTGACTATTCTCTCCATTTTGGTTAATGACTGTGCCGAGGTATTGATAATCCTTGACAAGGTCAATGTCCTCATTGTCAAGTTTGAAGTTACATAAATCTTCTGTTGTCATTACTTTAGTCTTCTTGACGTTCAGCTGTAGTCCTGCTTTTGTGCTTTCCTCTTTAACTTTCATCAGCATTCGTTTCAAATCATTACTGGTTTCTGCTAGTAGTATGGTATCATCTGCATATCTTAAATTATTTATATTTCTCCCTCCAATTTTCACACCTCCTTCATCTTGGTCCAATCCTGCTTTCCGTATGATACGTTCTGCATATAGATTAAATAAATAGGGTGATAAAATACAACCGTCTCACACCCTTTCCGATGGGGAACCAAATGGTTTCTCCATATTCTCTCCTTACAGTCCTCTTGTCCAGAGTATAGGTTGCACATCAGGACAATCAGATGCAGTGGCACCCCCATTTCTTTTAAAACTTTCCATAGTTTTTCATGATCTACACAGAGATTATAGAGATATATATGAAGTGTATGAACACATTAAACATTACTGAAAATGCAATTAATTTTTTCCACAGAATGGCATAAGCAGCCTGTGTCATGGAAATTGTTTGCTTGAAGGAGTTCAAGTTTCCTTTTACACAAGGTCATGCATGTGCCAGAAGAGACCATCAGATGACCCCAGTGACCCACATGCTGTTTGTCTCTGCCAAGGTAAAGGGTATCTTTTTAGGAAACATGATACAGCAGGACCTATGATAAAGAGAGTTACTGATGTTTTTAAACACATTATTTGTATTGTGTTTCACTAAAGACACATGTTAAGCACAAATAATGCAAATTGTGTTAAATTGTGTTTTAAGTTGTTTTTAAAAGATGTGTTTTTAAATTTGTATATTTGTTTTTAATGTTTTTAGTTATTGTAAACTGCCCAGAGAGATTCGGCTATGGGGCAGTATATAAATAAAATAAATAAGAAAAACAGCAATGGACTAAACCAACCAACCCATAACAAAATACAAGCAACTAAATAAAGACAGGTTTGTGACCTTCAGTCTCTCTGGGGCCAATTCCTGACCCAAAAAGAATACAGCAAAGGAGCCTGCATGATGTCAATGGAACAATTTCTTACAAGTGCAGAATGGATATTATGTGGCATGTGTAACAGTGCCTCTTCTGCAGAATGAAGTGCTGAACGTGGCCTGGTAGCAAATCAGAAATGAGTGCAGATCTCTGAGAGAGGTATTACGCTGACAGGGTCTCACTCCTGTGCAGCATTCTGCACTAACTGCAATTTCTGGGTCAAGTGCAAGGGAAACCCCACATAGAGTCCACTGCAGTAATCCAGTCTTGAAGTCACCAACGCTTGAACTACTGTGGTCAGGCTCTCGGTCCAGGAATGGTCATAGTTGTCTTACTAAGCACAGCCACTAAAAGACACTTCTAGCCATTGAGACTATCTAGGCCTCCAATGACAGAGGTGGATCCAGAAGGACCCCCAGACTGCGTACCTGCTCTTTCAGGGGAAGTGCATCCCCCTACAGGACATGCAATTGGCCAATTTCTTGGACAAGGGAAACACCCACCAACATTGCCTCCATCTTGCCAGGATACAAGCTCAACTTATTTTCTGTCATCTATACCACTGATCCAGGGCCCGCATATCCTCTCCTGATTTGGATGTATGGAGTAGCATACTAATGATCCCTTGTTCTGAAACCCATAATGACCACTCTCAGTGGCTTCATATAGACATTAAATAGCATTGGGGATAAGATGATACCCTGCGACATCCCACAGAAGACAATAAGGGATGCTAAAAAAGAATTTGAGGAGCACATTGCTAAGAACATAAAAACCAACAACAAAAAATTCTATAAATACATTCAAAGCAGGAGACCATCTAGGGAGACGATTGGACCCTTGGATGATAAGGGAGTCCAAGGTGTACTAAAGAACGATAAGGAGATTGCAGAGAAGCTAAATGAATTCTTTGCATCTGTCTTCACAGTGGAAGATATAGGGCAGATCCCTGAACCTGAACTAACATTTGCAGGAAGGGATTCTGAGGAACTGAGACAAATAGTGGTAACGAGAGAGGAAGTTCTAAGCTTAATGGACAATATAAAAACTGACAAATCACCGGGCCCGGATGGCATCCACCTGAGAGTTCTCAAAGAACTCAAAGGTGAAATTGCTGATCTGCTAACTAAAATATGTAACTTGTCCCTTGGGTCTTCCTCCGTGCCTGAGGACTGGAAAGTGGCAAATGTAACGCCAATATTCAAAAAGGGATCCAGAGGGGATCCCTGAAATTACAGGCCAGTTAGCTTAACTTCTGTCCCTGGAAAACTGGTAGAAAGTATGATTAAAGCTAGATTAACTAAGCACATAGAAGAACAAGCCTTGCTGAAACAGAGCCAGCATGGCTTCTGCAAGGGAAAGTCCTGTCTCAGTAACCTATTAGAATTCTTTGAGAGTGTCAACAAGCATATAGATAGAGGTGATCCAGTGGACATAGTGTACTTAGACTTTCAAAAAGCGTTTGACAAGGTACCTCACCAAAGACTTCTGAGGAAGCTTAGCAGTCATGGAATAAGAGGAGAGGTCCTCTTGTGGATAAGGAATTGGTTAAGAAGCAGAAAGCAGAGAGTAGGAATAAATGGACAGTTCTCCCAATGGAGGGCTGTAGAAAGTGGAGTCCCTCAAGGATCGGTATTGGGACCTGTACTTTTCAACTTCTTCATTAATGACCTAGAATTAGGAGTGAGCAGTGAAGTGGCCAAGTTTGCTGATGACACTAAATTGTTCAGGGTTGTTAAAACAAAAAGGGATTGCGAAGAGCTCCAAAAAGACCTCTCCAAACTGAGTGAATGGGCGGAAAAATGGCAAATGCAATTCAATATAAACAAGTGTAAAATTATGCATATTGGAGCAAAACATCTGAATTTCACATATACGCTCATGGGGTCTGAACTGGCGGTGACCGACCAGGAGAGAGACCTCGGGGTTGTAGTGGACAGCACGATGAAAATGTCGACCCAGTGTGCGGCAGCTGTGAAAAAGGCAAATTCCATGCTAGCGATAATTAGGAAAGGTATTGAAAATAAAACAGCCGATATCATAATGCCATTGTATAAATCTATGGTGCGGCCGCATTTGGAATACTGTGTACAGTTCTGGTCGCCTCATCTCAAAAAGGATATTATAGAGTTGGAAAAGGTTCAGAAGAGGGCAACCAGAATGATCAAGGGGATGGAGCGACTCCCTTACGAAGAAAGGTTGCAGCATTTGGGGCTTTTTAGTTTAGAGAAAAGGCAGGTCAGAGGAGACATGATAGAAGTGTATAAAATTATGCATGGCATTGAGAAAGTGGATAGAGAAAAGTTCTTCTCCCTCTCTCATAATACTAGAACTCGTGGACATTCAAAGAAGCTGAAGGTTGGAAGATTCAGGACAGACAAAAGGAAGTACTTCTTTACTCAGCGCATAGTTAAACTATGGAATTTGCTCCCACAAGATGCAGTAATGGCCACCAGCTTGGATGGCTTTAAAAGAAGATTAGACAAATTCATGGAGGATAGGGCTATCAATGGCTACTAGCCATGATGGCTGTGCTCTGCCACCCTAGTCAGAGGCAGCATGCTTCTGAAAACCAGTTGCCGGAAGCCTCAGGAGGGGAGAGTGTTCTTGCACTCGGGTCCTGCTTGGGGGCTTCCCCCAGGCACCTGGTTGGCCACTGTGAGAACAGGATGCTGGACTAGATGGGCCACTGGCCTGATCCAGCAGGCTCTTCTTATGTTCTTAACAACTGCTGGGGGCCCCCAAAAGGCAATCACCCAATGCTCTCTCTGGACTTGGTTCTGTAGGTAGGAGTGGAGCCACCATAGCACAGTGTCCCCAATTCCAATTCCATGGAGCCAGTCCAAGACGCTACAGTGATCAATGGTATCAAAAGTCATAGAGAGATCAAGAAGCAGGAGCAAGGTTGCAGTCCCCCTGTCCTGCTCTCTATAAAATAGGTCATCCATCAGAGCAACCAAGGCTGGACTCAGTCCCATGGCCAGACCTGACCCCAGATTTGAACAGATCTAAATGAGTTAGTGTGCATGCAGCCTCAGTGTCTACACTGGGACTTCTTCCCCATTGCAAACTGAAACTTGCTTAGGCCCTTGAAGTAGGGTTATGTCTTGTTAAACTACAGGCAAATGATCGTGTATCTGTTGCAATACAAGCAAGAAAGTTTGATCTGAATGCAAGTTCTACAATCAGAATTCATTTTAGAGCATTATTTCTCCCTATCCAGAAGATCTCTAAAGGCAGAGGATGAACAAACTATCTTGAGCCTGCTGATTTGGCAACAAAACTACAGTTTGACTCAGTCCAGGATTTTCAAGGAACCATGGAGTGAGGTAGCACCCCTTAACAAACACAGGATATCCTATCCTTATAGTGCCTCAAACATCTGTCTGATGTCCCCTTTCCTCTCACAGTTTTTGCAAGCCTACAAGGAAGGAAATTCTACACTCTCCCTGGGCAGCTCATACCACTGCTAAACTGCTTTTATAGGTTAAAAAAATTCCTAATATACAACCTTGAGTCTACCACTTTGCAACTTAAAACTATTTCTTCTTTTCCTATACTTAACAGGTAGAGTATTCACTGTTGTCTATTTTCTCATGCATCCCTTACACTGCCAGCACATCCCTTTTTAATCTCCTGAACTCAATAGACCAAACACTAACCAGTCTCTCATCTTTAGGGTTTTCCTCTTAGTCATTTGCGATTTGTTGACATGTATCTTGAACCCAAATGCCCTGAGCTGGTCCCAGATGGATTTATTGTTTCTCATTTTATGTAAAAACATTACTCTTCTCTGTGGGCGCGCGCACACACATTCATTGCCCACCCCATTGTTCCATTCTTTTTTCCCCTCCTCCCTTTCATCCTAACAGCCAGAATCTTGTAGCTTGTCCTGCTGAACAGAAATATTGATGGAACAGTATTTATTTCATATATATCCCAACATTCCTCCAAGAAGCTCAAGGTGGCATCCAGACATGGTTCTCTCTCTCCTCATTTTATCCTTACAACCACCCTGCAAGATAAATTAGGCCAGGAGACAGTGACTAGCCCAAGGACACCCATGGAGCTTCATGGCTGAGCAGAGATTTGAACCTTGTTCTCCCAGGTCCTAGTCCAATCCTTTAACCACTGCTTTCCAGGCTTTCCTTCTATCAGTACTTGAAGGAGGGGGAGAGATGCATTTGCCCCATATGAGGTTGCTCCTGCAGTGCAGCAGATGTAGGAATGAAACTTTTTTCACCTTTATGCCAGATCTTATGGCATGGAAACCCAAACTCTCTCTCACACACACAGGACTGTCACTTCCTGTCTTTAATCTTCTTGCATAGATGCTTTTGCCACATGGAAGCCGTTAGTTATCCAAAGCAGATTCCGTCAACCACCCCCTGCAAATTGCCAGGAAATAGTAGCTGTTATTTGTAGATGTGCCAAATCAAATTACCCTCTTCATGTGATTGTGTTCCAAAGACCTCTTCTTAACTGTTTATAAACATACTGAATCTGAATATGCAGGCTGGATGGAATAACTATCAGGTGGATCCGTAGCTGAAAGCACACTCAAAGAGTGCATATCAATGGTTCCTTCTCACACCGGAGGGAGGTAACGAGCAGAGTACCATAGGGCTGAGTCCTGGGCCCAGTGCTCTTCAACATTTTTATTAATTCCATGGATGAGGAGGTGCTGGGAATGCTTATCAGATTTGGGGTTGCCAGGACAGAAGCATCCCAAACCCTGAGATTTTGGGGGGTGGGCCATAGTGATGTCATAGGGGCATGCCTGAGTGATGCCATAGGGGCGGATCTGAGTGACATCATGGGGTGGGTCTGAGTGACATCACAGGGCGGGCCCAAGTGATGTCATTAAGCATGATACATTAAACATCAACCACAGCTGTTTGGCTCATACAATTCAAATAAAAACGTTTCTCTGATTGGAAATTAAGATAGAAATCTTAGCTAAAAGATAGAGCCTGGATAGGGAACATTTAATCTAGCCAACTTGCTTCTGGCAAACAGTGTTTAAGTGCCCTCAGGCCAGGCAAGTCACTAGAAGGCCATTGTAGGAAGAAAGGAGCCTAGTGTAGTAGAGATGTTAGATGGGAGCATTCAGCAGTAAAGATGGATGACCTCAAAGGGCTGCAATTCTAAACACACTTGCTAAGGGACTAAGCCCCATAGAACTTACTTCTGAGTAGATATGGTTTGGATTGTTTTTTTTTATCATTAATTTTATTCAAATTTTCCAACAAAACAAACAAACAAAAAAAACAAATTAAACAATAAAATAAAATGTTGACTTCCGATTTGTCGCAGATCAGTTATAGGTCTATGATATATAACAAACCTGTCTCTTAATATATTACAAAATCACTTTCCTCCAGTAGTTATCTTAATTAATCATCAAATCTCATTAACATCACTTTATTCTTTCCGCAAAAAGTCAAAGAGAGGTTTCCACTCCTTGAGAAATATATCCCTTGATTTTTCTTCAAATAAACATGTCAATTAATCCATCTCATCAAGTCTACTAGGACCAATAATTTCAACAGCCATTTTTCCATTATCAGTGTTAATTCCATCTTCCAACTTCCATCCTTGCACCCATAATAATCTTGCTGTCATAGTCATATAGTAAGAGTCTAATGGGAATTTCCTTCATCACAAATATTTCATTGCCATCAATTCTGAATGTGTTGCTGAAATATTGTTGTAAAGTCATATCTCTGTTCCTCTTTTTTACGAAATGCACTAGCACATCTCTTGAGAGTTTTTCCATTGTCACATATCTGGAATTAATTCTATAAATTTTCTCTATTTCAAGTTCCATCAAATCATTCCAGTCCAGAAATTCCATCGAAACATTGATAACATAAGAACATAAGAACATAAGAAGAGCCTGCTGGATCAGGCCAGTGGCCCATCTAGTCCAGCATCCTGTTCTTACAGTGGCCAACCAGGTGCCTGGGGGAAGCCCGCAAGCAGGACCCGAGTGCAAGAACACTCTCCCCTTCTGAGGCTTTATCTCTTTATCTTTATCTCTGATATCTTCATCAATTTCTCCAGGGACAATGGCGAATTCAAAACAGTAATCTCTATCTCCAGGATCCACAAACTCCAAATATTTTTCCAGTTCCACACTTGATAAATCTGTTCCAATCTCCAGGACTTGCATCCTCCCTTCAATTTTTGCCATAAAGTCCAAATCTTTTTCCAATTCCACATTTGATATATCTGATCCAATCTCCAGAATTTGCTCCTTCCCTTTAATTTCTTTTTCATATTCTATTGCTTGTCCATCTGCTTCTTTTCTCATATAATCCTTTATTTCTTTCAACTCCTGTTTCACTTTACCAAATTCAGTTGCCATCTCTTGTCTACTCTGTCCCAGTTCTTGTTTCGTTATCTTAATCTCATCCATTATCTTCTGAAACATATCCAGAGGGGAAAACCCTTCCAGTGGTACATCCAGGGTCTCTGCCACTTCTTTGATTGTCATTCTTAAAGCCGGAAAAAAAAAACCCTTCAAATTTCCAATATAGCCACAATTCCCAAGCAAAGAGTAATTTGCTTCTTTTTCCAGCAATAAGGGAGTTAATATTCCAGGCCTGTTGACATCTGGCCAGCACAGTTCTTATCTCCCGCACGTCCAAGAATGCAAAACAAATTTGGTTCACAGCGCCGAACAATTAGTAACATACACGAACAGCAGATTCGTCTAAAGAAAGTAGTCCAAGAAAAAGTAGTCCCAGACATATATCAATCAAATAATCATCTAAATCAGATTTTCTCTTCGGATAAGTTGCCCCTCATCCGTTTTAATCTTTATAGTTTCCAAATTCAGGCCTGCTTTTTGCCATAAAAAATAATATAAGCTTTTTAAATTTTCTTTCCTCCTCCTTAATTCCTTGTATAAAAGAGAGAAGTGTAACTCACCCAGGTATCTTAACTGCTGATTCTAAAACAAATCTCTTTTACTGTAGTAATTTAAGCCAAATGATAAGATTAGACAGAAGAAAGCTCGCCCATTGTGGATCGTTTAAAAGAAAAAACGTCTCGCTTTTTTTCAGCCCAGCTTGCTGGAAGTCCTAACTCCGTCCTCGGCTGCTAGGTATGCCTTCCTTTCCCAGGGAATTCCTGATCAATTCCAGCCACCGACAGCCCAACAAAGTTTCTGTGGATAATCTATTCGGTTCAGCCTTGCCTGGGAGAACATTTACACCAGTCAAAGTTCCCTTTTGACTGATTTTAAACTGAAAAAAGCTTCCTCTGAGACAGAGCTCTCTCAGAGGCAGCCACAGGCGGAGCAATCTTCCGGGAAGTCTCCATGGTTTGGATTGTGTTGATGGTAAAGCCTGACTATCTTCTGCAAAGATATCCATATCCAAGCATGGTTAGCAACCCCCTGCCTGGAATGCCCTGCCCCTACCTTTTAACAACCAAATTCCTTTATGGATTTGACCCTTCACTTCAGAAAGAGGTCTGAGAAATGAGTAAGAAGATCCTCTACCCTTTTCTGTCTCCCCTGTGGGCTGCTATAAACTCACTTCGTCAGCCAATCCAATTCCAGTGAATATAATGGACAGAGAGAAAGCACACATGATTTGGTCTACCTTCACAGGCAGCAGCTTGGGAACAACAACAATTGCAGCCACGCTGCCCAGTATGTGAATTCTCTTTTACCACTATCGGGCAAGAAACAAACAACAAGGTGCATCATCAGTGGGTTTAAGAGGGTTGATGGAACCACTGTTGTTGCTTCTATGGATGTAAGAGAGTGAGGATAACGGTAAATTAAATACAAATGGAAAAAGAAAAACCAAAGACCATGATGATTCCCTAAATGCAATACCATACCAACCACAACAAGATTCCTATGAGAAAGGCAGAAAACTCAACATCCCACAACCAGTCAGGATTCCTAACCAAAAACCAAAACTAAAAAAAATCCTTGCAGCCAGTTAGCCAAGCTCACAGAAATCCCCATGCAGCACAACCTGACCCGGGGACTGCAGTTAGTGCAGAATGCTGTGGCATGATTGCTGACATGAGTGAGACCATCTCAGCACATAATACTTCTGCTTTGAAATCTGTACTGGTTGTCGATTTGCTACCAGGCCAAGTTCAAGGTGTGCTTTCCATTTTATGGGTGCCACACAGTACTTGTTCTGCTCTTGTAAGGGGGTTGGACTTGATGGCCTTATAGGCCCCTTCCAACTCTACTATTCTATGATTCTATGATCCTTTAGCATGGCAGTACCTACACTTTGGAACTCCCTGCCTATTGACATAAGGCAGATGCCTTCATTGTACTCTTTTCAGCATCTGCTAAAACATTTTTGTTTAGGCAAGCCTACCCAGGCATGTAGAAACTATTCTGCTTTTTATCTGTTTTTACCTCATTGTTGGTTTTATTATTTTGAATACTTTTAAATACCTGCCTTTAACTGTTTTGCCAATAATTTTATTGTTTTCATTCTTTCTGTAAACTGCTTTGAGATTTTTTACAATAAAGTGGTATATAAATGTTGTAATTAAAATAAATAAATTTTGGAATCACTGTGGCCCTTGGGTCTCTTTCCACTTTTAGGAACAAAGGATACCGCTCAGGCCATTTGGTGCCATCTAGCTGAGTACTGATGACATGCTAGCATTGACTCTCCAGGATTCCAGGCAATAGTCTTTTCCAGAAATTTAATGTTGGACCTTTGCATGCAAGGCATATGCCCTACCACTGAGCTACAACCCTTCCCATTTAAAATATATATTTTCAAATTGTTCTTTTCAATTCACTAATGAATGCACATCATACCTAGTGCAGATCCACACCATTCATTTCAAGAGCATTCAACACATATGTAAAACACATGAATCACACCACAGAATCATGAGGACTCTAGTTTCTTAAGGGTGGTGGGAACTATAACTGTGAGGGGGAAACTACACTTTCCAGGATTCTTTAGGTAAAACCATGTGCTTTAAATACAAGTTGGATGTGCTTTAAACATAATGTGTGGATCTACTTTGCCTGCATGTAAATTGTTTTAATTATTTCCTTTTTAAAAAACTAATAAAAAACTGAGCTATAAAGTTTACTGGGTGACCATGGGCTACTCACCATCTCTCAGCTTAATCTGCCCCTCAGGATGAAAACAACAGAGGGGAACCATGAACACCCCAAGGAAGAAGGGCACACTGAAAATGTAGAGGAAATAATACTGTACAACCATAGCGTGAAATCAGATACTTATTGTAACATGGTATGAAGAAATATTTATATAAGCATGACTATCAAACATGTTTATTATTTACACAACCTGTAAAGATATTTATAATGCAATCCTATGTTTATTTACTCAGAAGCAAGTCCCAATGCATTCAGTAGGGCTTACTCAAACAGGGACAGAACGGCAATCTCAAGTGATAAGCAACTTCATTCATGCAACCCAAAATTCAGAATCATGCCACCTTAAGCTGTTTTGCAACTGTTTATACTTGTTTTTAAGGTTAGTGGATTTTAAAGGGATTTATTTCTTATTGTGAGCTGCCTTGGTTTCCAGACTGCAATCCTACCTCACAGGGTTGTTGGAAAGATTCCCATACACACATACACTAGAGATGTACCCCATATAATAGTTTATTGTCAAAACTGTTGAGATAAGGTATATAAGGAATGCAACAAAACCAGTTGATCATTGCAGAACATTAAAAAAAATAAAATCATTATTAGTTTCCTACATAATAAAAGCAGTGACACCTAAGTAAGCCCTGCCTAATTGCTTTAAAAATAGGATTGAAGGGGGAGTGAAAGATATACAACACAAACACAATTCTTTGCTATGTTCACTCTAAAGTCCCATCAATTTACAGCACAATCATAACCATGTCTGCTCAAAAGTAAGTCCTATTGAATTCAATGGGGTTTACTCTGGGTATGTGGGATTAGCATTGCAGTTTGGGATTAGCATTGCAGCTTTATTCCCAGAAAAGCAAGTACTGAATTAAAGCGTCACATTGGGAAGGTTTTCAAAACACTGCCCTCTTCAAAATTTAAACTTGTCTGACTCCTGCACACAAGAGAGAAAAAGACTGAAAGCTATATACTTACTCAATTTGTGAGATTTTCAGAAAAGCAAGAAAAAGCAAGTTTTCTGAGTTGCAAAGGGCTCTAGCTACTGCCTTGTCAATCACAACCACGACTTCACTTATTGGCTACAAACCTGAAAGGGTGGAATTAGAGCAGTCAGCCACGAGTGATTTAATTGAAACTGGGGGGGGCTGAAGTTTTGGTGTATATCTCGGGAACCAGACCACCTAGGAACTTAATTTTTTAAAAAATGAAAGCTGAGAGGCCGGAGATTAAGGTGAGTCACCCAGAGAGGACCCCCAAAAACCAGAGTATCTGGCCGAAAACCAGAATCTGGCAACCCTAATCAGATTTGCAGATGATACAGAATTAAGAGGGATAGCTAATACCTTGGAGGACAGAAACTGTTAGAGCGGTACGACAAGGGAACCAATTACCTAGAGAGTTGGTGGGTTCTCCCAGCACTAGAGGGATTCAATAGGCAGCTGGACAGCCATCTGTTGGGTATGATTTAATTTGGATTCCTGCATTGAACAGGGGGTTGTACTTGATAGCCTTGTAAGCCCCTTCCAACTCTAATATTCTATCAGTCTATGAAAATCAGGTTTTCAGAGAATTTGGAATTTCATGGTAAGAACTAAGAAAAGAAAATGTCTGCAAGTTGCAAATGAGATGTAGGGATAGGGTGGGGGAAGAGAGGAAGAAGAAGAGCCTGAGAAAAGAACAAGGAACCCTGAGGAATAATAAAACCTCACCAACTGAAAGTCTTGTTCAACCTTCTTTCTTTGGCTTTTCAGATCAAATACTTTTCAAATACTGCCCACATGTTTTCAAGCTTTTCCAGTGTAAAAGCCAGAATGGAATAGAACAGGCCAGAATGGGTCCTTTATAAAAGATATTGATGGGCAAAACACCGTGCTGTGTTAAAGATACTTGAGAACAATATTTAAGAAACAAAGCTCTTGTAACATTATGTTTTATTAACCCTTTAACAACCAAAATGCCCTCTGGAACAGAACAGCCCAGAATGGCAATGTCAAAGCAAGCCAGGACTACCAAATTCACCAGTCATACATGACTAGATGGGATTGATGCAATAAGTCACAAAATGTCCACAGAAACAACATTCTAATACCCGTTCCAAGCCATAATACACCTTTCCAGAAAATGGCCCAGAATGGCAACTTCCCAGCAAGCCAGACCTACCAAATTCACCAGCCGCACATGACTAGAACGGATTGATGTTATAAGCCACACAAATGCTATGATGACATTCCTGGATTCCTGCACTGAGGAGGGGGTTGGACTGATGGCCTTATAGGCCCCTTCCAACTCTACTATTCTATGATTCTTCCAATTGTGGGGTGTTTATACATGTGTTGTGCAGTGGCTCTACAGTCCCATTCCCGGTAGACATGGTCCCAGTACGGGATTGCTACAGAACTGCTCAGCAAAGAAACATTACTTCCACACCGAAGTGCAACTCAGAGACAGCAGCAGAGAACAAAGAAGCAAATAAATCAGAAAGTCAAAAACAATTTCAATACTCCTATTTCAAGAAATGTGCCTAAAGAATCATTGTCTACAAGCAAATGCTTATCTTCAGCAGTACAACTGTATTACACTTCATTTTGGTCACTGTGTTTGATGGGTAATCTATACAAGAAATCCAGGAAGGGACACAATGGGTCTATGCCAGGGAGTATGTCAATACTGGTACTATCTGTCCTGCCTTGAGATCAATCAAGCTCTTTGTGGCATATTCAAATATCCAAAATGTCATGACAAATGTAGAATCCATGCCACAGTCAGAAATGTTTTCCTCTGTAACATGATTCTGCATAATGTCAGATGATTGTTTTCAGTGTTGTTAAAGTTAAGCACTGTTCTATGCTTGAAATATCTTGCACACATACCTGCACAAAACAGGGTATATATGTTCAATTATTATGCAGAATGTTTACAAAAATATTGATTTAGCTGCTGGTATTTATACTCATTGTTACATTTATACACAAATGTAGTTTTAGAACATATATATTTACACATATTTGAATATATATTGTTTTAGTTCCTGCTGTGTATTTAGTTTTGCTGCATTAATGTTTTTCCACAGAATATAGCTAAAAGTGTTATTTGTTAAAAGAAAATTAGAAGAATGAAAAATCATTACAGTATTTTACAACTACTCTTTATACAGGCGGGCCCCGCTTATACGGCGGGTTCCGTTCCAGACCCCCGCCGTAAAGCAGAACCCCATTGAATATAATGGTGCCGTCGCGCAAAAATGTCGCAAAATGTCACAAAACGGCAAAATCAGCTTTAAAAAGTGAAATCAAAGCCGCTGCATTAGCAGAACGCCGGGAAGCGAAGCGCCGGGAACCAGGGCCCTACTGTACTTATATTTTTTATTTTTGTGTGTCATCATAGCAGTTTTGTGGCTTACAGTATTGCATCAATCCTTTCTAGCCATGTGGGACTGGTGGATTTGGTAGGTCTGGCTCACTGGGAAGCTGCTGTTCTAGGCTATATTGTGTGGACATATTGTGGCTCGGAACAGGTATCGCAATGTGGTTTCCATGGAAGTTTTGTGGCTTATTGCATCAATCCCATCTAGTCATGTGTGGCTGGTGAATTTGGTAGGCCAGGCTCACTTAGAAATGGCCTTCAAGGCCATTCTGTTCTGTTTCGGATGGCATTTTGGTTGTTAAAGGGTTAATAAAATATAATATCAGAAGGGTTTTGCTTCTTAAATATTGTTCTCGAGTGTCTCTAACACATCCCAGTGGTTTTTGAATCAATTTCTTTTATAAAGGGTGCGTTCTGGCCCGTTCCAGCTTTTATGCCATCCCTTTCCTGTACATAAGAACATAAGAACATAAGAAGAGCCTGCTGGATCAGGCCAGTGGCCCATCTAGTCCAGCATCCTGTTCTCACAGTGGCCAACCAGGTGCCTGGGGGAAGCCCGCAAGCAGGACCCGAGTGCAAGAACACTCTCCCCTCCTGAGGCTTCCGGCAACTGGTTTTCAGAAGCATGCTGCCTCTGACTAGGGTGGCAGAGCACAGCCATTATGGCTAGTAGCCATTGATAGCCCTGTCCTCCATGAATTTGTCTAATCTTCTTTTAAAGCCATCCAAGCTGGTGGCCATTACTGCATCTTGTGGGAGCAAATTCCATAGTTTAACTATGCGCTGAGTAAAGAAGTACTTCCTTTTGTCTGTCCTGAATCTTCCAACATTCAGCTTCTTTGAATGTCCACGAGTTCTAGTATTATGAGAGAGGGAGAAGAACTTTTCTCTATCCACTTTCTCAATCCCATGCATAATTTTATACACTTCTATCATGTCTCCTCTGACCCGCCTTTTCTCTAAATTAAAAAGCCCCAAATGCTGCAACCTTTCCTCGTAAGGGAGTCGCTCCATCCCCTTGATCATTCTGGTTGCCCTCTTCTGAACCTTTTCCAACTCTATAATATCCTTTTTGAGATGAGGCGACCAGAACTGTACACAGTATTCCAAATGCGGCCGCACTGAGGATTAAGTCCAGGGTTGCCGTCCTTCTGGTCAGTTCCATGACCAACTGATCTAGGGAATAGTCATTTAGAATATCTAGAAACTTTGCTTCTTTGTCATGACTGGAACACATATGCAGCCAGTCTATGTCCGGGTAGTTGAAGTCACCCATTACTACCACATTTCCTAGTTTGGATGCTTCCTCAATTTCATATCTCATCTCAAGGTCTCCCTGAGCATTTTGATCAGGGGGACGATAGATCGTTCCCAGTATTAAGTCCCTCCTGGGGCACGGTATCACCACCCACAACGATTCTGTGGAGGAGTCTGCCTCTTTTGGGGTTTCCAGCTTGCTGGATTCAATGCCTTCTTTCACGTATAGAGCGACTCCGCCACCAATACGTCCTTCCCTGTCCTTCCGATTTAGTTTATATCCAGGGATAACCGTATCCCACTGGTTTTCTCCATTCCACCAGGTCTCCGTTATGCTCACTATATCAATGCTCTTCTCTAAGACCAAGCACTCCAGTTCTCCCATCTTGGTTCGGAGGCTCCTAGCATTAGCGTACAGGCACTTGTAAGCAGTGTCTCTCTTCAAGTGTCTTTGGCACTTGTGGTTAGGCCTGTGGTAATTTTGCTCTTCTGAATTTATATCCTGTGCCCCTGCTCTCACAATGCCTACTTCTAGGCCTACCCCTTTTAAAATTTCATCATTTCTTTGGTTTTTATCCCAGGGGGGAGGTTTATTCCGAACCGGACCTTTCTCAGCTCCTGTCGGGTTTCCCCCCTCAGTCAGTTTAAAAGCTGCTCTGCTACCTTTTTAATTTTAAGTGCCAGCAGTCTGGTTCCATTCTGGTTCAAGTGGAGCCCGTCCCTTTTGTACAGGCCCGGCTTGTCCCAAAATGTTCCCCAGTGCCTAACAAATCCGAACCCTTCCACCCGACACCATCGTCTCATCCACGCATTGAGACTGCGAAGCTGGGCCTGTCTGGCTGGTCCTGCGCGTGGAACCGGTACCATTTCAGATTTTTGAGCTAAAAATACAAAAGCCTAGATTATTAGGATGCCATATTCTACACCTCTATGGCAATCCCAGAGATATACAAACTATACACAAAGCTTTTATTGTAGTTAGGGTGGTTTGGGAGGCTGGAAATAAAAAAAGTGGTGATTAAAATGCCAAAACTCACAGACAACGTATCACGAACCAGTAAAATTACTAGTTATCTGTATATTTATACCTGAGCCACCACTGGTTTCCTCAAAGGAATAAGGCATTTAATATGAGTAACAGAAAAAAATGTAAAAAACCAGCATGCACATCTTTTAATAAGGGAGAAAGCAGCTATTTAAAAAGATATTGAATTGCTGGAAAGTACAAAAAAGGGATTAATAATATCAGACATTTTTAAAAATGTAAAAGAAATAACAGTATAAGACATTGATTTATTTCAGCCAGATCAGATCAAATTTTCAAACCTCATTTCAAGAGCTGCCACAATAATTAAAAGCAATGGTGCATTTAGCCAAACACTATTTTTCCAAAAGTAGCCAGCATAGTAGTGAGTTATGGTTAACAAAAACTGAACAAGGAAAGGATAAATAAGTCTCCTGCACAACATGGTGGAGTCAGACAACTTCATCAGTTGGCCACTATTCCTTACCTTGGTAAAGAAGGCAGTTTTTTTTAACACTAGCAGCTTTTCATGTTTCTGTACGGCAACCGTATGTGGCATATTTAACTGGATTACACAGGATGATGTGAGCTGGGGCTGTTCAACTCTTCTGGCCACTGGAGCTCTGTCAGGGGAATAAGACCCTCACAACTCTCAGCCCCCTTCACAAATCACACTTCCTGGATTCTTTGGGGGAAGCCATGACTGTCTCACATGAAATCAAAGTCTGGTGTGGGTGTGGCCCCTGATTAGCCAAGCCCAGCAGCTGTGAGTCTGGCTTTTAGAACACTGACAATTGCTTCTTACTGAGCATGCCTGACATGTTCATTGAGTTCAATGGTAAATTTCTTAAATTAATTGAAAATTGCCCAGGCTTTTAAAAAACATTTAAACTGCAGAAGATGAAGATCAGAGTATGGGGCAAGGTCAGTAATAGGATTACAGGTCCTCTGTGAACATGGCTGATTTTTAATGAATTTCAACAAATTATGAGAACTCTGACAGAAAAAAGTCCAAAAGGGCTCTGGTTTTTCTCTCTCTCTTTTTACACTTCAAACTCTCTATTCTCTCTGACTGTTATCACCATGAAAATTTAAAGGGTTGTTAAGGAAGCGGTTCTGAATTCTGTTAAGCAAGCGGTTTGAGCTCATGGGAAGCATCAGAATGGGAAGGGGAGTATTTTCAATTTAACATTGCGGAATGCAAAAAATCCATGCTGACTATAGTAGCCACTGTCATGGCTGTATAATGACCAGAACATCAGACTGGTGTACAACAACATGAAAACATTTTAAAAATATACAGTAAAGTTACCACACTGTTGCTTTCTGGAGGGGCTATAGCACAACAGAAGTGGGATTAAAGTAAACCAGAATATTTGTGGTATAACAAGTTCTGGGATTTCAGCAGGAAGTTACAGGATATGCACTGATTGGAAATGAAGCAGTGTGAACCCCCTAAAACCTTTGCAAGTGCAAACAGTATTCAAAGCAGGATCGCATGTGAACCCCGCCCCCCAGATAGCATCGTGAACAAAATAATCATGAATGCACAATAAAAAGAATGTCTGGGAGGGCTCCCGATGTGAATGTAAGGGTTCCTTGAGAAGAGCTCGTGGCTGCTTTGCTTTTCCCAGTCCTTTATACTGTTGCACCAAGTTAAGTAAAGGTTTGGCTCAGCATGCTGTCCAAATCTTGGCTCATGGGTAAGATCTGCAAGAGTAACCATGAACTGTAAACTAAGAGCTTAACTATGAACCCAGGATTGGCCAACATGTTAAGCTAAACCTTATCACAGCAGCCTAAAAGGATAGGGAGGAGCAAGGCAGCTGCGAGCCCCTCTGTGAGAGCATGTATGCTTATGCATGTAAGTATGAGGATCTCCCCCACAGCTTAGGAACTGAAGAAGGTGCTTTATACCATGTAAAATGGAACAAAGGTATATAGGTCCACTTAACGGTATTGTCTACTAACAGCAAGCCTCCAAGGATTCAGAGAGAGTTTTTTCCCAACCCTACATGAATAATAACATTAGAGCAGCCAGCTTCTAACAGAAGTTGCGGGGGGGGGGAGGAGCAGCTGACGGTTTGGTGTATATCTCTTGAACCAGACCACCTAAAAACTTAATTTATAAAAAAAAGAAAGCTAAGAGTCCAGAGAGTAAGGAGACTCGAAGAGGACCCCCAAAAACCAGAGTATCCAGGCAACAAACGGAGATCTGGCAACCCTAATGCAGATATAACATCCAAAGCAGGCCAGTGAGTGTTTTCAAGTTGTTTATTAAGTGTTTAAGTTTTCACACACATAGGAGGAACTACTCTCCTCAGTTTTTCAAATCAAACATTTTCACTGAACTTTTGAAATATATGATTTTACCAATAAACTGATTAGCAGCCAGACAGCTAATTGATTTATACACATATATATCTTGTGTCAGTTGACAGTTCTAATTTCTGAGCATACTAATATTTTTGGCCATTACTAAATCCCATTAGAATGGTTTTAAACAAACTCTAAACTTTCTTCAGTCTGTTAATTACTACAACCAGTTTGTCAAACTCTTTTTTGTGACACATACGTTTAACAAAATATGACAAACCTATCAGATGTAATTATAGCAGACGATCCCATTACTAGGCCATACATGCTTTTAGAAAAGCTTTGAGAAATAGTATAGGCCTTAAAGAGATCCAGAAAAGCATGAACACAACAAATTGCACACCTTCTTCTGTGTCTTGTTTTCAGAATGATCACAGCAAAAGCTGCTGAGTTCCCAGAAAAAGTGAAAGCCATGGAAAAAACACCAGCCTCCAATCAACCTGTATTATTGTTTTGTGTCTAGGGCTAGATACCTTTAAAAAAATCATTGTAAAGATTATAACAAATACTGCACTCCAATATTAATTTAAGGATATGGATGTTAATCACAAGTTATAGTAACACTACTCTTTCTTTTCCCTATTATAAAAAACAAGTTATTTCTCTATTCCCCCCCCCCCACACACACACATAACTGGTCAAAGCAAAAAATGTTGAGATAATGAACTGTAATCGCTGTAAACTTTACCACAATGAATATTTTGTTCCAGAAAATAATTACAATAGGAGCCAACTTGCATACATTATGGAAATACATTGGTTTTTAATTGTGACGGTGCTGTGGACATCATGGTATCTGAATCTACAAATCATTAATCTGTTTTTCTGTTGTTACTGAAACACAGAATACATGAAATTTACTCACCTAAAGGTGAATCACATTTACATTCCTAACGGGTCTAGATTTAGCCATCTTTAATAATCTGCCATTTTTTCAGTGCTTAAGTCAGAATAGTGTGAACTAGCTATTACTTACTTGTTCCTATATAATTTTTAAGCCAAACTTTCAAAATTCTGAACACTCTTATTTTCATAACCCCACATCAGGAAACTGGGAGCAAAGGAGGAGATGGCACATGTGTTACTGTACTTGTAGAGCTGGAAAAGGCTTGGAAATGGGCAACCAAAATGATCAAGGGATTGGAGCAACTCCCCTATGAAGAAAGGTTACAACATTTGAGGCTTTTGATTTTACGGGGGGAAAGGCAAGTAGGGAGAACACAATAGAGATGTGTACAATTATGCATGGTGTGGAGAAGGTGGATAAGTATTTTTTTTGTCTCATAATACCAGAACTTTGGGCCACCCAATGAAGTGAATTTTGGAAGATTCAGGACAAAGAGAAGTACTTCTTCACACAGAGTATTGTCAAACTTCGCTCCCTCAAGTGATGGCTACCAACTTGGCTGGCTTTGAAAGAGAACTAGACAAATCCTGGGAGTGTAATGCTATCAATGTGTCATGGGCCCCATAGAGAACTCCTGGCAAAGTGGGCAAGAGGAGGAGGGCTGGGATCCTGGGGAGGGCCTAATGGGCTTGCAGAGGGATGGGGCTGAAACCTGAGAAGGCTTCAGTAGTCTAGTCAGCGACAGCCCCATTCTCAGGCTGCCAGCAGCTATTGAAGAGACAGGGCTGACCAACGAGCCTCCTCCCACCACACTTCCAGAGTCCATCAGCCCTCCCGAGCCGCCCCCAGCTATGCCTCCAAAGAGGGGGGAACAAACGGCAAGAATGGAGGAGGGAACTGGGGAAGAAATGGGCAATGTGTCTCCTTCCCCGTTGCCAAGGATGAACCCGTAGTTACACCGGTGCAAACAGATTGAAGTCATTCCCCCACCTGTGTAATGGAGAGCCCACTTCCATACCTAGTCTCAATTTGAAAGACAGTTCCCATGCAAGTAGTGAGCCCACCCCACCCCTATTTAAGCCCACCCCACCCCTATTTAAGTGGTCCCAGGAAGTGTGGCAGGTTGTTACAATGTCTTTGCTTGAGTAGCTCTGCCTAGTAATCTCTTATAATGTTGCAGAGACCCTTGTTACCTGTAAGTTGATCTATGAGCTGCTCTAGTGTTAAACTTCACATTAAACTTAATGGAGAAAAGCACATTAGTGATTTGAATCTGATTCCTACAGGGTAGGCCAGAACACAATAGCTACAAGCCATAATGACTATGTTCTACTTCCTTCTGAATACTATTTACTAAAACTCTCAAGAGGGGAGAGTGCTCTTGCAGTCAGTTTCTGCTTGCAGGCTTCCCATAGGCATCTGGTTTGCCACTGTGAGAACAGGATGGCGGACTACATGGGCCTTTGGCCTGATCCTGCAGGGCTTTTCTTATGTTCTCTGATGCCTATTTCTGATATCAGACATGGGTGCTGGGAGTCCACTGGCCTACCCGGTGATCAGCTGGAGCCTAGTGTGAGGCTGGCAGGAGATTAGGGCATGATTTGCTAGCAAAACCAGGTCATTTAAGCAGCTGGGGAAACAGAGGGGAGACAGGAGAGGAAAGGGTATCATCAGAGAAGAGGGCAGAGCCGGGTATTGGGGAATCAGGGGATCTGCAGCAGGGAGGAAGGAAAGCAGACACCCAGCCAGGACTGAATGTGGCTAGGTTCAGGACAAGGTGGAAGATGGCAAGGAGTTTGGAAATATTTAGTCCTATTCAAGGGACACAACGTGTGACCTGGACAGTACAGTTACCCTGCTCAAATTAGGGGCTAGATACTTCCACACCAACCAGCTTCCACACCAACCATAATGGCCCCTGCAGCAAGCCAACTATCACTGCCAATGACCTATTAGCACCACAAGAGCCAGGGAGTCAATATTGCTGTAAGTTTCCTCCTCTTCCATGGCACCCCCAATGAGGTAGGCCATGAGGTAAGGACAGCAATCTTCCTTCAGAACACAAGCAAGAGCAAGTCAAGAAGTTCATGCACAGATGAACTGCCCTCCGAGGTCGGGACAGTGAGTTCATGCTATGATGCCTTGGGGCAGAATGGTCTTGATCTTGAGTCTAGACTATTGTTGAAAGTGTTGTTCTGGTGATATAACAAGCAGGGGGCAATTCTTACCTTTTAGACATACTTACTTTCAGTTCTTTGCGCCATTTGAGCCAAGAAATGGAGGAAGGTGGCTTCACTGTTCCTCTCCCCAAGAAATCCATGACAGATGGGCTTTTAAGTTATTTTTAAATGTTTTTAATTATATTAGTGATTTAGATTTTAAAGCTACTTGGGGAGCATGGTGGGGCTACTTTACAATGGGATATAAATTATTAAATGTTAGGTACATGACCTTTATGACTATTGAATTTTATTCCATTCCTCAGTTCACCAGATCATCTAATAAATCCTGCATAACTTCTTGGGTCTCTTTATTATCAACAGTACCTCTTAACATGATGCTATCCACATCTTCCCCCAACACTCTCCTATTCCACCCCACCCCACCTCAAGACCAATCTCTGAAGAACTCCACTGGTCACTTCTCTCCACTATAGCCATCATTGTGGCTTATGTTTACCCTTTTACTCTTATTTTCAGTCATTACAAAGTTGGAACCAACAACTAATCTGTCACATCTAATCCATCTAATGACTCCAACAGCAGATGGGGAGCACCCCATTTCAAATGCACTGCCTGAGGCAGGATCAAGTCCAGTCTGCAGTGCAGTGAAAGGGAAGCCCCTTTACAGAGAAAATCGAAGGAAAGAGAATATCAAAGGAGTAGAAAGCATTTTAAAAGCCTGTTTCTTTGGTTGGAAATTCATTTTCTAAAATGCAGAAGTAAGATACCCCCACCCTAATAGAAAGTGCTCATACTTTCTATTTTTGATATATATAACCAAGTATTAACAATAGAAATCAGAGTAAAGAGGTGGGGGGAAGACTTGTATTTGTATTTGCTGGCTACTACATGGCAATTAGTCACCTCTTCCTTTTGTTTTCCCTCTTCCTTTTCCCATGGATAGGAAGCATCAATCCTCTAGATCATATTTTTATTCCATTAACATCCATTACCTCATTCCACTACTTAACCATTAAGAATAGAAGACCACCCCTGCTGGATCAGTCCCATCCAGTCCAACATCCTGTCCTCACAGCAGCCAACCAGATGCCATATGATCATTTCGGTTGCTCATTTCCATTTTTTTCCTAGCTCTAGAACTGAAGACAATATTCCAAGCATGGTCTCACAAAAATATGTGTATAACAGCCTGATGATACTGGCAGTTCTATTTTCAATCCCTTTCCTAATGATCACCAACATGGAATTTCCTTTTTTCATGGCTGCTACACATTCCACACTTATTTATTTCTAATATTTATAATCAGGTTACTGTTCATACTTGAAAGCTCAAAGCAGAAACATATTGCATGCCATTAATTAAGAGGAGGATGCAGCATTTGGCCACTTTAGGCATGCTAGATACAGGATGCAATCCATGGGTAAGCCAAATGCAGGGCCACCGAGAAATGGGTACTGCTAGAGTGGGTCCACAGCCAGCAGGGGTCCCAGACGCTAAGATTCCATTTTTTTAAAAGCAAGTCTCTAGCCTTCCTAGAAATAAAATTATGAAGCAAAATGTGCAGTTACCCTCCTAAGTGATTTCTGTGAGATGGGCTTACTGCCAAGAAAGTAGGTATGGGAAACAAACCAGCTTACTGTGATATTCAAACCAAAAGATTATGGTTCGTTTCTCTCTAAAAAATGCACAATCACTAGACAGACTTAAAATCAAGCTTTGTTGACTAATAAACCCTGGTTTGCTAGGGAGAAGGAAAAAAACAGTCCTGGGTTTGGATGCCACACTAAGCTGCTTTGTTTGTCTGCTTGTGTCAGGGGAGGAGCAAGCAATTGAGCTTCATGCACCAGGTCACAGTTTGTCTACTCTATGGTTTATTAAACGAAGGGTCTTGATTTATCATTACATGTGAACACAGCCATTATGTCCAAGATAACCAAATTTCTCATCTTCCTTCCCATTTTCTTTCATTCTCTTCTATTGTATCCATTAGTAATGCCACCACTCAACCTGCTGAGCAAGTAGAAAGTCTTAGCTTTATCTCTGATTCCCCTCTCTCCTTTGTTCCTCATGTTCAGTCCACCGCCATGTCATGTCACTTGTCCCTTTACAACACAAAAAATACAGCCCTCCCTCCCTGTCCCTTTGGCCAAAATTCTCATCCATGACCAGACAATCTCTTGCCTTGACTACCACAACCTTCTCCTCACTGGTCTTCCATTGTCATATATTGTAATATATTGCTTTATTATTTTAAAATACAATGCTTCCCATGTCCTACACTCCACCACTCTCAGCCATCCAAAGACATGTTCCCTGCAATGACTCTGCCCTTTACCTCTTGCTGCCCCAAACTAAATTCCAGAGCACCTGCACAATGCCACCACTTTTGATTCCTTCAGATCCCTCATCAAAGCTCATATTTTCTGTGAAGACTTTGGCGCAAAGCCCTACTGCACCCAGGCCTCTTTATTATTGGGTTTAATTACTATGTTGTATCCTGCTGCTCCCTGTTTTCTGATTTTCATTATGTTGTATATTTTTTATTTCACTTGTTTTTTGTTTCTCAGCTGCTTTGAAGTCTTTCAGGTAGTGGTCTATATATGTCAGTAACTAAGCCTAAGTCCATGTAATGTGATACCACGACATATTATTACCCTGTGTAGCCCTCCATCCACTTCTGTCCCCTGCCTCTGGTTTCTTCCCTGTTTAACTTATACATTGCCAGCCCTCTCTGACCACAGACCTATCCTCTTGTACTCTGTAACTTGCCATGCACACTGATGACATATGTATGTCCAAGCCAGACACTGACTCAGTTTGACTGTAACATTACTGGCTTCATAAACCACCGTTCATGAACCCAGAAATTAGTGGCCACATTTGCATGTCGCACTAAGCCAAACTATGGCTGGTTCCCAAGGATGAGATTGAAGCTGCTTTGGCCCTCTCTAGATTTTTTAGGAAAGCACAGCATGGCATCTAAGCCAGGGTTTAGCACATAATTCAAATCCTTGATCATGGTTACGGTCTCTCATCCTTAACCACAATCTGACGCCAAGTTTTGTCCTCTCCAGGAGTCAGCACGTTTGTATGGTCGTAAACCATATTCTGGATTACCATGACATATAAACCAGGCCAGAGTCAGACCCACACACTCTTTTGGCTTTCTTCTCCCTTTCCCTCATACATTAGTTTCAGCACAGAGATCCTGGCTTGTTTTAACCAGAGTTCTCCATGACATCTGAAACAGGAAATTCTGGTTTAATGTCAGCTAGCCAGGATATTACACCAGGATCAGACATATAAGCAGGAAGCAATTTGGCAGGTGCCACTTTTGCAAAATATGAAGACGTTGTGCCATGGGAAGCTGTATGAGTTCAGTTTGTGTCTGAAGCCTACCTAATGATTAGAGGCACCAAACCCCTGTCAAATAAAAGGTTTTGGTGCTAAATGGCCATATTCTCCACTCCTACCTCATTGCAGTCCGCTGTTGGTTTCTGAAAAAAGTCTCTTTTCTGTTAAACTGAGTAACTGCATCTTGGAAAGGAATTCTTGCTGCAGCTGCTACTAGACTAACATTAATTACTCCTTTTTAGTCATATCAGAAAAACTATGCTCAAACTAGAAAACAGTTTTACACGTTGCATGATAGACACGCCTTGGCAGTTACATAGCATCTAGTTCAGTTCCGTGATGACAACACAGTTTGGCATAAGAAAGTAAAAGCAAAGCTGCATCAGTATGGTTTTCCCACCTTGATTAAAAAATAAGAATTATTATTGCATTTGTCCAGTAGTTAACAAACAATGTAGAGAGGACTTTGTATGTACTAGATTTTAGCTGCATGAAATGTTTACAACTGTCGCAGGTTTACATGGTATATCTAACATTGCTGTTCCTTGAGTTAAACATTTGCTCCATTAAAGACCAGGGATACATCTTTGTGGTCTTGGGTTGTTTTTGTAAAAAAATTAAATCTCTCAGGAAGAATACATTGGTTTAACACAGACACACACACACACACAAAAACAGTTCCTTCCTTTAAGCGGATAAAACTAGCCTCAAACAAAAAGTAGGAAATAATGAGAAGTTCCTGGAGGATAAGGGAAAAGGGAAATGTAACATTTAAATTTAATTCAAAGATGTTGCTTCTTTCTTTTGAATATAATCATGTATATTTTAGCTCAAGCAGTCAGGGATTATAGAAGCAAGGCACTCCTCATAACTGGAAATGTATTGTTTATTTATTTATTTCTATACCGCCCTTCTACCCTACAATAGGGCACTCAGGGCGGCTACAATAAAATAGCACACATATACAGTAAAATACACAATAAAAAAAATTACAGTAAATTAAAGTGCATAAAATACAATTAAAATACATAAAATGCATTATGCATACACATACACACACATACAAACACATACATACAGGTATATATGTGCATACACATATAAGAGAGTGAGAATAAAAGAACTGAAAAGATAAAAATAAAAGATAAACTTTAAACAGTGTCAGGCTGACCTGTCAGTCCCAACCAAAGGCTCTCCAGAACAAAATAGTTTTTACAAGTTTCTGGAAGATCATCAGGGAGGGAGCAAAGTGGGCTTCTTGGAATTCCACAGTCTGGGAGCCACAACTGAAAAGGCTCTCTCCCGCATGCCTGTCAATCTAACTTATTTCATTCCAGGCACACAGAGGAGACCAGAGGCAGATGATCTTAAATCCAGGGTAGGAACGTATGGATGTAAGCGGCCGTTCAGGACTTTAAAGGTCAAAACCAGCACTGTGAAATGGGCTTGGACCAAATTGGGAGCCAGTGGAGTCAAAAAAGCACAGGGGTGATATGCTCCCTACGCCGTGCTCCTGTTAACATTCTGGCTGCTGCATTTTGGACCAACCGTAGTTTCTGAATTGTTTTCAAAGGCAGCCCCAAGTAGAGTGCGTTACAGTAATCAAGTCTCGATGTCACCAATGCATGTGTCACTGTGGCCAAGTCAGCTGCTTCCAGGAATTCCGCTCCACGCCTGGTACTTACCGGACCAAAGGGGCGACCTTTGCGGCTGCAACCGATGCTGGAGCCACCATGTTGGGGGCTGCGTGCGCATCAGGTGCCAACGCAGCACGCATCCAGGGGGCAGGGTGGCCGGCAGTACTTAAGCCCACCACACTGGCTTCCCGCCCTCCTTTGAATTTGGCAGCTCCTGCTCCTCTGCCAGCAACGCGGCTCTTTCTGTAGCAGAGAAATCGGCGCATGTGGAGCTCTGCGGAATTCAAGCGGGGAAGCGGCAGCTGCCAAATTTGGCCGGCGGCGCAGCAGCATCAGCTGAGGGATTGGGCCAGCAGCGGCGAGGCAGCAGCAGTGCCCATCAACAGCTAAGCGGCTTTTCTGTCTGGCATTGTGTGGGGACTTTTGGTGGGAGGCCAGCGCGCAGTGCCATCTTGCGCAGGGTGGCTCTTCTGCCCTCGCCGCCAGGCCGTTGCACAGGAGGGCTTTGTGTGGTGGACCTGTACCCTCCCAGGGCGGCTAGCGCTAGCTGGGTGCAGGCGGGCCCTTTCTTCATTGCGGCGGACCACCCCCCCCACCGTGGCTGGCGCAGGGACGCACGTGCTGGGAACTGGCATCCAGCACCAGCTTTGGGCGGCAGGCCTTATGCTCCCCCTCTCAGTACTGGCCACTTGCACGTGAGGCTTGCTCCCAGTGCTTGCATAGGCCTAGGTTCCTTGGGCCATAGTAGCACCGGTGAAGCCAGGTTTGGTGCTCCCACCCCTCCCTTCTGAAGAGTGTGGCTCTTCTGGCTGGGGGTGCCCCTGTCCGCTTCAGCCAGCCAAGGATACCACCCAAAAAGGGGCAAGGTGGGCCAAAAGGGAAAGGCAAGGCCGTGAAGGAAGGGGGTGGGCGCCCACCGCCCGCCCCCTGCGGCCCTGGAGGAGGACAGGCCACCATGGGCAGCCTTCCTGGCCAGGCTGGAAGCCCTAGAGCACGGCCCACGCCAGCCTGATGTCCCCCAGCATGGCCCACGCCAGCCTGATGCCCCCCAGGTGCAATCTGCGCCTGGGAGGGCAAAGGAGCCATCGGCCAAGCGATCCTGCGGGAAAACACAGCACGCAGGGAGCGCGGCTAACAAGGCTGCTATTGATGCTATCCTAGCTCGGCTGGACGCGCTCAAGGCTGGGCCCAGCAGGGTTGATGTGAGGACAACCAGCGCAGCTGCAGGAACAGCTTCATAGACCTCTAGAAGGCCCACATTGGATGATGCACTGGGTGAGTCCCCTTTTGCGGCACACCAACAGGGTCAGCCACAATCGAATTGGTCCCCATGGGAATTTCCCTACTGGCCCTTTTCTCCGCCGGCTATGATGGAGGGATATGGGCAGTCAGGGTGTCCCACGGGAGACGGGGATGGTATGCCACAGCAACAGCTAGGGGAGGCCTGTGAGCAGGTGTGGCAATCCCCCGTGGGTGCACTGGCAGGAGGGGTGTGTGCACCCTCACCCTATTTTGGGGGGCTTTTAGGATTGGGGAGATGGTGGCGGAGTCGCACAAGGCCGGCTCCTATTTACTACCCTTCCCTGATGTTGGTTGTTATTATTTTGGCAGGCTGCGGAAAAGGAATGGAGCAGGCACACATCCTACTCTGCGGCCACAGCATGGTTTTCTGGGCAGGCTGCAGAGCGGCGAAGTCTTGCTTTGGTATGCAGCTGGGGCTCAGTCAATGGGCCTCAGTGCACTGGCTCGGCTGCCATGGGATGCGTTGGGACGGGCTCCTTCTCACATTGTTCCAGCTGGCTGTGGAGTGTGCGGAGCCCCAGTTTCTTGTCATTCACCTTGGGGGTAATGACTTGGGTCTGTTGAAGGGCAAGACCCTGACTGAGCAAGCATGTAGTGACCTCCAGGCCATTGCACATCGTTGCCCGGGGATGCACTTGGTGTGGTCTGACATCCTGCCACACAGGAAATGGAACTGCAATGGTGATCCATGGGGGCTGGACAGGGCCCGGAAAAAGGTGAACAGGCAAATCCTGAGGGCTCTGTTGTACTCTGGTGGTTCTGTCATTCACCACCCGGAGATTGGACACGACAGGGTGCAGTTGTTTCGGCCAGACGGAGTGCATCTCAAGAACATGGGCAACGATATCCTCTTAATGGATCTGCAGAGGGGCCTACACAAGATTCTTATGGGGTGTGGGGTGAAGGGAGACTAAGCAAAAACTTGTCCCCCTTCCGTGGCAAAGTGCGGGAAAAGGTTAAAAGGGAAGGGCAGCTAGGTGACACCTTTAGGCACCTTTGGGGTGATAGGCGGTCTGGAGGCCTGCAGCTCAGGGCTATACGGCCCAGGGGCAGAATACGGACCGCTTTTGGGGCCAACGTGCCTCATCCACTCGGGGTTTCAGGGCCCTGGGGGGCAGTGATGTGGGTTGGACCTCCTACACATCCTCTGGGTCTGGCCTGAGCTGGGGTCTGGCACAGGGCAGCCCCTGTTTCAGGCAGGGTTGGTTGCCCTTTAGCTGCAAGCAGGCTTTGCCTGGCTCATCAGGATGCTCCCGCACTTAATTTCCTCTCTGCCAGTTCATTATGCTAATTGGATTCTGTTTAATAAAGTGGCCCATGATTCAACCCAACAAATGGTGTCTGTGCTTCATTTCAGCGGTAGGCTGCAATGGACACAGCTGGTAGAACATTTTGGGATGGGCAAAAGCACTCCTGGCTACCGCAGCCACCTGATATTCCAGCAGCAGGGCAGGATCCAGAAGAACTACCAAAATGCAGACCTGCTCTTTCAAGGGGAGTGCAACCCCATCCAGAACAGGTTGCAACCCTATCCCTGGTGCAGTTTTCCCTTTGGCCAGCAACACTTTCCCACAGGCCCCCAAGAGCTCCGGGCCCGTAGGCTTCAGCCTACTAAGCATAATGGATAATCCGGCCCTGTCCAGGGGCAGACCATCTTAATCAGCCCATCACCCCTGCAGAGGTTATCAGGGGCACAAAGTCTAATCCTAACCAGGTGGTGATCTGACCATGACAATGGAGTCAGTGAGAACCCCTCCACGCTCAGATCACCAGCTTCCTGTCCTGAACAAAACACAAGATCGAGCATGTGTCCTGCCACATGAGCTGGTCCAGAAGATATTAAGGACAGCCCCATGGTTGTCATGGCAGCCATGAAGTCCTGAGCTGGACCTATCAGACTAATCTCAGCATGTATGTTGAAATCACCCAGGACAATCAGCCTGGAAAACCACAACACCAATGCCGAGATCAGCTCCACCAGCTCAGGGAGGGAGACTGTTGGGCTGCAGGGTACATTTAGGAATACAAGAACAAATACCAACAAATACCATAATCTCATCTCTTTTCATATTTATTTTGACCAAAAACATCTAAAGGCAATATAACCATACCATAAACAGATCAAAGGGTGTTTATACTTTGTTTTGCAGGCAAGATCCAATGGCTGAAATATTCGACAAATATTCAAATACAGCCCAACTACTTAGAACTGACAAAAAGCTTAGCTAAGACAAATTAAAGTATCAAAATTGAGTCTATTTATACATGTAGTCAGATTTGATTTGATGCCTTTCAAAGAATATCCTCCTTCTTTAGGGAGACTTGGGAAGTTGCTAATGGTCAAGATGAACAAATTTTGAACTTTTTCTTGATTGTGCTGGCAGAGCAATCTAGCCTGTATCACTATGTTTCATTTCAATCAATTACTATACTGTAGTAGCACTTTGCAGGAATTCAAAGTCAGGGTGGGAAGAGCAGTTAAATCATGTTCTACCTATGGAATTTAATATTATCTCCCTGTGAGCTAACCAGAGTCTAATAAATTATTTCCCCATCACATTCACTAATCTCTCATCATCATTTTACCCTTGAAGCAAGTATTTGCATGTGTTCAAATCAAACTTTTAAACTTGCATTAAAAATAAAATGCTTCTTGGTGCCATGTGTACATATCATGCTAAACAATAGTCTTATGTCTGTTCTTTCTCTTTATCTATTAATGTTAATTGCTTGCAGATGAACTCTTGCAAAATATAGGTTGCTCATTCTAACTGAACTGCAGAAAAGCAGAGATGTTCAAAGATAATCTGACTTGATTTAGCAATTCAACTTTTACCCATATTGTTTATGAACCACAGTGAAGATAGATATATTGTTGTTTGCATTGTAGATTTAAATGCAAGAAAGTAAGAGGATGACACATGAGTCTACCCTCTAGAGAAGCCGTCCACAACCTGCTGGCTAGAGGTGATGGAAGTTATAGTCCAAAACATCTGGAGATTGGGCTGACCTAGAGAGTTAAAGTCCTCAAGTCTGACAATAGAAAAGCATGACACACTATCTCATCACAGATTGCCACATCTCAAAGGCAAAAGGGAAAGTAACAAACTGAAAACAAAAAAACAAAACGTGTCTTGTGGTGCCTTAAAGGTAGAAACACACCCACTGTTTTGCCAGTTCCAGTGCATCTCTCTCTTCTGAAAATGGGGGCACACAACGTTAGTCAAACCCTGCCTGTTTTTACTATAAAACCTGTTGGCAGCCACTTGAGTGCATTTTTTAAATTAATCTTCAAAGATATTTCACAACTGATCGGCAGATCAACCAGTTCCCCTTCCAGGTGTGGCTAATGGAAATGCTTTGATCTGGTGACTAGTGTGTTCACAGCAAAAGACTCACAAATGTATTATAGCATAAGCTGTCATGGACTCAGGCTCACTTCGTGTACCTGACAAAGTGGGCTTGAACCTGCAAAAGCTTATTCTAATAAACTTGCTAGTCTTTAAGGTGCCACAAGTATTTTGCTTTTGCTGCAAGAGACTGATATGGCTAAACCTTTAGAAACTGAAAATAGTGTATGATAAAACAGGCACTAAAACAGAACATTATAGCATATCACAAACAATAAAAATAACCCTATACCACTTGAACCCTAACTCCTCAAAGCCAGTCCAAACACACAGGTCTTACAACCCTTCCAAAAGTCTTTGCCAAATATCCAAAGCAGAATTATCCGTGATACAGACACCATGATATCAGACACTTAAGGTCACCTCTACACCATACATTTAAAGCACACATAAAGCACATTGCTTTCCCTAAAGAATCTTGGGAACTATTCTTTGTAAAAGGTGCTGGGAACTATAGCTCTGTGATGGGTAAACTACAGTTCCCAAGATTCTTGTGGGGGGGGAGCAATGTGCTTTAAACGTGTGGTGTGGATGTTAGACCTTTGCTATCTGCACCTGATACATAGCCAGGATAGCTGTTCATGTGGTTTTTTTTTTGCTGCTTGAGGCAACACCTGCTTAGAGAGAGGATAATTTTGGGAAGAATATGAGTGGCATGAAAAGGGAAAGGGTAAAGCACCCTCCCTCTCCCCATTTGCCCTTCCTTCAAACTTTATTTTAGTCTAAGGAGCTGATTTTTTTAAAGGGGCGGAACCAGAGGGGAAATTTATGCATAGCTCTGTAAAATATGTGGCTTGGCCTTAAGTCTCACCTGATAAGAAGAGTTGCAATTTTCTTGCCACAAAGCTGGTGAATAACCCATATGGCTACTGCAACCTGGAATTCTGGGGATGTGGGCCTGAATGGCAAAGGAAATCACACACAATTGTTAACAGGCATCCCAACCCCACCCTCCATGCACACAGCACACAGGTCCTGGCAGTTATTACATCAGTCAGGTCTGGATCAGCTTCAATTGGTTTGCCTGTATCCATGGGCGTAATATCAGGCTGATAAGGTCTAGCCCTTAGGCAGGTCCAGGCTCTTTTAGTCTCACATTTATTTTCAATAGCTAAAGCTATCTGATTCATGTGTCCATTCCAACAGTCTCAGCTGGGATCACTCACTGTACAGAGGCAGCATTTCAACTAGTAATTCAACTGGAATGTCAGGGTCATGAATCCATTCAGGCCTATGTACCCAGAGGCCTCAACTTCTGAGGCTTTCCCCCTTGATCTGCTGTAAGCAGTCTGTACCAGTTGCCTTCTGTTATACAAGACCTGGTATGTACCTGTCATATTTTGAAGAATTATTTTCTTCCTCATGCCAGACATTGCTCCCTTGCGTACCATATCATAGCTTTGTCAGTTCAGCAAATGTTTTGTTGAAAAATGCCACATAAAGTGTCATTGGGAAGGCAAACTAGTAAGCCAGCCATGTGAGTTCAGGAAGCTTGTATGATTTAATTATATTATTGCATGCATGGGTCTGCAGAGAAACGTCTTGTTCCTTAATTATGCACTAGCAGTACAATCCAGTCACACACATGCATGTGCACATGAATAATACATTTATAAGATATTTATTATAGCTGGATATTAATTGCATGGAGACTAGAAACGGAGAATGTACATGTCTCAAAATGTGTGTGTGTGGGACTAAGAAAGCAGCCAGCAGTGGCAATATGCACTGTTCTAAGCAAAAGGGGCCTCGCTGGAGGAGTGCAGAGACAGCAGCAACAGAACTGGACTCCAGGAGAAGCCAGCATGGCATCAAAGATGCCGCTCTGGGCTCCTTTGATATGAAGGGTTGGATATAAATTTAATATAAATAAATAAAATATTGAAATGACTGAAACGGACAGTCCTACCAAGGCTCCCCAACTGGTCCCATGATGAGGAAAGTGGCTAATCTGTCCAGCCTTGAAACCACTCAAGGTCAACCAAGTGCCAGCCAAAACAATGCAGACAACCCACTTCGGACTGAGGACCCATGCTCCCAAGTGTTCCACTGTGGGGCAGGTATTGGCATTACTAGGGATTCCCATACACATCACCCCAACTTCATCCATTAACTGCATCCATCCAGGTCACTTGTGTTGGGCAAGCATTGCAACAGCTCCAGGTTGTGCTACCTAGGAGAGTTGCTTTCCACAGTGGTCTCCCCAAGGCAGGGAAATCCAACAAGGTGACCTCAAGATGTTGCTTGATTCCAGCTCCACCAAGCACAGCCAATGTTCAGAAGTAATGGGAGATGCAATCTGGAGGGCACCATGTTAGCTACCCCTGCCCAAGGGTCTCTGCAATGAGTAACAACACTGTAGTAAGCAAGGCTTTAACCTCATCTTGCAAGATGGGAGTAGATGGCATCAATCATCCTGTACTTGAGTATTAGAGGACTAGCACTCAGTGAACAACTTGATCAGCCTGGGTTTTTTTTTTATTCTTCATTGGGAAGCAGGTGCATGTGCAGTCTGAGATGAAACAAAGAACTAGACAGCAGAGCAGATCCAACAGAAACTGCCAAGATAGAGCTGCAATGCAGAAAGGGAGCAGAGAACATAGGAATCTGGAAGCCTTATACCAAGTCAGACCATTGTTCCATCTAGCTCAGTACTGTCTACACTGAGAGGCAACAGCTGTCCAGGATTTCAGACAGAATTCTCTCCCAGCCCTACCTGGAGATGTCACGCATTGAACCTGAGACCTTCTGTATGCAAAGCAGATTCTCTACCACTGAGCCATGATCCTTCCTCTCAGGGTCTGCAGTGATGTGACCAGTAGACTATGCTTCCATGGGGGAATTGACCCATTACTCTTGAAGTGGACTCCCAAAGTTTAAAAGCTACCACACTATAAAAAGGCTTACATTTGCTACACAAATATATCAACACATCCTGAATACTACAATGACTGAGGCATAAAATCCTTGGGCAACCAACTGACCTGTAGACAGTGGTGGCTGGTGCCAATTGGGACTGGCACGGAGCCCAAACAGTATGTCAAGCAGAGCCAATGACAGATAGAGCTGACTAATTCTAATCTTGTCCCCACCTGTTTCAAAGTCCCTACTGAGTTCTACAAGCAACAATGCTATGAGTAAAGAGGAGGAAGCTGCTAGGCGGATGTAAGAAAGAAGGCAGGCAGGTGAGGGCTGGCTAAGGGCAGACTGAGATTGGTAGGGCAGTGCCACATTAGCCCTAATGGGCCAGCCTCTACTGCCTGTAGAGTATGAGAGCAGCAGGAGGAACAGAGAATCATATTTTGATACCCAGAATGCAGAACCTAGTAATTCCTTTGCCATGAAAGCTTGGCAATATATATATTGTTGCGCGCCTCCTCCAATCTCCGAGCAGTGAGATTTTGGGGGTCCCTGCACTCCTCCAGGGTTTGGTTTCCTTTGGGGAAGAAGGTCAGCAGAGACTGCAGTGTCTTTATGAAATATGGTTTATTTATTTACACACATTCCAACTTGAGCTCAAGATGGAGGGGTTCAATGCATCAGCAGTCCAATATCCAGCTTTTCCATCTGGGTTGCAGGAGACATGGTGCAGAGAGCCAGTCTCTCTCTGGCTGCCTTCCAGTTCCCAGCAATTCTCTAGACAAACTCAAAACTACCAGCCTCTGCTGGGCTCCAGGAGGGGGGGGTCCTCTCCTGAAGAGTTTCAATGACAAAAGGGTCTCCCTGGCTCTGCTAGGCAACTGATCAGCCCATTATCTTACCTGGCCAATCTATTTGGTTAACAAAAGACTCATTTGACCTGCAGAGAGTTCCTCATTCCAAGGCACAGGATTCCAAATCAGAGGCTGGAAAGGGGACCCACAGGAATCATCCATCCCAACCCCCATGCTCATAACAATATATTATAGCTGGCTCTCACACAGCAAAAATGTCCATGTCCATTAAAGAGTTAAGTTAAACCATTTCATGTTTGACAGCTTTAGACTGAACTCCAGTGAAGACGTACCTGTTTTCCTTTGTTAAGACCAAGTACCTTGTTCCTGATTTAGCTTTGCAAGAGTCTCTTTACAAATTGATTTTGTATGCACTAGTATACCAGAAACCGCCACATTTAAAGATTAAGGAATCATTTTGGCACTGGAATCAATTAATATAGCACATAAACTCTCACTTATGAGTGATTTGGAGTGTTGATTGATGAAGCAATCTAGTTCTATTTACAAATTCCTATAAGATAAAGCGAAGACTGTAGGCATACATGACTATGTTTAGATTAGATGAATATTTTATAGGTTGCTTCCATACATGAGTAAATCATAATTATTATATATTGTTTAGGGCTTAAAAAAAATCCATGGTTGCCTTTCACTCTGACACTTCAATGAACACAGCTGCATAGATATTAATAGGGCAGGGAATTATATCGTATATATAATCCTGATTAATTTATAGAGAAAAGTTGATGCTCTTTAGTATGAGAAGAATCTTGCTGCATGTCACAGAGAAGAATAATTGACACTTAAAATTGTAGGGTTAGAAAGAACATAAGTGCAATTACAAAAAAAAAAACCAGGAATCGTTACTCTGCACCTGAATTTGTGGTAATTTGTTGCAGAATCTTTATCTTATTGTCTAAAGTGGCTCCTTCTTAGACAGGATGTGTCATGATGGGGAAGAAAGGAGATAATCAAAGCTGCCTTTTATCTTAAATAAGCCAGTTTAAATAGAGTACCTTAAATAAACCAGCTTAAATAAACCACCTACCTGCCAGTGGCCCAGTCTGCACAAAAAGTGTGCAAACCACAAGAACTAAGAGAGAGAGACGGAGAGAGAGAGATGCTGAGTTTACTAAACAGAAAAAGAAAGTAGTCCTGTTTTGGAGCTCAAGACTCCAAAGATGCTGCCATGTTGTTTAGTGTAATGCTGTTTTTTTAATTTTTGTAATTCAGATTTGATATTGTATTCTGTTGTGGCAATGTACGTCGCCTAGAGTGGCTGTTTGGTCGGCCAGATAGGCGACTCACAAATAAAATTATTATTATTATTATTATTATTATATGTTTACTTTTCACTCTGATGTTGCTTTGGGATCAGCACTGCCAGCTGATGCACCTGCTCAACTTGTTTGTTGTTGTTGTTATGTGCCTTCAAGTCGATTACAACTTATGGTGACCCTATGAATCAGCCACCTCCAAGAGCATCTGTCATGAACCACCCTGTTCAGATCTTGTAAGTTCAGGTCTGTGGCTTCCTTTATGGAATCAATCCATCTCTTGTTTGCCCTTCCTCTTTTTCTACTCCCTGCTGTTTTTCCCACCATTATTGTCTTTTCTAATGAATCATGTCTTCTCATGATGTGTCCAAAGTAGGATAACCTCAGTTTCATCATTTTAGCTTCTAGTGATAGTTCTGGTTTAATTTGTTCTAACACCCAATTATTTGTCTTTTTCACAGTCCATGGTATGCACAAGGCTCTCCCTCCAACATCACATTTCAAATGAGTAGATTTTTCTCTTATCTGCCTTTTTCACTGTCCAACTTTCACATCCATAGAGATCAGGAATACCATGGTCTGAATGATCCTGATTTTGGTGTTCAGTGATACATCTTTGCATTTGAGGACCTTTTCTAGTTCTCTCCCAGCTGCCCTACCCAGTCCTAGCCTTCTTCTGATCGCTTGACTATTGTCTGCATTTTGGTTAATGACTGTGCCGAGGTATTGATAATCCTTGACAAGTTCAATGTCCTCATTGTCAACTGTAAAGTTACACAAATCTTCTGTTGTCATTACTTTAGTCTTCTTGACGTTCAGCTGTAGTCCTGCTTTTGTGCTTTCCTCTTTAACTTTCATCAGCATTCGTTTCAAATCGTTACTGGTTTCTGCTAAGAGTATGGTATCGTCTGCATATCTTAAATTATTGATATTTCTCTGTCCAATTTTCACACCTTCATCTTGGTCCAATCCCGCTTTCCATATATGTTCTACGTACAGATTAAACAAATAGGGTGATAAAATACAACCCTGTCTCACACCCTTTCCAATGGGGAACCAATTGGTTTCTCCATATTCTGTGCTTACAGTAGCCTCTTGTCCAGAGTACAGGTTGCGCATCAGAGATGCTGTGGTACCCTCATTTCTTTTAAAGCATTTCATAGTTTTTCATGATCTACACAGTCAAAGGCTTTGCTGTAGTCTATAAAGCACAGAGTGATTTTCTTCTGAAATTCCTTGTTCCATTCCATTATCCAACGTATGTTTGCAATATGATCTCTTGTACCTCTTCCCTTTCTAAATCCAGCTTGGACGTCTGGTATTTCTCGCTCCATATATGGTAAGAGCCTTTGTTGTAGAACCTTGAGCATTACTTTACTTGCATGGGATATTAAGGCAATAGTTCGATAATTACTGCATTCTCTGGGATCCCCTTTCTTTGGAAGTGGGATATATATTGAATGCTTCCAGTCTGTGGGCCATTGTTTAGTTTTCCATATTTCTTGACAGATTTTTGTCAAAATTTGGACAGATTCAGTCTCAGTAGCTTGTAGCAACTCTATTGGTATGCTATATATTCCTGGTGATTTGTTTCTTCCAAGAATTTTAAGAGCTGCTTTCACCTCACATTTTAAATTTCTGGTTCTTCATCATATGGTTCCTCCGTGAATGAATCTGTCATCCTTGCATCTCTTTTGTAGAGTTCTTCAGTGTATTGCTTCCATCTTCCTTTTATTTCATCTCGGTCAGTCAGTGTGTTCCTCTGTTGATTATTCAACATCTCTACTCGTGGTTTAAATTTCCCTTTCATTTCTCTAATCTTTTGGAATAGGACTCTTGTTCTTCCCATTTTGTTGTCCTTTTCTATTTCTGTACAATAACTATTGTAATCGTTTTCTTTGTCCCTATGTACTAGTCGTTGTATAGTTTTAGGGTTCTGACTGTGTTTCTATCTCCTTTTCCTCTCCTTCTCTCTTTAATCGTTCTAAGAGTTTCTTCAGTCATCCATTGAGGTCTTTCTCTCTTTTTAACAAGAGGAATTGTCTTTTTGTATTCTTCCCTGATAATGTCCCTGACTTCACTCCATAGTTCTTCTGGTTCTCTGTCAACTAAGTTTAAAGCCTCAAACCTGTTCCTTATTTGATCTTTATATTCTTCTGGGATGTTATTTAAATTGTATTTTGGCATTATGAGTGCTTTGTTCTTCTTCTTTAGCTTTACTCTGATTTTCGATACGATCAGTTCATGATCTGTACCGCAGTCTGCTCCTGGTCTTGTTTTTGCAGAAAGTATGGAACTTCTCCATCTTCTGCTACCAATTATATCACCAATTTGATTCCTATATTGACCATCTGGTGATGTCCACGTGTACAGTCGTCTTTTTGGTTGCTCAAAAAATGTGTTGGCAAGAAACAAATCATTGGCTTCACAGAATTCAATAAGTCTTTCTCCTGCTTCATTTCTGTCACCTAAGCCCCATTTCCCCACAATTCCTAGTTTTTCTCTGTCCCCTACTCTTGCATTCCAATCCCCCATGATTATCATCATATCTTGTTTTGGTGTGTGATCAATTTCCTCCTGTACTTCTGCGTAAAATCTCTCCAATTCTTCCTCATCTGTGTTTGATGTTGGAGCGTAGACTTGGATGATGGTTATGTTAATAGGTTTCCCGTTTAATGTCATTGATATCACTCACTCAGACCTTGCGTTGCAGCTCCTAATTGCTTTTGCTACATCACTTCTCACTATTAAAGCAACCCCGTTTCTTCTTGATTTCTCATTTCCTGCATAAAATATTTTGTAGTTGCCTGATTGAAAATGTCCCATTCCAGTCCATTTTAATTCACTCACGCCAAGTATTGTAATGTTGATACGCTCCATTTCTTGCTTGACAATTTCTAACTTTCCCTGGTTCATGCTTCTCACATTCCATGTTCCTATTGTGTGTGTCGTACAACTCTGGACTCTCCTTTCACATCTGTGCGCATCAGCCTCTGGGCTTCCTTTCGGCTTTGACCCAGCTGCGCCATTAGTCACAGCGCTACTTGTACTTGTCCTTTGTTCTTCCCCAGTAGCTCGGCGAGTGCCTTCTGACCTGGGGGTCTCGTCTTCCAGGACTATCTCGTGTTGCATTTTGGATACTCTGTTCATAGGGTTTTCGTGGTAAGAGGTATTCAGAGGTGGTTTACCATTGCCTTCCTCTGAGTTTGGATGCATCTTAGTCTGGTGTCTCAGCTTTGACCATTCCGCCATGGGTGCCCCTGCTAGGCATCTAGCCTCTTGGTCTAGACTCCTGACGGCATTGCTCTCAGCTTCTTCAACACTCTCAAACCCCCTCACCACGTTCAGGTGTGCATCCTAACTAAATAGATATTTTAAACTAAGTAGATATCAAAGAAACATTATAATACCTGGATCCAGTGTTGGCTCAGTCTCCTCTCAAGTAAACTGCCTCCAACATCTAGCAGGGAATTTCACACTGCTCAGGAAAGTGTGGAATGTGAAAATTACGTAGCAAGCATAAAGCATAAGTGGTCTGGTTGGACATCTATGAAATCACACCAAGAGGCATTTTGAGATGTTAGGAACCTCACTTTAACATACTGTTGACATATAGAGGTAATCATTCCAAAGCTGAATTATGAGTTTTTTACTTAGACATTTGCCATATGTTGATTATTTAGATTTATATCCTGTTATTGCTTTATATCCAGTTCATAAAACTTCTAGGTTGTTTTATGATAATGCCCTTCACATGGTGTTGACTCTGAACACAGTTTAGAACAGAGGAAGTCAATGTGGTTCTTCTCTCTGGGTGTTTTACAGTACAGTTCCCAGGATTCCTGACCATTGGCTTTGCTGGCTGAGGCTGATGGGAGTTGTAGTCCAAAACAATTGGAGAACAAAAGGTTAGTTATCCCTGGTTCAGAAACTGCAACTATTGTAGAATATTGCAGCTAGACTGCTAACAGAACAATGAAATCATATTTTGATCATTTTGCCAGATTTATTTATTATTATTACTTTTAATTTATTTAGAACATTACAAACTTGCCCTTCATCATAACTGATCTGAATATACATCTTAATTGACTCCCAATTAATTCCTGTGGTCAGTTCAATTCAAGTGCTGGTTTTAATCTTTAAACCTTTAATGACTTGGAATTCAATTAATTGTTGCACTGTCTCATCCTGCACCAGCCTGCCCATTCATTGAGATTGTCGCCCAAGGCTTTCCTATGGCTATCTCCACATTCTGAGATGTGGTGAGTTGCAACTGGAGAAAAAGCCTTTTCAGTGGTGCCCCATCACTTCTGGAATGCTCTGTCATGGAGGGTCAGCTGGCACTGGTACAGATGCTTTTATTTTCCTAGGCTTTTAAAGAACTTATAGAATTTATTGTTTTCTTTTTTACTTTTAAGCAGTTACGGTAAAGGTGGCTCTTTTACATGATTGTGTCTGTTGCTATCGTGTTTTCGTTTCAGTCATTTTTATATTTCATTGATGCTGAATTTCTTGTTTTCACATTGTTAGCTGGCTCTGGTATAAATTCTAGATGTTGAATATGTGTGAGATTTAATTGGCTTTTTGTGTTTGTAATTTAAATTTGCAGAGGGAATCTAACACAGAGATGAGGACATGAAATATTTTGGCCTAGAACCACAAATCTGCCTATAAGATACCACCCAGAGTAGTATGAAAATTCTGCTCAGACCTAAACACATTGCATTAATATATAGCAAATGGGCAGCAGATTATATAATCTAAAACAGCAACACAGTTCAGTGCACAGCTGCAGAAGAGCTACAGGAAAAGGAAGTTCCCTCTATTATAACCACTTTTTTTACAAAAAGGAATTGCTGTTTCTAGTACTAGCCTGCTTCATCCTCAACATAGCCCTGCAAAAAATCTTTAACAAAGTAGTGGCCATAATAGCTTTTTTTAACCTAGGGTAATCCAGATGTTTTGGATTACAACTCCCAGTACTCCAAGGCACCAGAACTATGATGGCTGGGGCTGATGGGAATTATAGTCCAAGTCATCTAGAGGGCACCAGCTTTGGGAAGGCTAATATAGAACATATTGATTTAGACTGCAGGAAACACTGAAATCTATCACAACTATCTCAATCCTCCAGGCAGGGATGAAGCATACATGAGTTAGGATGCACTCTGTCAGGAGTTGCTGGGATTCATGGACAGCTATCCCATGGGGGAAGCGCTGAGAAGCTGCCTTCTGCAGTTTACTGAATTACAGGTCCAGCCATTGGATCCTTCTGGGCAGAAAGGTGTATAAGAGAACTCCACCCTCAAAGCCCCAACCACAAGGGCCCTCGGCCAACCACAGAGACCCTTGGCCGGTGTCCAACCTGGCTGCCTGCTGGTGTAGGGTCTCGTTTTACTTTTAAGGGATGGGGCCAAAAGGAAGGTAGAGTGTGGTTTGAGGAGGAAAGCAAGAAGCCCACTGAACCGTGGAGCCTGCCCTGTCCAAATCTATTGCATGTTCCTGTATCCTTGGGTGTTTTTTTTTTATCCTAACTTCTGACTTCTTGCATCTTTATCCTGCCTCCTGGTCTGACCTTCTGTCCCTGACTACTGGCATAAACTGTTCTTCAAATGCTCCAAGAAACCTTATATTCAGGTTGTATCCAACAAAGTCATATGCATAGACCCACTGAAATAAACTGACTAATGTTATCCATCCATAGATTTCAATGGACCTACTCTGTGTATGACTTATTTGGATACAACCCTATACTTTTTTGAACAGTTTCTTGCGGGGGGGATGACTACATGCCCCATAACGACATTCCAAATATAACCTTGTAAAAAGTTCTTTAAAATACACCTATCTAAAGGCAGAATCTTACAATAGGTTTTGCATTCAGATACAAAAACCCAAATACAAAATGCATTTGCAGCCAAGGGTTGAAATAATAAATGGACACAGCAAGCTGGGTTGAACAAAGGGCAACTTTATTAAACATCAAACAAACCTCTTAAAGTGACCTGCAGAGGGAAAACCTAGGTGTGGGAACTGTCTATAAACAAGCAGTTGCAATACAGCTATTGGGCAATCAGCCCCTGCTGGGGCAAGGGCAAGCCCCTTTTGCTTACCCCTTACCCTTGCCACACCCTGTAGGTGAGCAGGGGGGGCCTTCCCATGTCACCACCCCTTGGGGCCCCACAACTTCAAAAGCAGCCCATATCCTGCCCCTGGGCCGTAAAGCCTTGACTGACAGGCCTCCAGAGCTACCAAACACCTCCAAAGGTGCCTAAGGGGGCCACCTAGCTGTGCTTACCTACTTCCCTTCCCGCACCTTGCCGCACAAGTGACCAGACAGCCTAAACCAACTCGGGGAATTAACCTTAACATAGTTGAATTAGCCAAATTAACCAAAATAACATGGCAACCATGATGCCCCCTAACTCAGTTCCATCCCATCACCACAATGTGGAGTAGGCAAAAAACCTGCCCACCAACAAGAGCGAGCAGGATAAAAATTCCTACTCGGCCCCAAAGTGACCAAGATCACACCATAGCAATGGGAGGGCAGAGTGGGCGTCGCATGCCAAGAGGAGGTTTAGGGGGTAGCACAGGCTTAAATAAGCCCTGATGCCCCACCCCATGCAGCATGCTGTGCATGCACTCTCCATACGATGTGCGACTGCTGCCCTCCTCTAAAATGGCAGTCAAGGCTTCAACCCCTGGCCGCAAGTATGCCCCACCTGTCCAGGCTGCGTTCAGGTGAGCGGAGTGGGACTTCTTTTAATAATAATCTTAACAACTGTAAAATATTTTTTAAAGATTAAAAATGGGACAGAATATTTAAGGCAGGGAATTAGAAGCCTAGTAAGGACCTAAATTACAACTTGTATACTATTGACTCCCTTCCATATACTCCTCTTGCATCACTTCCAAGAAAGATTTTATAAAAGCAGATCACCACATGTGGTGATGTACATGCTCTGTCCTACATGGAATCTATGTTATTTATAATAATCACCATGCAGGAAGGTGCTCTAATTTCTTAGCCTTCAGCTCTTACACTTCAACATGTCATTCAAGCAAACAGAAAAGTAATACTGTAGCAAACTGTGAAGCCCAGTCATCACCTTAAATTTCTGTCTTAACTCTTAAATACCAAGTAGAACAGAAGATAAGTAATTTCTGGCATAATTGTTTCATGACAGTCAATAATAATAGAAAAACCAGAAATGTCATTATCAGTTAATCAGGGTGTTAAGATAATGCCGGTGCAGCAAGATGTATAATCAATACGGTTAAAAAGCTGAGATCCTATTACATAGCTCATCTGCAGAAGGAATTAATACACTTTTCACAAAATCAGTCAAGTTTGCACTGTAATTTAGGGCACAGACATGTTCAGACCAAATACCGTGGGAATGTTCCATTCTCAACATAATTTTGTGAGAACTAATGAAACCATAATTTTTCAATTAGTTTATAATTATGGTGCATATGTAGTTCCTTGTGGGCTCATCAAAGATTCTTGCTCACATTTCAACAATTTACCATGAACATTGCTTTCTTAGTTAATATAAATGTGGTTCAATATAAAACACACAAAAGGAACACTTATTTAACTTCCAGCTATTCCTTACCAGCTTTTGCGCATTCCATTGGTAAAAGGTAAGGTAATAACTCATAGAAAGGCTAAAGGATGGATCCACTCCAGACTTCGTATGAGTGGAGTTTCACTCCCAGGATGTTCCACTGAAGGAAGGGGAGAAGTGTTTTTTTTTTAATCAATTCCTCCTTCTACTAAAGCATCCTGAAAAGCTGCTCTAGAAGATTGAGGGAATCTTTGGAACAGCATATGAAATGGCACTGGGGAAAGGGGAAACTGGCAAAAAAAATCACTCCCTCTCTTTCATACAATGGGAATCTTTGCTGGATCACAGAAGAGAATGACTGGATCCAACCAGTATATTCCTTTTGAGAGACATTAACCACTGTGCCAGAGTCATCAGAACAAGTTTGCTTGTTCTGTTAACCTCCTGACCAAACTCTCAGCCTTATAACCAAGATTCCTCAGATGACATCTGGACTAACTTGCAATCCCATAAAAAGGCGGGAGGGTGCTGGAAAAGATGCTCAGTGGTTAAAAGTTTGAGCAATATCAAACTGTGAGAATATGTGGGGCTTCAAGGAGGAGTGGCAAACTTTCCTTCCCCAGTTGAGAGACAGGGAAGAGATAAAGAAAGATGACAGAGGTGAGAGGTAGATGGAAAGCTGCCTTAAATAAGAAGTGTGGCTGCTAATCAACAGGCATAGAACTCCATGCTGACTTTGTGGAATGTAAATATATTTTGCCTTGTATACTATTCTTTGTATTTTTATGGTAGGCTTTACTCACACTAAGTATCTCACTCAGTATTTTAAGATGCTGGATTGGGTTAGTTTATTTGTATTATTTTAACAAATATGTATGGTAATTTTTATTAAGTGTTTACTTGCTGACATTAGGGTTACTTGTAAGTGATGCTATTACACTTTTTCAATGGTTACATTTTTTGCTATTCATTTGATGGGTTGTGTACTGCTTTGGACACAATCTTGTGGAAAAGCAGCAACCAACAAACAGATGATATCCTTAATTCAAACTGGATGGTAATTTTTGGCTGACCTTGGCAGGCAAGCCAAAAATATGTGGCCATCTGCCTCTTCCATTGCTGGTTTGTGAAGCTTGCCTAGTTAGCTGCTGATTGGCGGCCATGCTCCAGGCACTACACCCATGCAATGGCCAAGAAATGTTCCTGCCACCCTTTCCTACTCTGGATGAGGAAAGGGTGGCAAGGGACTTGCTGGATTGGCACTAAATGGCTGAGGCACTCCCAGCCTTGGAGATGGGGCCTGTGCAAGGCTGCCTATGGATGATCCCTTTCCACTTCGGCAGATCAAGATTGGGAGGAAAGGCAGAGCTAAGTATGCTTGTCACTCACCAGAGTGGCAAGCAAAAATATAGTGTATGTGTTTTGGGTGAGGGAGATGTTCTTATTAGAATTGCTAAATGTTTGCAAAAAGGTACACATCGTTATGTTCTTTACAACGATCATCAGAACAGCAATATTGACATAAAGGTATCCTGTTCGGAATGTAATATTAATTGTAATTCTTTTAAATCTGTATTATTATTATTATTATTATACATATTTAGTAGACCTTCCTTAGAGGTGAAAAAACTCAGCTCTCACACTCGTGATATTTTTTTCTCTCTGTTAAGATCCAGGCAGTAAAACCCTAAATAATTAGCAAAAACATGGTGATATTAATTTTTAAAAATCTCTGCTACAAGGAGCTTATTCTTAAAGTTTTAAGGTACACTAAAAAGTTTTATTGCATGAGCTTTACATACTAGATTTTTCAAAATATAATATTTTACCCTGCATGCCAACAGTAACGAAGTGTACAAAGAAATGTCAAATGATTGTTTTCATGCATATTGAAGATTCAGAATATTCAGCAACAACTAACATGGTAAAAATAATGCTCTCTTTTGGAATAACAAATTTTTCAAGAAATGTAAAGTGAGGTGGACACAGATACACACTATTGTAAGACTATGTAAAAGAAGGCACTGAATCTAGCAAGCTAGAACCCCCAAAACAGGCAGACTCCTCCACAGAATCGTTGTGAGTGGTGCCACAGGGCCCCAAGAGTAATTTAGTACTGGGGACATTCTATCATCCACCTGGTCAAAATGCTCAAGGAAATCTTGAGATGCAAAATGAAACTGAAGAAGCATGCAAATTAGGAGATGCTATAGTAATGGGTGGCTTCAATTACCCTGATACACACTGGCTACATATGCGTTCCAGTCACAACAAAGAGGTGAAATTTCTAGATACCCTAAATGACTGCCCTAGAACAGTTGGGGTGCTTTCACACTGCACTTTATTCCGTTATTCTGATGATTTCTTACCTGGTAATTTGCGCATTATATTTGAGCTTTCACATAACATACCGGGTAGCTCCGGAATTCTGGTGGAATGTACTGCAAGTATAGCGCTAATTTCCACAATAAATGATACCAGAAATAATCCGTTAGCAAGGCTGGGAACCCAGAAGATTGCGGGGTTTTTTCGCTAGCTGCTGCTGCTCACGTGACAGGCATCCCAGCATGCAGTGTAGAACAGGGGAAATTAGCAGGAGCCACCTTAAAACAGAGGGGGGAAATTAGCAGGAGCCATCTTAAACAGAGGGGGAAGAAGGATGAAGGGAGGTACGTTATCAATCGACTGGAGCCGCAGCCGCTGCAACCACGAGCTCCGGTATAATCCGAGACAGGGAGAGCAAGGGTAAAAGGAGCTGCCTCCATGAACTACCAATGGCTGCTGAAGCTGGCACCGCCGCCCGTAGCCCCAAAAATAAAAGAATAAGAATAAGAAGAGCCACCTCTGTGAGCTCCCAGCGGCCGCAATAGCAGATGCCGCTGCCCCCCAACCCCCAGGGCCACCTCCACGAGCCTCAAAAACCAAGTTGGGGGGGGAAATACACCAAACCCCCTAAAATGAAGGGGGGAGAAAAACTCTGGTCTGTTCATTGTAGCTCTGTGTGTGTGTGTGTGTGTGTGTGTGTGTGAAAGACTGTTGCGCGAAATCGGGACAGAAGTGCTTCCTTTTTAATCAGTTAAACTAATGCAATCAGCCCCATGTGTGAAAGCAGCCTTGGTCATGGAACCAACCAAAAGGGAGGCAACACTGGACTGAATCATAAGTGGTGCCCATGACCGGGTGTCGGATGAAAATGCTATTGAACCAATTAGCAACAGTGACCATAGTGCTATTAAAATAAACATACATGTAAATAGCGAATTGTCAAGAAAATCTAACATGGTCACTTTTGACTTCAGAAGAGGAAATTTACAAAATGAGGGGATTGATAAAAATAAAGTTGAAAGAGTCAAGAGGCTCAAATTACAGTAGAGCCCCACTCATATAACGGGTTAGGTTCCAGATCCACACAAAAAGCGAAAATCGCCGTAAAGTGGAACATAGCCTTTGCTTACTGACAGGCCCCTCCCTTGCTATTCAGAGATTGCCTTTACCTCAGGAGGTAGCCAGGAGGCGTCCCTGGCCCTCCTTTGCTCCCCAGCAGCGGCGGATGACAGTTCCTCAACAGAGAAGGTAACAACGACGAGCAGGCGGGAGGTAGCCGGGAGGAGTCCCAGGTACTCTGTTGCCTCGGAGCGGTGCTGACCTCTCAGCTGGCAGAGGCGACACACGACACACAGAAGGCGAGAGGCTTCACAGTGCCATCTTGCTAGCCATCCCCTTTATCACCACAGCTCTTGGTCTTTGATGGTGGGAGGGGAGTAGCTGGGAACCCTCCCGAGGCCCCCTGGTCGCCTCATAGCAGTGGTAGGAGTGAGTCAATTGGACAAGTTGCCTCAGGCACCGAGCACCCAGTGAGGTGCCAGGAACTGTCCTTGGCCCCTCATGGTGTGTGTATCTATTGTTTTCCCACCTTGTCAGCTGCGCTCCCACTGCCAGGGAAGCTTCTTTTTCCGCTGCCGCGTGTGTGCGAAATTGGGCTGCTGACACCCAGTGGGGACGGCCTTGCTGCACTGGCCGCAGCCCACCCATACTCAGGCCTGTGGGGGGAGGGTTTTTCCCCGCCATTGCTGCTCTTTCGCAGAGGTGGGAAGGTACTGCTCTATTTAGGCGGGGAAAGAAAGGACAGCAGCAGGTTGCAGCTTTCCCACAATTTCCCCTGGAACACGGGTGCAGAGCATGTTAAGGGGTCTTGACCATGCCCCCTTTCCCCCCTGGGGGCAAGAGGGAGAGAAACCACCACCACCGTGAGCTCCAAATTGAATCAAAGATGATGCTCAACGCCCTCCTGAGATGCCGTATTAGTGGAACACTGAAAAGGGGGGGGCTACTGTATTCCAAAATGCTTGGGAGTTGTTTAAAAACACAGGGCTCATTTACACTGTGGTTTACTATGTGTTAAGTGCTATTCACATGTCATTTTAATTCACATGGTTCACATGACGTTACTGGCAAACAGAAGCTATCACAGTTTTCCCCCTGTAAATCCGTACTAACCCAATCCTCTGATAATACAAAAAGGGAAGAAAACAACGCCTTCACTCTGTATTTCTAGTGCTTGCAGACGCTTTGCTCCGATACTTTTAGGTGGGTGTGTCAATCATTCCACACTCACTCACTCCTCCTCCCTTCGTTCATTTTATTTCCTGTAGGCTGAAAAGCTACTTCCAGCTGCTGCCACCCATTCTGCTAGCATTTTTATGTTGTTGCAAATGGTGCCTTTATTTTATTTTCCCCCATAACTTGTGTGCAAAAGCATAACATTGCTCAAAAAAAATTTGTATTTCAGCTGTATCCTACTAGGGAAAACACAGATATTTGCACTTTCAGGTTTTTTTTAAAGGAACCTACTGCAGCATGCAGAGGGAGTGGAAATGTTAACTTAGAGTGGTCATTAGGAAGCTCCATGATTGATCCCCTCAGTGTGAATAGAAAACACCATGTTTGTGTAATAAACGCCCACAATATTACTTTGATTGTTAGGCGAGAGTTCGCTCCCAAGTACAGTGTTCCAATATTACTCAAGGAACGACGAAACGACTTTAAAAAGCAAAACCAAGTTTTATTGAAACACTTGCGCAAGTGGAGAAACGAACCAGGCCGAGTCTGCCACTTCCTGGACGCAGCCAGGCTTTATACCTTTTGCACCACATGTCTCATGCATACATTATCTATTTAGCCAGCCCATTTCCTCATTCCCAAACTTTTCCATATAAGGCTTGTTTGGCACTTTTCCACACTTCTCCCTTCGGGCGTTGTCTCCTTGCCCAGCGCCATTTTATGACCTGTAAAACCAGTTTAACAGGCAAAGTCAGCCTACACAAGTAGCGAGGTAATGTTTAACAGGAAGGCATTGATTGTTTTTTTTGCTCACATTTGCAGCTAGCATTGAGCCCTTACTGTGGACACTGCAAATACAAAATGGAGGTAAAAACAGTCTTTAGTACGGAGTAATGCTCCCACGTGGATAAACTCACAGTGTATACCACAAATCAGGAAAGATACCACCAGGGCCCAGAGGATTCCAGCATGGTTAACCAGCAGAATCAAATAAGCTATTAGAAGCAAGAAACCTTCCTTCAAAAACTGGAAGTCTTGTACGAATGAGAGACAATAAAAAGGAACACAAACTCTGGCAAAAGAAATGCGAGAAGACAATAAGGGCTGCTGAAAAAGAATTTGAGGAGGACATTGCTAAAAACATAAAAACCAACAACAAAAAATTATTTAAATACATTCAAAGCAGAAGACCGTCTAGGGAGGCAGTTGGACCCTTGGATGACAAAGGAGTCGAAGGAGGAGACTGCAGAGGATGAATTCTTTGCATCTGTCTACACAGTGGAGGATACAGGGCAGATCCCTGTGCCCTGAACTAACTTTTTCAAGAAGGAAGCGAGGAACTGTGGGTGTCCAGAGGACTAAACTCAGCAATTTCCATTAGACAGTCATTATCAAGTCCAATCAAAGACATTTTGACATCTAAAACACAAAATCCAGATTGCATTTTCCTTCCCATGGTATGCATTGGATCTTCACCACAATGGGTAATGTACACAAATCTATATGTTGCTGTTCAGCAAGTTGCATTATTAATGCTACAAGTAGGACCTGCAAAAAAAAAAACCCATGTGGAATGGTCTTGCTGTGTTCAAGAAAATCAGCTATGGTGTTTTCCAGAATACCGAATTGAGTATGCTCAATCCTCATTGGGCTGTTTTAAAAGTTTTTACCCCCAATACAACACTGGGGTTCCTCTGAGCATGCTGGTGTTTGCAGGTGCTGACTGCACACTGCATTCTGACAATGAGTTTGCTATTTGTATATATGATTTGTCAATGTTGCACTCTCTCTCACCTTAAAATAACATAAAAATTAGTTCATACCCCCATATCATTAGATTGTATAAAACAAAAAGTGCCATAGTAGTGTTAGTCAATGATGCAGGTTTATTGAAAAAAGTATTATTTGGATTTTTTTCTGGAAATGTTCCTACACAAATTAGGCAATTTGCATATGGTAATTTGCAGAGGGAAATTTCCAGACAGCATCCAAAAAGTAATTATGCCCTAGATAGTGATCTAATTTTGCATGTTTATTTTACTTGTATTTATTAAGCAAAGCTAAAACTGCCAACCTTGCCTAATTTTGAATTTGTAGTTGGCATCCTTTCACATACTAGTGAATGTAAGAAACAAAAAACTTTCTTCAGGAAGATGAAACAATATTTTGCTGCCACTATCAAATCATCAATCTGCCGCCCAGCGCAGCTCTTCAGAATTGTCTGGGGGCTATTGCACTCTGGCCCCAGGGACATGGTAGAACCATCTAAGGCCCAAATTCAAATATGAATTTGCTAGGCACTTCCAGGATAAAATCTTTAGCATCCGCCAGGACAGACCCCACTGTTATAGCAGGTGAATCAAGCAGGGTATCCAGAGCACAGCCTTGTCCCGATTTCTTGGATGAGTTTCAGCTGGTACAGCTTGAGGACGTTGACAAGGTGCCTGGACAGGTTCGTGCAACCGCTTCTGTGCTGGATCCTTGCCCTTCTTGGCTAATAAAAGCTAGCAGGGATGGAACAGCTGGCTAGGCCAGGGAAGTGATTAATGCCTCTCTGCGAGAGGGGGTGGTCCCTAGCCGCCTGAAAGAGGCAGTAGTGAGACCACTCCTGAAGAGACCCTCCCTGAACCCAGAAAATCTTAATAACTATAGGCCGGTAGCAATTTTTCCATTCCTGGGCAAGGCCAGCTCCAGACACTCTGGGATGAGACCGATTATCTGGATCCATTTCAGTTGGGTTTCAGGCCTGGTTTTGGCACGGAAACAGCCTTGGTCGCCCTGTATGATGACATCTGTTGGGAGAGAGACAAGGGGAATGTGCCTCTGTTGATTCTCCTTGATCTCTCAGCAGCTTTCGATACCATTCACTATGGTATCCTTCTGGGAAGACTGGCTGAGTTGGGAGTGGGAGGGACTGCATGGCGGTGGTTCCGCTTCTATTTGGCGGGTCGGCTCCAGAAGGTGGTGCTCAGGGAACAGTGCTTGGCACCTTGGACTCTCCAGTATGGGGTTTCACAGGGGTCAGTCCTGTCCCCTATGCTCTTCAACATCTATATGAAACTGTTGGGTGCAGTCATCCGAAGCTTTGGAGTACGTTTCCATCAGTTTGCTGATGACACGCAGCTCTATTTCTCCTTTTCATCTTCATCAGGTGAGGCTGTCAATGTGCTGAACCAGTGCTTGGCTGCAACAATGGACTGGATGAGGGCTAATAAACTGAAGCTCAATCCAGACAAGACTGAGATGCTGTTAGTGGGTGGTTCTTCTGACCAGATGGTGGATATCCCACCTGTCCTGGATAGGGTTGCACTCCCCCTCAAGGAGCAGGTTTATAGCTTGGGGGTTCTCCTAGAACCATCTCTGTCATTTGAAGCTCAGGTAGCCTCGGTGGCACAGAGTGCCTTCTACCAACTTCAGTTGGTGGCCCAGCTACGCCCCTATCTGGACAGGGATAACCTGGCTTCAGTTGTCCATACTCTAACCTCCAAGTTATATTACTGCAATACACTCTACGTGGGGCTGCCTTTGAAGACAGTTCGGAAACTGCAGCTTGTGCAAAATGCAGCAGCCAGATTGGTAACCGGGACCAGATGGTTTGAACATATAAAACCTATTCTGGCCCACTTGCATTGGCTGCCTGTATGTTTCTGAGCTTGATTCAAGGTGCTGGTTTTAACCTATAAAACCTTACATGGCTTAGGACCACAATACCTGATGGAACGCCTCTCCTGACACAAACCCACCCGTACACTATGCTCAACATCAAAGGCCCTCCTCCGGGTGCCTACTCTGAGGGAAGCTTGTAGGATGGCAACAAGGGAGAGGGCCTTCTCAGTGGTGGTCCCCAAATAATGGAATGTTCTTGACAAGATGCGTCTGGTGCCAGCACTGTTATTTTTTCAGCACCAGGTCAAGACTTTCCTTTTCTACCAGGCAATTTAGCATGTGTTTTTAAATTGCTTTTTAAAAATGTATTTTTAAATTTGTATATTTGTTTTTAATGTTTTTAATTGCTGTAAACTGCCCAGAGAGATTCGGCTATGGGGCGGTATACAAATTTAATTAATTAATTAAATAAATAAATAAAACACCGATATATTTTGAAAATATTTTCACCAGCTCATATCACTGCTGTGAATTCTACTGTTATCCATGACGTTAGCTGAATACAAATATAACTTGTTTTCACATTTTGTACAGCGCCCTAGAATCTTCTGATGAAGGGCAGTTAAGAAATAACTTAACTAAAAATATAATGAATTAATGAATAAATCCACAGGTGCATGGAGTTTTGCATGGACCACAAAGGGGAAAACTGCACATTCTGGGAGACTCATGGCTGTCAGTGAAAACAGCAGCCCCTCATCTCTCCTCAAGTAACACATGTGACATCACCACACTCTAGGTTTCTTCACCACCCCTCCAAGTTCAGGGGGAAAAGGAGACAAGCAGCAGCTGCAACAACACAGGGCTGCTGTTTTGGGTGGCAGTCACATGTCTCATAATATGCAGTTGTGCCCATAGAAGCAGGTTTGGGGGCAGCAACCACACCACTATGCTAATGTGTGAATGAACCCATAGCTCAAAGAAAATGTGTCTGGGACTGAACTATCAGCCCTACAATAAGTACAGCCTGCATACCAAATGTTCTGCATAAAATGGTTTGTGGTGCTATAACTAGTCATGAATAAGGTGCTATTATACAATGAGATTAGCAAGCATCTATGAGGCACGTAGGCAAGAAAAACAACAGGAAGTATTAAAACAGAAGCCCATCAAAGCACATCTAATAGAATAAATTCTGCTCTCTGTTGCCACAGGTAATACTGTTTATAGGGCTCGGTTCCGATGACTAAGGATGAACTGATCAAATTTAGAAAATGGGAAGATACACAGCTAAGCAGAGGTTATAAGTTGGAAGAAGAAAAACAAGCAGTAGGGGAAGAATGCCTGTTGAATTATTTATAGGCTTTTCTGCTGTTTGGTTGAAAAATATTTTTCTGCTTTACAAGCAGTAACACTCTTGTTTTTTTGACAAGCAATCATTTGCAGTATTAAGAATAGCCTTTCATGTTTATGCACTGTTTTATATTTTCAAAAGAATCATACAAATACCATGTTGTTGTAATTACAGCATAAAACTGTTGTAAACCGCCCAGAGAATGTTGTAAACCGCCCAGACAGCTTCGGCTTTGGGGTTGTATACAAACGCAATGAATGAATGAATGAATGAAACATATAGGTGAAATGGACCGAAATGCAAAAGGTGAATAAATTTTACAGTATTACCTGATCTTCTCAAATTTTGCAATAACAACACATGGATGTACCGAATAGTATCATAGCTTTTGACTGGGAGCCCATGTGCCTCTGTGTGCAAAGACTTTTTAAACAATATGTGATGGAACTGGTCCACAAATTCATTTACAGTGTGGCACATACTCTCAAACACATAACATTTATGAGCAAAGGTAGTGTGATTAGAGTAGGGTGGGATGGCTAGCCCATGGACCACTGGAAGTAGCCTGCCAGCCCCTGCAGCTTTATCTCCCAAATCTGAGGAGGCAGATAGTACTAAGACAGCCTTTCCCAACTAGTGGGCCACCAGGTGTTGTTGGACCACAACTCCCATCAGCCTCAGCCAGCATTGCCAATGGTCAGGAAAGATGGGAATTGTGGTCCAACAACATCTGGTGGCCCACTAGTTGGGAAAGGCTGTACTAAGAGGTAATCAATCTAAACGACTCAGCCTAAGATCAGAGATAAAGGCTGAGTATGCACATTGCACTTAAAGCACATGACTTTCCCCAAAGAATCCTGGGAACTGTAGTTTGTTAGGGGTGCTGGGAATCATAGCACTGTGAGGGATAATCTACAGTTCCCAGGATTATTTGGGGGAAAGCCATATGCTTGAAATGAATGGTGTATATGCAGCCACTGCCCTCTGCCTGCTCCTTAAGAGTAAAAGGCAGCATTTCCTGCCACTCCAACCCCAGTGCTAGAGGGGGAAAGCTCAAAATGCTGAGTGTGCGTGCATCTGTCTGTGTGTTTGTGTAAGAAAGTGTATGTATGAGCATGTGACTGAATGTATGTGCGTGTGAAAGGGACAGAGTGTTGTGCATGCTATGAGTGTTTGTGCAGTGAACGTGTAGTGGGAGGTGTGTATGTGTAGTACACTGCTCCAAGCTGACTAGAGAAAGATGTAATTAATAAAATAAATGTAATAAATAAAATACAAATGTATTCCATGTGCGGCTCAGATATCACTACAACACTTAAGTGCTTCTGTTGTGCTTATATAAAAACGTGCAGTGAGGCACTTGTTTAGCCTACCTTAAACCTCTTTTGAGCACTTGTCATGTTTATATTTTCTGTGGTCAATGTGATAGAGACCAGAGCACTTCTTAGAAGTCATTAACTTGAAATAACTAATGGAATCCCTTATTAATCAGATTTGTCTCAAGTAAAAGGAGTAAAAAAAAGACTAGGGAGGAGCAAAGCATCTGTGAGATGTTGTCTGGGAGGTTGGCTCATGTAAACCAAGCCTGTATATCCTGGTACTATAAGTCATCATTACAGTTTTCAAAGCACTGTGCAACTGCACATTGTATTGAAATATGTATTATTTTGCTCAAAGTCATGCGCATACAGCCAGATGAACTGCTTATAATCAATAGGCAAAGCCTGAAAGGGACAGGACACAACAGGATGGGGAATAAACAGAAAGGAAGCACACAACTAAATAGTCCTTCACAAGTGGATATAAGCAGATCAGCATTTCACACTACAAACTGAAACAACAAACTATAATCTGCCAAGAAGACCTCTTGGCTCTGCCGTCCTTAGTTAAGGCCCACTATATGGCAATACAGGGGAAAGTCTTCGCAGTGGTGGTGCCCCAGCTTTGGATCTCTCTCCTCCCCAAGACATGGCTGGAGCCAACTCTTTTAACCTTTCAATGCCAGTTGAAGACCCAGTTATTCAGCCAAGGCTGGGAGTGCCTCACCATTCAGAAACAAGTGTGACAGACAGGGCTAGGTCTCGCCCTTTTCCGTCATTGGCAAATCCTGAAATTGGAATGTTGAGAAGAGGGAGAGTGAAAAAAGACTATTTTGTCATTTAAGCAGGTGTGCTGAGATTGGAGCTGCAATGAAGTTTGTTTGCTTGCTTGCTTGTTAGATTTATATCCTGCCCTTTCTATCAGTAGGAGCCCAGGGCAGCAAGAGTTAAGAGATGAGAGCTAAGGGGAGATGAGGTTTTGGAAGAGAGAGGGAGACAGGCAGTTGGGTGCTTGTTGAGAGTAGGTTAATATAGTAACATTGAAAAGCAGAGTTCAGGGGAAGGTGAAGAATTGCAAAATTGTAACCACCATGCTTATGTGCCAGTTATACATGCTTGTCCTAAACAAGTCCTTGGTTTAAAATAAAACTTTTCCTCTTTGTTTTACATTACTGCCTGGATATCTTAAATGTTTGTGGGAATATAAGGTATATTATTTTTAGAACCCATCTGGTACTGGTCATGCATTTAGAGAAACAGTGACACACACTTCACTCATTTATTTTACTACTCCTGTTTTAGGGCAGTTACCTCATGGGCTGTCAGCAACTTAAGAGTTACAAAAGGCACGTGTGGTGGGACATCCCGCTCCAGTGAGGGGAGAATATAACTAGGGAAGTGGACCTGGTTGTACTCACTTGGGGCTTGGAAAAGGGCTATCACAGCACGATCCCTGCTATGAAACAAATGATACATTGACCTTATATTGGCCTGTTTTCCTTAAACTAAGAATATTGGGAAATCGCTTAATATTATTACTGTGCTATGTTTCCTGATAGTTACCGATAAGTGAGAACTGCAGTCCAATAACACACAAGGCATAATCTCTAATAGCCTGGGTCAGTGGCGTCACTAGGGTTGGTGTCACCTGGTGCGGTAACTCATGGTGTCACCCCCATGGACCTCCTCCCATATCAGACCATACAGAATCCTTAGTAGTGTTTTTTGTACTAATGTTACTCGTAAATTGTAATTCCCACATATCACTGAATGTAATGGCAATAGTAGTGACATAAACTAGCAAAATTAAAATTACACCTTTAAATTACAATATCATACGCACAGCTCAAATTCTTGCTCTTATTACTAATGGAGTTAATTATCTTGCATATGCCCATAGTAAATTTTCAGATACTTTCAGACCCTCAGCAATTTTCAAGTGGTCTATGTAGAAGAAAGGTTTGGGAACCCCTGGAATAAGACACCTGCTTATGTCCCTATGCTGCTCTCTCCCCTCATTTAGGTGCCTGGGATGCATGCGTGTGGACATACCTCCTTACAATTATGGAAAGTGATTCTTAATAATAAGTCTCCAGACACAAAGTTACATAGGTATTTATCAGTTGTTTAGTAGAAAATTCAGAGCTGCAGGGTCCCTTCATGATAGTTACAGCCACGTACACCCTTTTTTGCTCCTGGATTAAGAATGAGATCTTTGTTAATGCATTCTCTCACAACAACAAACATCTCTAGGAGCCAATCAGCATGAAAGTGGAGAGCGTTAGCAACTGAGAAGAGTCTTCTCAGTGGCTGACTCACCTCCTTTCACTCTGATTGGCTCCAATCTGCAGAAAAGGCAAGGAAGCATATTAGAAGACTCTTCTCAGTGACTAACACACTCCCTTTTCATGCTGACTGTAGGATGCTTGGAGACATAGGGACCCTGCTCCCAAAAAAGCAGAGGGACTAAGATCCCCTGGGCGACTACCCTCCTGGTGCTTATGGACATGACCGTAATATATTTTGTGACGTGCAAGTTCGATATTATTTATTAAGTGTGTTTAGGATTACACTGATGGCATCCCCAAATATGTACTTCCACACAGACTTTGGTTTTGCATAACACAATGTTTGTCCAAGCCACCACACTTGGGGGGGGGACTACTTGCACACCCCTTCCATAAGCACATCAAAGTTGGATACACACATGAACCCAGACCCAGACAAAAGGGCACTCAAAACAAAAAGGTAATTACAGTGGCTGAGTAGATCTTGTACAGTGGTTATACTGACTGGGCAGCCACTGTCCTTCACATTTTACAAAATACTTTTTCCTATACAAAGATTAAATTTCTGTGTATGAAAAAGTAATATATGAAGTGGTCTCAATAGTGAGAAAAGTAAACAAGTGAATGGTGATCCAAATGTTTTTCATTCTCACGTTATGAAGCTAGCTGCCAGATGATGTATCACCTTCCCTACAGAAGGCAGCGTAGACTGAAAAAACAGCACTCAAGCCACCATTCAATACGTGCACGTGTTCTTTCCAACATGAATCTACAGGTCTCAAAAAGTAATGTGTGACAAAGTCCTCAAACACCTTATAACATGCCTCAAACATGGTCTCTTGTTCTACCAGCATGCCTTCACACCATCACTTTGCCAAAACATAAGGATAGGTAAATTGCTTTTAGGGAGGTTCACAATTATGAGTTCCTATTTATTTAATCTAAAAATATTTAAAATACATAAAAACAGCCAGGGGAAGATATTGGAGAAATATAAAATAAATATGAGGTGAAGAGACCTTAAATGTGCTACTCACCATATCTCAGCCTATCCTCCCCTCAGGATGAAAACAATGGAGAACCATGACCACCCCCAGGAAGGGCACACTTAAAATGTAGAGGAAAAAATCATCTACAACCATAGCGTGAAATCAAATACTTATTGGGACACAGTATGAAGAAATATTTATATAAACATGACTATCAAATATGTTTATGAATTACACAATCTTTAAATATATTTATAGTGCAATCCGACATTTGTTTACTCAGAAGCAAATCCCAATGTATTCAATGGGGCTTACTCAAACTGGGAAGTGTGCAGAGAACTACAGCCTCAAGTGATAAGGAACTTGTTCTTTCAACTTGTTCTTTTAAGTTGAGACCTTATCCAAGTCTGAGTCTGTGTTGGAATTGATTTTTAATATGTTTTTAAGCCTTTTCTTTTTTTAAAAAAATGTTTTTTTAAGCTTTTAAAAATATTTTCAAAGATGTTTTAATATATTTTAAAGTCTGTTTTTATGATGTTTTAAAGTGCTTTTAGTGCTTTTGTTTGCCGCCCTGGGCTCCTACTGGGAGGAAGGGTGGGATATAAATCAAATAATAAATAAATAAACTTCATTCACCCAACCCAAAATTCAGAATCATGCCTCTTTAGGCTGTTTTCCAACTGTTTATTCTTGCTTTATGGTTATTGGATTTTAAATGGCTTTATTTCTTGTTGTGAGCTGCCTTGGTTTCCAACCCTACCTCACAGGGGTGTTGGAAAGACTACACACACACACTGCAGATGTATAAATACATACAGCCCATATAATAGCTTGTTGTCAAACCAGTTGGTCATTGCAGAAAAATCAGTATTAGTTTTTAAAAAACCAGTATTCGTTTCCTACAGAATAAAAATTGTAATACCTAAGTAAGCCCTGCCTACTTGCTTTAAAATAGGACTGGAGCAGGGGGAAACAGAAAGACAACACAAACACATTTTTTTTTACATTCACTCCAAAGTCCCATTGATTTTCAGCACATTCATAACCTTGTCTACTCAAAAGTAAATCCTATTGAATTCAATGGGATTTACTCTGGAGATATGGGATTAGCAATGCTTTTACCCCCACAAAAGCAAGTATTGGGAAGGCTTTGAAAACACTGCCCAGGATCTGACTCCTACACGCAAGAGGGAAAAAAACTGAAACGTATATACTTACACAATTTATGAGATTTTCAGATAAACGGGGGGGGGACACCATTTTCTGGCCTTGCAATGAGGTTTACTAGACACTGCCACAGGTTAAACAAACACTTCACTGATTGGCTGCAATCCTGAACGGGCGGGGTTAAAGCTACGAAGTGCTATACAGTAGTTTAAAAAAAGATTTAACGGGGCGGCTGAAGTTTTTATGTATATCTCAAGAACCGGACCACCTAGAAACTTAATTTTTTTTAATTAAAGCTGAGAATCACCCCCCTCTGATGGTGTCACCTGGTGTGGTCCGCACCCCCTGCGCCCCCTCGTGACGCCACTGGGGGCAGCTGACGTTTTTATGTATATCTCGAGAACTGGACCACCTAGAAACTTTTTTTTAAAATTATAGCTGAGAGTCACCCCCCTCTGATGGTGTCACCTGGTGCGGTCCGCACCCCCCTAGTGACGCCCCTGGCCTGGGTCACCAAGAGTTTGACTTCATCTAGTGTATTAGTAAACTTTAAAAACTAAGAAAAATGAAAAAAGCTAGAACAGTGGTTCCTAGGCTTTTTTCCCCACAGACCACTTGAACATTGCTGAGGGTCCTGGTGGACCACTTCCATTTTTTTCTGCCAGTTGTAGCAATTATAATATGCGGTGCTAGATACTGTATAATTTTAATTGTATTTTTATAGACGCACTGCAGACCACCTAAATGAATTTCGTGGACCACTGGTCCACAGACCACAGTTTGGGAAAACCTGGGCTAGACCACACAGTTGCAAAACTGGAAAACACCCCTATTCTTCTGAGCTTTCCCCCTTCATCAAGGATACGATCTATACATCAGTTTTCAAACTATCCAGAACAGCTTACTGAGTTGCTAGCAGGATGCCTTTAGAAATGGTATGGCCAATTTCCCAGATACCTTGATCAACTTACAAGAATTGCTTTACAGAGTGTAGCTCTGTTGGAGAGCTCCAGTCCTACATCTGATCCAGACCCTATTGGGTCTGGATGGGGATGTGCATCCCTTCCAATATGTTAATCCATCTACTTAAAAGGCACTACGGTTGCCAGGTCAGAAGCATCCCAAACCCTGAGATTTCAGGAGCAGGCCCTAGTGATGTCATGGAGCATGCCCTAGTGATGTCATAGGGGCGGGCCGTATTGATATCATTAAGCATGATACATTAAGCATTAACCACAGTGGCTTGGAGCATACCAATCAAACAAAAAAAATTCTGATTTGGAAATTAAGATAGAAATCTTAGCTAAATGAGGGTGTTTCCAGGTCCAGTTGAAGTGTTGGGATCATTCCTTCTCACCTGCTTAGACACCCTGGATAGGAAACATTTAATCTAGCCTACTTGCTTCTGGCAAGTAGTGCCCTCAGGGCAGCAATCACCAGAAGGCCATTGTAGAGGGAAAGCCTAGTGTTGTGGAGATGTTAGATGGGAGCACTCAGGAGTAAAGATGGATATCCCTGAAGGCTGCAATTCTAAACACACTTACTAAGGGACGAAGCCCCATAGAACTCAACAGAACTTACTTCTGACTAGATATTGTTAGGATGTGCTGCTGGTAAGACTTGGCTAGGGATCCTCTGCAACGATATCCCTGTCAAAGCAGGGTTGGCATCCCCTGCCTAGAATGCCTGCCTTTTAATGTGGCTACTCCAGACTTTACGGACTTGACCCTTCACTGCAGAGAGAGGTTTGAGAAATTAGTAAAAGAAGATTCCCTATTGTTTCCTGCCTACTCTGTGGGCTGATATAAACTCACTTTGACAGCCAACCCAATTCCAGTGACTAATAACTGACAGAAAGAAAACACAAATGGTTTGATGTACCTTCACAGACAGCTTGGGAACATCAACAATTGTAGCCACACTTCCCAGTATGTGAATTCTCAACAAACCATCATGCAAATAACAAGGTGTTATTAAACAAGGTTCAAGGGGGTTGAGCTGAGCACATGGAAACACTGTTGTTGCTTCTATGGAAGTAATGGAGCAAGGTCAGAGGTAAACGAAATGTAAACAGAAAAACAAAAACAAAAGACAGTGATGATTCCCTAAATGCAATACCATACCAACCACAACAAGATTCCAATGAGTTAAGGCAGAAAATTCAGCATCCTGTAACTAGTCAGCATTCCTAACCAAAAACCAAAACTAAAAAAATACTGGCATCCAGTCAACCAAGGTCACAGAAATCCCCATGAAGCACAACCTGACCTGGGGGCTTCAGTTAGTGCAGAATGCTGCAGCACAATTGCTGACATGACTGAGACCCTATCAGCAAATAATAGCACTGCTCTGAAATCTGCACTGGTTGCCCATTTGCTACCAGGCCAATGTCAAGGTGTGCTTTCCATGTTACAGGTGCTACATAGTACTTGTTCTACTCTTCTAAGAAATTGATCCTTTAATGTGGCAGTACCTATGCTTTGGAACTCCCTGCTTATTTACATTAGGCAAGTGCCTTCATTGTACTCATTTTGGCACCTCCTAAAAACATTTTTGTTTATAGGAAAGCCTACCCAGGCATGTAGAAGCTATTATGCTTTTTATTGTTTTTCAACTCATTGTTGGTTTTACTATTTTGCATGTTTTTAAATAGTCTGCAGTCAATCGCTTTATTGCTTGGCCATAGGCCATTGCATAACAAACATCCACAAATATTAAACAAATTTAAAACAGTAAAGCATTAAAATGGCAATACATGCATATTCAGTTAACAACAATAAAATCTAGCAACTGGTAGAGCTGTTCCTTTATATTCGCGGTAACTTACATGGCCAAGATTCCCTATAAGTAAGTTACCAAAGGTTGTCTCCTCGACAATCAATCCCCTGGTCTGAAACAATTCTGGCACAAATTTTTTGGGCTGCCAGTGTGAAAAGGGAAACCCTGTATGTTATTGAAAAGTCTAAATCAGACATGAGGTAAAAAATGTTTTGGTCGACAGTGATTAAGGACGGATTTGCCAGTAAGTTCTTCAAGAACTTATCCCGGGGGTGGGAGTACAAAGAAAAGACCAGAAGATAATGGGGCAAATCTTCAATTTCCATAGAACCACATATGCAGAAGCAATCAGTCCACAGGGTTTGCGTATAGCGACCATCCAGCACTGCGTTTGGCATGGTTTGGAATCGGAGTGCTGTAAAGGCCTGCCTGAGTTTTAATGGAAGGGGTCGAGCCAAATAGGACGCTTTATCGTTGTCGACCTTATAAAGCCTGTACCATAAGGAAAATCTAGAGTTGTTAATAGCTAGCCTGTCTAGGTTAGCACCGTGTTGAAAAAAGGTGTCACGTAGCCTTGGTCTTGTATTTAAGGTCTTAGACATCTGTGGGAGAATGTGGTACAGGTGGTAGACATTATCTATCCTGGCACACCAATAATTATCACCTACCAAACTTGCCTTGAGTATTGTCTTAGAAGGGGCAACTTTCAGGGCTTCCCAAAAGCTTACTAAAGCAGCGTGTACTCGAGCTTTGACAGAAGGAAGGCTGGTTTCTGTACAGAGCAAGGTGGCTGGGGTGCCAGGAGGCAAGAATAAAAGTCTTTTCATAAAGTTGTTTTGGATTACCTCTAAGCTTGCCAGCTGGGTGTCCTCCCAACCCTAAACCGCCGCTCCATATAGAATCTGGGGGAGAACTTTACTCTGGAAAATTTTTAAGGCAGGATCAATTAAGTTGCTGCCTACTGAGCGGCAGAATTTAAGGATAGCTCTGCTAGTTCTTAAGGCAATTATTTTGGTCATATAAATATGCCTTTTCCAGGAGAGATTTTCCGAAAAGTAAACACCCAGATACTTAAATTCTCGGCATTGCTTGATATGATGTCTGTCAATTGACCAATTATGGTTAACATGCTTTTTACCAAACACCATCACTTTTGTTTTGGTGTAGTTAATTTGCAGCCTTTCTTTTAGACAGTAATCAGCAAGCTTTGAAAGAAGCCTCCTTAAACCTATGCGGGTAATGGACAGCAATACCATATCATCCGCATAAAGCAGGATTGATCTTTTCTTATTGCCACATGAGGGAGAAAAAAAGGCTGGGCCAGATAATTCTGGAACTATGTTGTTTAAATAAAGATTAAAGAGTATTGGGGCCAGAAGGCATCCCTGTTTGACACCCTTGTTTATTCTAATGGGGTCAGTTAGGGTGCCGGATGTCCCTACCCTTACACGTGCCAAGGTATT